>NC_091119.1:182871542-183471542 GCF_040183065.1 Periplaneta americana
CCTCCATTCTGGTTGGATGATCGTCCACCTCTGCTTAGGCATGTGGGCGTGAGGCCAGCAGCCGGCTGGTCGGTCTAGGCCCTTCACGGGCTGTAGCACCACGGATTATTTTATTATATTATACAGTATTTTTATTATGTGACTTCCCTAATAACTGCAACCTCTTGGAGTACGGTACAGCTGTATAGCTTCTTTGTTGGCTGCAAATGTGCTAATTATTTAGTACAGCCTGTATAACTGATATACAAATCCACTGAATTTGGAGGTATACACGCGCTAACGGTTCGATAAATAATAACTTCAGTAACTCGCCTACGTCACAAGACACAATGCACCTAATTTCCCAAATGCAAAGATTTTGCGTACATGTCAAGTGGAATTTCTTCTCCATAGCCACGCCTTTTGAAATTTAAAATGTCAGTTCAGAATGTGAATAAGTTACATCCAAAATCGCAGAATCCTCAATAACAAAACTTTAACGGTATTACTAATAAACCGTGTATAGTTTTTATACGAGACTTATGCAGCGTTGAGACAGAAAACGTTACTAATAAATCATGCATAAGCGACGGCTGTATAAACAGGCTGTAACTATACAATGGGAACTGCTTTGCAGTAGTTATATACACGAAACCCCTTGTTTAAGAGTTGGAGGAGAGAAAAAATGGCCGTCCTCTAACAGCTGTTCGTATCGAATGTCATTTTATAATGATGGATGCCTTGTAACCACAGAAGACCACGCCAAAGAGCACAGAATAAGTAGAATAATATTGCTGTAGCTTGTACTCTTTGACCAAAATATAGTGTCTTAATCGATCAGAGCCAGTAGTACTATCGATACTTAACACGGCACACTAGAGCGTTCTATCGGATGCAATAGAGAATCTCAGATATTCTATTACCTTTCGTAATGAACAAGGCTCTTAGACTGATTCATGGGTCTGACTAGTTTACTAGAATATCTCAAATACATGAAGATCTCAATATGCCATATATACAGGAAGTTGTCACCAAAATTATAAGGAAGTTTTACAGTCGACTTCAAAGAAGCCCAAATTATTTCATTAAAAGAATTGGAAACTATGATGTAGACGACTTCAGACTGTATAGAACGCCGAAAATGGCTATTTTCGATTTTGGGTAATAATCTAACTGGTGATCTTGTGATACAGTGTAAGAAAGCGCACACAAATTTCCAAACTTTTTTCAAGGACATCAACGTCTTCGAATTTGTTCGAAGAAGAGATTCTGTGAAGTAATAACACAAGGAACAAGAACACAATAGTGCAGTCAGGGACCCAAGAAGTCCGATACTGCATCAAAATCAAAGAAGAAGAAAAAAAATTTTCGTAATGAAGTAATGACGAAACTATGACGTAGCTGTGTTAACAGTTATACTGTTGTACACGACGTATGTACTGATTATTAGTAAGGAATTTACACTCGATTTATAAACGAGCTACTCATTGTATAAGTATAAGACAGTTAAACGTCTGTATAATATAAAGTTTTTATTAGTAAGACCGTAAAACTATTAACAATACCGGACGCAACTTTTTATATATAAAAGAGTTCCTTAAAATTATCATACAAGTTATAATAAAGAATATAATAACAGCTAAATTTGTATAAAACAAACTGCCGTAATAAATGGAACATTCAAAAGTCAAGCTAATTAATTATGTTAGGTTTAAAACTGAGAAAGTAGATACTAACGTTAGAAGTCTCTGAAAGTTCGATGCCATAAATTATAAGCGGACAGAACAGGTGCTGCGATATGCACGATTATATTCATAGCTGAACTTTGGAAATTAATTGCTTTGAGAACATAAATAATTTCTCCATGATGCGCACTACCCACTTAATTCAAATGCACAAAAAATGAAGTTAATGAGTTTTGTCTAATGAATGCCTCATATATTAATATATTAACCATTTTCAAAACAAAATTTTGGAGCCAAAAATGTTGTTAAAAGATACGCGTATTACAGTTTAAGGGGACACATGTGACTTTTAAAACTTCTACAATTTTCATCCAAAATTTATTAATTTTAAACTACATAAACATGCCTACAATAGTATCCGTAATCCGTGGCGCCACAGCCCTTGAAGGGCCCAGACCGGCCAGACGGCTGCTGACCTGACGTTCACATGCCGAAGCAGAGTTGTACGATCATCTACAATACTATCATCTGTACAAAATTTGGAGTCATTAGGGCTATTAGTTTTGAAATTATATTTCTTAAATGTATTTTATATTGACGTCACTAAAAAGGTTCCTTGCGACAAGTTTTCAAAATTTTAAATTCATATTGCCTCGAAAGCTTGAAAATAGTTATAGGAATATAAATTAAATAACTTTTTGAGCTCTGTCTAAATAGAGAAACACAATAAATTTTTAAGTGGATTTTCTTAATTTTTCACCATTATTTCACCATAGTGTCCCCTTAAAATCTAATTGTATACTGGCATTACAACAATAATTATCAACAGTAATCTCACTAGAGGTTTTGATTTATGTAGAGAAAATCAAAACTCGAGTGGGATTTAATTGACTAGTACATGATTAGAAGAAAGTATATAAAGATTAGAAGTAACGAAGTACTCCAATACAATAAAATATTAATTGACTTACGAAAATACAAAACCGTCTTCAAATTTGTACCATCTCAAAATTATAAATATTACGCTAGTAGATGGCAGTAGTGTGTTATTATTAGTTATTTTCTTGTTATCAGTTGTGCCAACTATGGAATCTTCATTGAACTCTGTGGAAGGTTACTGATCAAGAAGGCTTTGTTGATTCAGTTTCATTTTTATTAAAACAGTTGCATTCCACTTCAATTTTCCCGATCCCAGTAATCGACGTCACTTTACAGATGATTTTCAATAAATCTTAGTATTAAACAATCTCTGATACGTGACATCTATAATATCATATAGCAGAAGCTATAACATAACCTAAATAATATAAACGAGTGTTAGAAAAGTTTTAATTAGGGATGATGAAATAAACAAGAAACGTTTTAATTAACGATGATGAAATAAAAAATAAACATGAATAATTTTAAAATAAACTATTATTGAAAGTACAATTTTCAAAATGTTTCAGTAGTTGGTGGTTCAGTTGATGTTATATTGGACGTGTGCGTAAAAGAAGTGGACTCGTTGATGTACATGGTGTATCCCTCAACGTATTCAGGATTTCCGAATGGTGCTCTTCATTTATTTGTAAATAGGGTTTCAGGGAAGATGCATAGCTATGACCAGTGATCTTTGTTAATTCTTGTTCTTGAATGCCAAAGCGAGTCACATTTGAAAGTGCTGTGCATCGACTGGAGTGGTTTGTAATTTTCTGTTTTTTTGACGTCCAGACCAGTGCAGTTTGAAATGTTAGCAAACAAAGAAACAAATGCTAGGGTAGTGATAAAAATAAACAAATGCTAGGGACGCGATAAAATTAAACAAATGCTAGGGACGCGATAAAATTGTGCGATAACCAGCCATGATTGGTTGAAAGACGTCCTTTCGTACCGCTTTATTGGTCAAAAGTAATGTGACGTAGTAAAAGTGTAATAGTCAATAAAATTATTAATAACACTTTTATTATTAATAACATTTTTCTTATAAAGAATGAAATACCGATTCTAGGAATGATTATAATCCATTGTAGGCTAGTATTATTATTATTATTATTATTATTATTATTATTATTATTAGTAATAGTAGTAGCAGTGGTAGTAGTAGTAGCAGTAGTAGTGACCGTAGTACTACTATGATCATCGGACACAGTGCCTTTAAAGCTGTCCTAACTCGTATGCTGTGAGGATGGCATGTAATGTAATACATACGAAATAAAATATATAAAAGTGCTTATCGCTTATCTGAAGTGGTGACATGTAACTGACACCTACGAATAATTGAGTGGGCGCGAGAAAATGAATTACATGCGTGAATATTGCATCGATGTGAAATACAATCAATAAGCCGAAGTGCAGAGATGTTTACGGCTCCACTTGCCGCCGCTGCACGCCATCCAGCCATTTATTAACCAAAGCCCGCTGCGATGGAACACGATATCTAGCGCGCATCGTAAATCTCGATGCCACACTAACACCACTTCCAAATTCCGCTCCTAACTTCGCAATGCTTCTGACATAACAAACTACTTAATCCATTTATAATCATCTCTGTATGATGCTTCAGTCTCGCATCAGGATCACTACGCAATATTAAATTTAAATCTGAAACAGCACTGAGAACAGAAACACAGAATATGATAGTCTAAGTAAGATAGGTGTCCGTGATATGGCCATGTTAAAGTTTGAGAATTTTTCTAGCCGCCATTTTGAAAAAAATATAAACCACTTTTTTCTTACTCGTTCTCAGTTTAATGGACTTTCTTAAAACAATTTCCTTTCCCCATAAAAATAGCTTTAATTATCCAAAAAGTCCCGAATTCCAAAAGTCTACCTAGTGGCCATATCAGGAACATATGCACATGATATGGCCATCCTTGTTCCATGTTCTACAAATCGTGATTGTTTTCAGTTTGATAGCGCAGTTGTGCTAAAATTAAATAATTTTGGTGTAAAATGAATAAACATGACACTTAATAATCTTTTTTTATAATTCAAAAGTGTAGTCAAAACAGGTTTTTCCATAAAGAAAAGTATGTTGTTTTTCTTAAAATACAACATTTTTGCGTAATCTCAGCTATAAGGCATGTAAATTTGTCAGGTGAAAAAATAAAAGTGAAATGAACTTGATATGGCCATGGTGCATTTGATATGGCCGTATCAGGAGCAGGTAAGCTTTCACGAAAATCGTTTGATTATGAACAACTCGTAAAAGATACGCCATCAACGACAATATCAATCAATAGAACATTAAAAACTGAATGGAGTACTGTGGTTTTCATGAAACAAGTCTTTGAAAAACATGCATAAAACAAAGGAGATTTACCAGAGTAAAATAAGAAGAGGTCACATGAAAACTGCAAAACAGGCAACTGACGCCATATTGCTCAACTTGACTGGATGGAAAACGATCAAGTGACATACCAGGATGCCCTTTCACTGGATGCTGCTGCAATTTAGCGGATTTTTTGGTTAACTAACTCACAATAGGTGGGTGGGCATATCAGGAACATGGCCATAACAGGAGCACCCACCTTATTCCAGTTAATCGCCAATTCAAATGTTCGGTTCAAGAACTTGATTATACGATAATCTCCAAAAGACTTCAGTTTTGTGGTTCAGTTGTAGCATCCTACATTGTATTATTTTATCCTGAAAAATACTGTTGTCATTTAATTACAGGTCTCGAAATTAAATTTCTACACCTATATTCTAGGTCAAGTCAGCTCAATTATAAGCCAAATCAGATTATGGGGTGGAGGTTAAGGCCCCTACTTCTACATACAATTGGCATTAATGAGACGTCGGTACTACTGCCCCCCTCCCGCCTTTACCTTCAAGAAAATATCCCTGATACCTTGCTCATTCCTGTTAGAGACTGAGTAAACTCCAAGGCCATAGTGCGGCCCTAAGGATTAGGGCAAGGGATAAAATCCATGCCCCAATCGGGAATCAAACCCGCGATCTTCCGGCTTTGTAGTATTACTCTTAACCGAGACGCTACTGCGCATGCCTATTCTACCTAAGATTTCTATGGTTCAGTGGTAGAACTTGAAATTTATTTACTTACTTTTTCTGTAGCCCCTTCACATGCCATGAAGGCACTTAGGGCAAGCCATGGAGGTAGGGTTACCAGACATAAAGTTCAGTATTATAATGTTCATACGTCAAAATGCCCATGGAATAATGTCCACATAGAAAATGTTCATGTTAAATCGTCCAGAGTCAAAATGTCCATAGTTCTATAATGTCCTCTTCACTCTGATGTCCAGAGTCAAAATGTCCATAGTTCTGTAATGTCCACTTCACTCTGATGTCCAGAGTCAAAATGTCCATAGTTCTGTAATGTCCTCTTCACTCTGATGTCCAGAGTCAAAATGTCCATAGTTCTGTAATGTCCTCTTCACTCTGATGTCCAGAGTCAAAATGTCCATAGTTCTGTAATGTCCTCTTCACTCTGATGTCCAGAGTCAAAATGTCCATAGTTCTGTAATGTCCTCTTCACTCTGATGTCCAGAGTCAAAATGTCCATAGTTCTGTAATGTCCTCTTCACTCTGATGTCCAGAGTCAAAATGTCCATAGTTCTGTAATGTCCTCTTCACTCTGAAGTCCAGAGTCAAAATTTCCATAGTTCTGTAATGTCCTCTTCACTCTGATGTCCAGAGTCAAAATGTCCATAGTTCTGTAATGTCCTCTTCACTCTGATGTCCAGAGTCAAAATGTCCATAGTTCTGTAATGTCCTCTTCACTCTGATGTCCAGAGTCAAAATGTCCATAGTTCTGTAATGTCCTCTTCACTCTGATGTCCAGAGTCAAAATGTCCATAGTTCTGTAATGTCCTCTTCACTCTGATGTCCAGAGTCAAAATGTCCATAGTTCTGTAATGTCCTCTTCACTCTGATGTCCAGAGTCAAAATGTCCATAGTTCTGTAATGTCCTCTTCACTCTGATGTCCAGAGTCAAAATGTCCATAGTTCTGTAATGTCCTCTTCACTCTGATGTCCAGAGTCAAAATGTCCATAGTTCTGTAATGTCCTCTTCACTCTGATGTCCAGAGTCAAAATGTCCATAGTTCTATAATGTCCTCTTCACTCTGATGTCCAGAGTCATAATGTCCATATCTCTATAATGTACACTATATCCATTGTTCATGGTAGTTATAGTAACCTATGTAAAAATTTTCAAATGCAGAACTAATCAGAACTGAATTTTTTAAAGACGGAACGAAAACCTCAGTTAGTGCCATCACAGAAGGGTAAGCCAATTCTTTCTTTTCGTGGATAACTGTACCAACATCATAACTTTAATAGAGATTGGACAAAAATATATTGGCGATACAGGAACATGAATCTCCCAAGCCTGAAAGGCATGAGCACACAAACAACGCGGTAGAAGACTGGCACAATCTTCTTCAACGCGTGATGGCTGTACATCCATCCACTTGGCGATTTATACAGTGCCTAAAGCGCGAAGAAAATGGAATTTTCACACAAATATTGCAAGCAAGAGTGAGGCATACACAAATTAAAGAGCCGGGAATGAAACGTATTTGACGAATCAAAGACAAATTCTCCAGATTGTGAGAAAGTACAACAGGTACAAGGAAAAAGGAGAAATTCTCTTAAATCTTAAAAGTATTAGTTACCATCTTAAAAGTGGTGACCCGGTTCCCGATGATTAATAACTTATTTGTATGGGTTATGGAATAAAATTTATTGCGTTCTATTCAAGCAGAATTTTCCTTTGAAATTGGACATTATGGACGTTTGACACTATGGACATTTTGACCTAACGGACGTTTTATCATATGGCCTTTCTGTCGTATAGACATTTAGTACATAGGCATTTTCACCGTATGGACATTTTGACAATATGGACATCTTGATCTTATGGAGTTTTATCATATGGACGTTCCGTAGTATGGACTATATAGCCTACGGTGGAAGCTGGAGGTAGAGCCCCATACTTTGACTTCGGCACTAGAATGAGGTGGTGTGGTCGGCACCACGTTCCGACCGCCTTTCACCGCCAGGAAAGACCTGGTACTCAATTTGATAGGAGGCTAAGTGAACCTCGGGACTATTCTGGAAGTTTGGCAACGAGAAAATCCCGTCACCACCCGGGATCGAACCCCTGACCTTCCAGTCCGTAGCCAGCTGCTCTACCAACTGAGCTACCCAATCGCCGAAATTTAAATTTATATACTGAAAAATACTTTTTTATTTATCATAGAACTTAAACTGGTATTCTGAAAAACATTTTAATTCAGATACTAAAATTTAATTATCTTATCATCATCATCAACATTTCACGGCTTAAGCCATTTAGGCTCGTTCCGGTCTCATAGATTTCAATTAAAAAGTTGTATCCATCTCTTCTTTGGCCTACCAACACTTCTACCCTCTGGATTATAATCTAAAATAATTTTTGGTATTCGGCCTGGTTTCATGCTCTGAACATGCTCCTTCCAATTGTTCCTGTATTGATCTATTTTATCCATCAGTTTAAAAATATTTAATTCATTCCTGATATCTTCACTTTTTCTTTTATCCAAAAGTGTGCAACCAGCTACACTACGTAAAAACCTCATTTCAGGTGCTTCTATAGTTTTTTCTTCTTTCTTGGTTAAAGTCCAAAATTCACTACCATACAGCAATATAGGCACAGCCATAACCTTATAGAATTTTAGTTTGGTTTCTCTTCTAGTGTATTTCAGGGATCTCTTTATTGTGCCACATATAAAATTAAATTTGCTAAGTTTATTAAAAAGATCTTCCTTCTTAAAATAGGAGATATTACATCCTAGATAGTTAAAATTATTTACTTGCTCAATAGGTTTCCCATCCAAAATAATTTTTGCTCGTAAGGTATCTGGCCCTTTAAAAGCTAAAACTTTAGTTTTCTTTGTTGATATATTAAGATTATAATTTTTAAGAATATTACTTAGTTGAAATGTGGCCTTCTGTAAATCATTTTCTGAGCTAGAAATGAGAACCTGGTCGTCAGCAAAAAGTAGCGTATCTAATATTTGTTCTTGTATTTTAAAATGTGAATCTAAATTTGTCTGCCAATGGAATATGGCATCGTCAATATAAACATTAAAGAGAGAAGGCGAAAGTGGACATCCCTGTCTTACACCTCTATTTATGGTTGCCGTTATATCATTTTTATGTCTCGTTCCAGTTTCAGCCAATATCTTGTTTTCTACATACAAACTTCTTATTACATTTATTAAATGTTGAGGTACTCCTTTCTGTTTCATGATATTCCATAATTTATTTCTATTAACTTTATCAAAGGCCTTTTCAAGGTCTACAAACAGTATAAAAGTTGTTATATTATATTCTCTATGTTTCTCAAATATCTGGTTAATAGTAAAAATACAATCGGAACAGGATCTGCCTTTCCTAAATCCATTTTGGGGTTCTAGTATAATATTTTCCATTATTACATTAAAACGAGATTTTAGTATCGATGCATAAATTTTATAACAAATCCCCAAAACACTTATACCTCTGTAATTTTCACAGTTTTGACGGTCTCCTTTTTTATAAACTGGATAAATTTTTGCCATTCTCCATTCTTCTGGGATATGACCAGATTTCCAACACATGTTTAACAAATCTAAAAGACGATATTTTAATTGAATTGATGCATATTTAATTAATTCATTATTAATATTATCAACACCCGGAGTTTTCTTATTCTTACTATTATTAATAGTGGTTTCTAATTCTTCAAAGTTAATTGGATCTACATTTTCATCTATTAATGTCGAAACTATTTCTTCATCTGTTTCTTCTGTCCAGAGACCTTTAAAATAGGATGTCCATTCTTCTTGTGGTATTAAGTTCAGTTTCAGGTTGTATCTAGTCTGATTATTTAGGTGTTTTAAAATCTTATAAGCTTTGTCTTTTCGACCATGTACATCGTGTTCAATGTCGCTGATATATTTTTCCCACGAAGTTCTTTTTCATTTTACGTACTTCTCGGCGTACAATGGCTCTTAGTTTCTTATATTCAATTAAATTTTCATCCGTTTTCAGATTCAAGTATTTTAGATATGCATCTTTCTTATCTTTGACAAGTTTTGCTATATCGTCATTCCAGACTTTTAATCTTTTTTTATTGTAATTTTTATTTCTTGTACCAAGTGACTCCGAGGCAGCCTGCAATATTATTATCTTATTCTGAGTAAAATTGTTTT
This sequence comes from Periplaneta americana, assembly GCF_040183065.1. Classification (NCBI taxonomy): domain Eukaryota; kingdom Metazoa; phylum Arthropoda; class Insecta; order Blattodea; family Blattidae; genus Periplaneta; species Periplaneta americana. Next base: position 182,881,390 of record NC_091119.1, read on the forward strand.
GTTGTTCAATTATAGAACTTTATATTTAATTATAATAATTAGTACGTTCCGAAGAAGGCTATGTTTTGGTTTAAAGTAAAATTATTCTCTTTACACGCCAAGAAAATGCAAGAAGGGCATGGATGGAGAATTCAGTAACCTCAGTACTACAAGAATGAAAATTCCATTACAACTCCACCAGAAATTCAACCTGGGGCCTTCCAGTTCGTAGCTAGTCTGCTACGATTTAAATAATGAAATTAATTTATTATATTCTCAAAAACATTATGATGTGGTTCAATAAATTATAGAACATAAAATTAAACTGTTATATTCTAAAAAAACATATTGTGGTTCAATTGTAGGAGGTGGAATTAAATAATAATAATAATAATAATAATAATAATAATAATAAAGTTCACAATATTTGTCTACGAAAAAATTGTTTTCTTGCTTATTTTGTGTTATGTCTGTATAATTAAATGAACTGCAAGATACGACCATTTTCAGCAAAGTAGATTGTGATCATTACCTCACAATAACACCAGTTAAACGTACCAATTTCTCCTGACCGTATACAACGCAACGTGCATTTTTTCCGCGCGTGTCCTTCCAGTCAGCCATCTAGCGGAGTAATAAGACGTCATTGAGCGAGCGAGACGGCTGACGACCGGAATGCAAGTGTACGAGGGATGTAATTCCTAAAGTCCCCGACCCTATTCCGAACTTGGTTGCATAATATATTCAATCTGACCTCTGGTATCTACACGCCTTTTCTCCCCTTTCTTTCATGGATGCACTCTTGAGTTCAGTTCTATTTGCGACGAGTGGCCAGGTTGACTGAGGACCCGGCTCATTTTTGTTGCAGCCGATTTATATCGTCACAGCGGTAACTTCCTTTTGTCCGGTGACATTGATAGATTGCAGTTTCCTTTCTTCACCATATTTGGTTTAGATTTGCTATTAAGAAATGCCGAATTCTTTGCGTCAGGCACGCGACATTAGTCTCAAATGTCAGTATTTGCCCTTGTTCACAAACATTTCGATGAGAACAAAAAGCTGCGAACTCACAAGCAGACAGAGAAAGAATATCGCCAAAATTTGTATCCAACAACACAAAACATGGACCGCGATAAGATGGGACGTGCGTCTGCATCGAGACTCTGCATTAACTCTACGCAGTGGAGTTTATTATCTTATTCCATGACGCAATATCAATTGTTAGTTAAGAGAATGCGGGTTTATTATTATGATTTGAATCAAAGGCGGCACTGAGTGCATGGTTAATTTACACAAAAATGAGTGTGTTTTTTTATGAAGAAAGGGGTGTAATACAAGTTTTTGCTATCCCGAGCTTAAAATAAGATTACAGCTAATATACAAGAATTTTGTAAAATAATAATCCATGTAAACACTAAAAGATAGTAAGTCCTGAGTTGAATTCTTGAACAATAATCGGAGGATATTCCATTTTGAATCTTACGTACACTACTTTTAAGACTTGAATATAATTAATTGATTAACTAGTGGACTTACTCGTGTTAATTATGTAAGATTTGTGCGACTTACAGCTGTTTCAGTGCTTCACGCACTGTCATCAGAGCCTACTAGATCACGGCGACATCTCGAACTTCTCTGCCTGTTATGTGTGTGTGTGTGTTTGATTGTTGAAAGGTGTTGAAGAGTGGAGTAAAATAGTGTGTGTGTACTGAAATTGATCTGTGTGTTGAGAATTTGATCGGGTGTGTTTTAGTGTGTTTGTATATTTCGTATTATTCTAGTGTGTTGAGTCTTTGGTTCTTGGGTTGTATGTGTAGGATTTCCATGTCCGTAATTATGTTATTGTATGTATGGTTAGCATTGGTTATGCGATCGGCGTATGTAGATGTATTGTGTCCTCTGGTTATTGCTTTAATGTGTTGTTTGTAGCGTGTTTGGAATGATCTGCCTGTCTGTCCTATACCTATAGAACCTATCGCAACTATTACTTGTGAGTTTGTATACACCTGTGTGGTCGTATTTATTTGTTTGTGTTTTTTGTGTGTTGAGATGTCTTTGTAGTGTGTTTTCTGTTCTGTATGTTATGTTGTATTTCTGCTTTCTGAATGAAGATGCGATCTTATGTGTGCTTTTGTTTTCATATGTTAGTGTGATATACTTCTTGTGTTCTTGTGTTTGTGTTGTGTTTTGCGTGTTTTGGTGTTTGTTAAGTTTTTGTTTTGTCTTTCTTATGGTGTTGTCTATTATGTTTGGATTGTATCCGTTTTCTTGTGCTATGTATTTGACTGCGTTCAATATTATTATTCAAAACTCCTACAGCAAGTGAAAGGAAAAATTTGCGAGAAGAGGCCGGATATGGCCAAGAAGAAAGTGTTGTTTCATCACGACAATTCACCAGCTCACACGTCTGCAATCCCGGTTGCTAAACTATACGAACTACGGTTCCAGTTAGTGTCGCACCCTACTTACCAGATCTGCACCCTCAGATTCTTTCTTTTCCTAAAGCTCAAAACTCACTTGGCTGGGAAGAAATTTTCGTCAAATGATGAGGTCATCGCAGTAGCAGAAGGCTTTTTCTTGCAGATCTCGAGTAGGCCTAATCTGTGTACAAGGAGGGTATATCAGCATTGCATTAACGGTAGACCAGTGTAGGAATCCCAGGTGTTCATAACGCGTGCGTCCGCTTCATTTGTAATGTTCGATACTATGATCATATCACCATCTTTCGAGAAGTTATCATGGCTTAGGTTACATGAGAGGAGAAATCTGCACTCACTTCCACTCTTATATCGAATTATGCACACTTCATCCCCCTATTATTTATTCGCTCGTTTTCATACTCTCTCTCGCTATCATAATATTAATACTCCATCACAACGCGATAACACGCTAGAAATTCCACTTCACACGTCATCTCTGTATTCCTCATCTTTCACTGTTGCTACCTCTCGTCACTGGAACTCTCTGCCGCCTGAAGTCAAGGGCTGCCGAACATTGAAATCTTTCAAATCCAAGTTAGAAAATTATCTTATGACGAGTTGCCAAACTAACTTACAATTATGACAAGTGTTGTATTGCATGTTACCACGTATTCACATTTTTTTATGTTCTAGTGATATTTAACTTATTTTATATTTTTGTTTTCATATTTTCCGATAATGGTATATCTATAATGTGATAAGTTGAGCTATATATCTGTGTTTTTTTATTGGGTTATTTTACGACGCTGTATCAACATCTAGGTTATTTAGCGTCTGAATGATATGAAGGTGATAATGCCAGTGAAATGAGTCCGGGGTCCAGCACCGAAAGTTACCCAGCATATATCTGTGGTGTTCGGGTAAAGGGGTATAAGTCATTTTTTTTGTCCAGGTGGAATTTTGTTCCCCAGATTAACACACAAGTTAAATTATACAAGTGAGTGTGCAAGAATCAAACAATACTAGCAGCTGATGTGTTTTATTTGAGTAGAAAATTATTTGTAATAAGGGTTCCAAGTTTAATTTTCATTATCTCCGAACTCATTTTTATGACTTTTCTCCCTTTACCCAAACACCACAGATATAATCATAATTTTCCTTACTGTGTGTTCTTAAAAATATTGTATTCATTGTATGCTTTGTACTGCACTATTTTATTACTACTATTAGTATTATTATTATTATTATTGTTATTATTATTACTATTCTTATTTTTTATCATTATTATTATTATTATTATTATTATTATCATTATTATTATCAATAATTGTCTTATTTTTTATACGTTGTATGTCTCATTTATTTTGACCTGCTGTTCACATTTTATTATGCTTTCTCCTTTCTTTCTGTATGTTATATATTATGTCTGATTTGTACTTACTTGTTGCTTACATTTTATTATTATTATCTTATTCAGTTTTGTGTGTAAATTTGTAGTGTTTTTTGTAACGCAGTTTAGCCCTGGTTGAGTGTTAGAGAAGGCCGTAGCTATGGTCTTAACTCTGCCAGGTTAAATAAATCATCATTATTATTATTATTATTATTATTATTATTATTATTATTATTATTATTATTGGAAATGCGTGTTATTATTCGGTTGAGAAGCTCTTATCATCCAGTCTGCTGTCCAAAAATCTGAAAGTTAGAATTTATAAAACAGTTATATTACCGGTTCTACTGTATGGTTGTGAAACTTGGACTCTCACTCTGAGAGAGGAACATAGGTTAAGGGTGTTTGAGAATAAGGTGCTTAGGAAAATATTTGGGGCTAAGCGGGATGAAGTTACAGGAGAATGGAGAAAGTTACACAACGCAGAACTGCACGCATTGTATTCTTCACCTGGCATAATTAGGAACATTAAATCCAGACGTTTGAGATGGGCAGGGCATGTAGCACGTATGGGCGAATCCAGAAATGTTGGGAGACCGGAGGGAAAAAGACCTTTAGGGAGGCCAAGACGTAGATGAGAGGATAATATTAAAATGGATTTGAGGGAGGTGGGGTATGATGATAGAGACTAGATTAATCTTGCACAGGATAGGGACCGCTGGTGGGCTTATGTGAGGGCGGCAATGAATCTTCGGGTTCCTTAAAAGCCATTTGTAAGTGAGTTTTATTATTATTATCATTATGTTGAGGAATGCAGATTGTTTCAGAATAATCCTAGTTTAATTTCTATGTCAGGCTATGACATTTTCAAACAACCTTCGTCTCCCGTACCACCAAGTTCGGCGAGTGTCCTATGCAATGGGTATATAAATCCCTTTTCCCGTTAGCCTAGTCAATATTTTTTTCTTACGTTCCATTACATACGTGTCATAATGCCTGCTCTATCAAAGCATTGATCTCTACAATAAACTTTGTGATGGGCAAACCAAAGCTAGCGAGCATGTCACATACAATGCAACATATGTCGGTAGAAGCTGTAATAAAAAAAAACAAGTTTTGATTTCTAATGAATCTGTGACCAATCTTAAGCAAACTTAAAACTCCACTCTACTGACATCAGCTGTTCCATTACTGGTTATTGAAAAATGTCAAATGTGTTTAACAACTGCGATCAACTTTGGAAGACGTGTATAATTTATTACAACTTTTGTATGTCGTGACTACACTAGGTCTAAGAATCTCATCAAACAAGTATGATTCACCACCCTTTGCCCCTGCTTCTCGTTAGATATCGGAGTATATACATTAGCTCTAGCTTTCAAAGAACTCATATTCGTGACTGCTTCCCTATTACAACATAAATGTTCTTATTTTTTATTTTATTGGGTTATTTTACGACGCTATATCAACATCTAGGTTATTTAGCGTCTGAAAGATATGAAGGTGATAATGCCGGTGAAATGAGTCCGGGGTCCAGCACCGAAAGTTACCCAGCATTTGCTCATATTGAGTTGAGGGAAAACCCCGGAAAAAACCTCAACCAGTTAACTTGCCCCGACCGGGATTCGAACCCGCACCACCTGGTTTAGCGGCCAGACGCGCTAACCGTTACTCCATAGGTGTGGACCATAAATGTTCATGCACTTAAAGTTTTTCAGTTCACTTTTTTTCAATTACAGAAGCCAGTTCTTATGAAGGCTATCTCTATTTCGGTCGAAAATTGAAAACTCTTGTTCTGAAATATTTCCTTACAGAGAGAACAAAGTATATTCTTTTCCAGGTCTTAAGCAATCCAGATAAGGTTTTATTCTATTTTGGGTAAAAACGCCTCTTCGGTTTCTTTCTTGCAGATTTGTATTCCTTCACTCATAGAGAATTACGATAACATGCTCCCTTTAGGCTAATGAAGATGTATCTGACTGGATCCTTGTATGATACATCCCGATAACTATTCTCCTTAATGTTATTTACATTTCACAAATTTGTCCATTTTAGAAATAAACAACTTAGAACAAACATTAACACTATTACCTGTAAATAGGCTACATGTACAGGTGGTTTATTACAGGAAATAAATAAAGATTATTCATATAACTCGTTTCCGCGGTGTGATATTGCGCCACGAATCACGCGAAATCGATTGTGCTTAATTACGCAGACTTCACTCTCCACTTGTTGTTTAGTCAACCTCACAACTGAAACCAACAAGACACCACTTATGAAGCAACTAGGCCAGGAGATAATGGGGTAGGATGGCCAGCTCCTTTCCCCCTCCATTCTATACATCGCCGATAAGCTACATTATGTAATCTTCATCTTACGATGTTTGGATGACGTATATACGTCCGTTGATGTGACATATTAATGAATTAAATACTATTATAGTCACAATCATGCCATGGTATGAAAGAGGTTGTGAAATTTTTCTTTCATACCATGGCATGACTGTGATTATAATAGTAATTAATTCATTAATATGTCACATCAACGGACGTATATACGTCATCCAAACATCGTAAGATGAAGATTACATTTGTAAAGTTTCTTTCCAGCCATAAGCAGTGCTGACTAAGATCAGACGCTATGGACAGTACTCTATAACAGAGTCGCCAGTATGAAAGGATAATTCCGAGCCTTTGGCGTAAGACGAACTCGAGCGCCCAGTGGTAGAGCGCCTGACCCGAGAACAGGAAGTCGCAGGTTGGATTCCCGCTCGAGGTTGTGAAATTTTTCTTTCATACCATGGCATGATTGTGACTATAATAGTATTTAATTCATTACAAGCTACATTACATTAATCAGACTTCAGAGGCATACAAGCAATTGTTCTTCCTCTGACACATATCGTCAAGCGAGATGTGCTACCTGATAATAGATAAACATATAAGCCAGAATCTCAATCAGAGACATCTCTCCACTTAACGTTATTTCATATCTTGACGCCAAAGCTCTAAACGACTTCGAGATTGTGCTGCTCCTGGTGACCATTCGAAACATCATGAAGCCTAGTATAGACTGTAGCGCGCGTACAGTATTTGTCAGCCATCTATGTGCAAACCTGGCAACATCCTAAGTATTTGATTACTCCACTGTAGAGGTGGGGGATGATGACAATCTGTCCCATTAGATAATTTGGGGGGGGGGGCTGAAAGCACCTTGTCCCTCCCCGACGTCACTGTCGTAGACATACGCTACTTGTGCAAATCTTCCGCACCTGTGAATTTATCAGAAACACCAACATTTAATAGCTAAGGAGAAAATTCTCATTCTCCTTTTTGCTGCCGATTAATGATTTTACTAATGAAGAATATGGTTCGTCTCTCACAAGAATGAAATAATGGGTATGAAATTGATGTTTATAACTACCTATGTGGCCTAGACTGGTAATAAAACGACTTTTTAGTAACAAAAATATTTTAAATTCACTTTAATTATTTTATATCTCCGGAAAAAGAAGATTCTGAGAGCGAATTGTTACGTCCTCTTTACAGATACAAAAATATACATGTAACAGAATAATAATTTAATTTATTTATTTATTTAATCTAGCAGATCTTCTCTTCCGCCCAGCCAGACTCTAATTCTAATTAAATACATTTGCTTACATAGTTATTACATTAATATCTAGACCATAAAACAACATGAAAGTAAATAATGAAAGTGGATAAGTAATGTTAGTGTGACAAATAATAAACATTGGTAATAAATAGTGATAATAGTGATAATAATAATAATAATAATCATAATAATAATAAATGGGCAGGACATGTAGCACGTATGGGCGAATCCAGAAACGCATATAGAGTGTTAGTTGGGAGGCCGGAGGGAAAAAGACCTTTGGGGAGGCCGAGACGTAGGTGGGAAGATAATATTAAAATGGATTTGAGGGAGGTGGGATATGATGGTAGAGACTGGATTAATGTTGCTCAGGATAGGGACCAATGGCGGGCTTATGTGAGAGCGGCAATGAACCTCCGGGTTCCTTAAAAGCCAGTAAGTAGGTAAGTAATAATAATAATAATAATAATAATAATAATAATAATGAGATAATTTAAATATTTATTCTGTGATATAGCCTATATAACCATTAAACATTGAGAAACCTGAAACAGCTATTATTTTTAACAAGAATTGTTAGAAAAATATTTCGTTAGAATACGTCATATCATGCCTTTATATCTAATGATCTGTAACTGGAGATACTTTTATTGTTATTTACAACTGTATTAACTGTATTAAAATAATTTTGTTTTGTAATACAATTGCATTTTATTTCATTTTTAACAGGAATTAATACTCGTAGTTTTGTAACTGAAGATGAAGTAACTAAGTCCGAAAGGGAGATCTTCCTACTTTCTAAGTTGACGATGGCGGTGGTAACGATAGTGAGGGTGGTGACGGTGTTGGTAGTCATTGTGGTGGCATTGTAATGAAATAATAATGGTAGAGATCGTGGTAATTTTTCTGGTGGTGATAGTAATAGTTGTGAGAGTGATGATTATATTAGCAGCGGTGGTGATCATAATGGTGGTGATGAAGATAATGATGATGATGATGATGATGATGATGATGATGGTGCTCGTGGTGATAGTCTTATAGTTAAAATGGCGAAAGAGTTGGCGGTGGTGATGGTAGTTATAGTGGCGACAATGAAGATGGTGATTCAGTCGATGGTGATGATGGTGATGATGGTGCTAATAATGACGACCATGGTGGTTGTGAGGGAATTGTGTTATTAATAATGATGATGATGGTAATGATAATAATGGATTTTAGTGTTACTTTACGTGCACCGAAAGACATTTATGTCATATTATTCTAAATCCAAGGCTATATTACAATAAAAATTGTGACTCAGACTTTGGCAAAAACACAAACTTTCACTTCGATTAGGCTATTCTAATACACAATTTTTTTAATTTTTCTATTTCGCTATGAAAATTAGTGTTTCCACAGCTTCAAGCAAAGAAATCAAGAATGTCAACACTCTTAACATAAAACCACAGTCTACTATATACAGTCGCGAAGCTCAATACGTAGTAAATATGCAAACATTAGATAGTTGCTTACCACTAGGATCGCTAATATCGCCTCATTACAGGCAATGCAAAATAGTACCGTCACAGTCTATTGTTTGTAGCACCCTCAAAACTCAAGCTTCGTGACTGTATATAGTAGACTGTGATAAAACAATGGCTTGATGTGAACGATCCACTAAAGAAATCTTCCACAGCTTCAAAGTGTCACATGGCTACACTGAACATTAGATTAAGGTTCTTCATAGGTTTTCTCCCGCCTGGAAACGATGTGGATGCCTGCACATAGTTTTAAATGAATAGCAAGGACTTAACACTTAGCGCCGCAGAGGAAGGGTTGAAGCATGCTTACACGATGCCGCGACTGGCGGCGTCTAGGGGCTGAGAGAGCCCCAAGAGTTGAGGCGAGCTCCCGATGCATTGGTATTCCAGTTGTATCCTCCAGTAGACATAAAACTTAGCAGACACGCACGGACCTGTCCGGCAAGAGATATTTGTGTGTCTGGCCGAGTCCGGATCAATAAATTCCAATTGCCGTTAGATAACTTGCAGTTATATATCGCTCCCTCAGCGGATTCATTATTCAGCGGTGCATGTTTCTTTGAACAGCCTCCCGGCCCGGGCTATACCCAATACAATTTCACAATTATTCCTTCAACCGTTTATTTTAGCTTTCTTATCCCTTCTATATATTGTTCTGGTAATGATGTTGAGTGTATAAAATATATGAGCAAAAAGTGTTCCACATTATATTTCCAAAATGTTCCCAAACTTCATTATAGTCTTGATGATATGGTACAAAACAGCTGAATATGGAACTGCATGCTACTAGTCTAAGGCCCAATTGTATAAAACTCCCTGACTAAAGATCAACTTTGATCGAAGATCGAAAAGTGAATTGAGTTCAGACACTTCTTCTATTGTATAAAACTTTTCTACGATCAAATTACCTTGGTTCAAATGCAATCTAAGTTCACGTGAAAAGGATTTGGCAACATCGCATAAACAGATGAAATAAGTGATGCGCGGACCATGTTATACAGGTTTGTTCAGTGTTGCCAATCTAGCGACTTTAACTCTTTTTCAACAACAATTTCTTTTAACTTTTATATTGCTTAAATAGGGATTTGGTGACCTTTTTTAGCAACCCATAGTGACAAAATTTAATCTTTCTTTGTTGATAATGAGAAATCTAGCGACTTTACAACTACTTTTTCGCGACTTTCCGTATTACACTCTGTTGGAGACACTGGATTTTTGTGCAATGTAAATAATGGCGGACAATAAGAAGAAGGTTGACTGTTCTCCAAGTTGTTATCATGTTATGGTGTTTGATACTGCTAAACATAATAAAGCTTTATAAAACGACAATTTTCGTTTAGTAATACAGTTAATTGAACATTTATGAATGTACCTATCATATCCATTAATAATTAATGGTTGTTATAAACATAATATAATTATAGGTTATGTTATTTGATACTGCTGAACACGATAGAGCCTTATAAAATATAAGATTGTTTGTGTATTAAGGCAAGAAATTGAAAGAAATATATATAAATGTACCTATCATATCTATTAATATTAATAATAATGGATATTTTTTTGCACAATCTGTCACTCGTATATTTCAAACAGAAAAGAAATAACTGAACTTGGATCATCTAACTTAATCGGAGAAATTTCTTCAGTCAAAGTTGACTTTAGTTTGAGACAAATTAATCTCAGATTAGACTTTATACAACACAAAATTCCAAGTTCAGCTGAAACAAGGATCAGTTTAACCTCTGATCTAAGATTAAATGGTTTATACAATCGGCCCTAAGAAGTTCTCTCGACTTTCTCTCTTTTTTTCTGGAAATTTTGAGAAATATAAAACTGAACTGTTAGTAAATTCATGATTACATTAGATCAGCCGTGTCGAAAATGTGACTCACGAGCACATTGTGGCTCGCAGTAATAGCTGTGCATTTCTCTTACTTCCTGCCTTCCCCAACCCCCATCCTCTCACTCACTGGAATCACACTCCGTTCCATTTGCTTATTTGTCTCTGACCTGCGAGTGGCGTATCGTCCAATGCCTCTCTCGAAACCATGTACACAGTACCTCTACAAAAACGAAAGTTTCAAGGAGGATGCTAGGACGCATTTTTTTGTTGCCAATATGATGAGAATATTAAATGTAGGATTTGTTCACAAGTATTACGAGAAAACGGTTGTATAACATAAAACAACATTATACTACATGTTACTCATGAAACATTAAGAGGTGAATTATTATTATTATTATTATTATTATTATTATTATTATTATCTCTGTACGTCGATCCTTTTTCAGCAATGTACGAATAATGCAATTTTAACTCACAGATTTACAATGTGATGTTAAATGAAAGCTAGATGTAAAGACTTGACAAATGTTGAACTTTTCAAATTTTTGCCAAAAAGTAAATATCCGAAGCTTCGTTTTTTCACTTGCTCTGTTGAAGCCATGTTCGCTACAACTTACGTTTGTGAAAAATTATTTTCAACAATGAAAATAGTAAAAACCAAATTTAGATCACGACTGACAGACAAAATACCTTCGTGATCAACTACGACCGGCAGTAAGTGACATAGCCTAATTCCTGATTTTGAAACTCTGTCGCAGAGACATTTTGAAGACAATATGTGATAATGTGTCCCATGTTTTTTTGTTCATTTCTTTCTTCGTTACACGTAGGCCTACTAAACATTAGTTTGTAACCTTATACTGTATAAAATTAGGCTATATTTAAGTGCTTGACATAAGGAAAATGAAATCCGTTAATAAGTCAGACAGTTGCTTCACTTCCCCTGCGGGTGTCCGCCTCCCTCCACAGGTGCTATGCACGTTTCAGGTTACACAATGGCTCGGCGCACGATGACAATTTCGACACGGCTGCATTAGATCATAAGTTCGTCCAAACCCGATGGATTTTAGAGAATGATCAAAATCTTTAGAATAATACCCTTCGAAAGAGAAGTACAGCCGTAGACCATGTGTCATAGATTGACGATATGTAAAAGGACGTTGTTTCTGATGGATAAGGTTCTAGATAAAAAATACCAGTCAGCTGTGTTCGGCCACATAAATGTTGCTGTTTTGTGGACAGATGTTTCAATGAACCAACTCTTCGTGAGGCCGCAGAGACCTCTGACGGAGAGACATACAAAGCAGAAAACTTGGAGATATAAGCAATAAACTAAATTCCTATAGAGTAACAGGAGATGAATAGCAAGCACATGGTCCTTCAGGGAGAAAAATCCGCGACTGAAAATATGGAGCCTAAATGTAAGTTTTCACGAAGAAATTATAATTGATCTAAAAATGGTAATTAATCAAATCTTAACATTTGTCAAAAATGAACGAAATACATCATCCTCATCCAGATCACGAATTAAGCCCTTTGGTCCGTTCTACTCTAGTTTTGCTTTGGAGTAATTTTAATTCAACCCTATATATGCACCAATAACTGAACTCCCTGATCATCATCATCATCATCATCATCCTTCACGAATTAGGCCTCTGTAGACCTGTTTCGGCCCCATCTAGCAGTCTTCTAAAAGCTCTTCCTGGTCGACGATGTCCTCTAGGTTTATACTGCATCATAATTTTTGGGATTCTTGAATTTTCCATTCTTCTTACATGATCTAGCCAATTTAATTTCTATCTGTTAATTTTTTTCTTCTACTGACTCTACTTCTAATTGTTCTAAAATTTCTTCAATCCTTTTTCGGTCTAAAAGAGTATATCCTGCTGTCCTGAAAAATTTCATTTCCGTTGCTTTGATTCTGTTCATGTCTTTTTTCTTTAATGTCCAAATCTCGCTTCCGTATAGAAGGGAGGGTAATGCTAGTGTATTATATATTTTTATTCTTGTAGATTTTTGTACTAATTTAGCTTTTAATGTATTCTTTATTATTCCTAGAATTTGTGTAAATTTGGTAATTTTCTTGTTCACATCTTTTTCATTTTGAACTCCCTGATAATCTGGTCAACATGTCAAGGTCATCGCTTTAAACAACCTGTTACTAGGGAGGGAAAATAAGTTTAATAACAAGTTTAAGTTTATAGCTAATAAGTTTATTGCTAGAAAAATATACAAAGAAAATTGTAGCACTCCCCTGAAAGAGAAATGCATATTTCATGGAGTCACATCGACTGACCTCGTAACTAGAATAGCATAATATGGCAAGCAATTTAGTCGCGGTAACAAAGAAAATTCACTATTGGAACTGTAAAAGATGAATTCAACAAAATTAAATATTTGTAGTCGTAATATTAACGACTGCGAGGAGGTTTAGCTGTATAGACCTACTCAATATTATCGCGGACATTGTATTCAACGTTTCCGTACTCCTTAATTTTGCCTTCAAGGGGAGATAAACGAGTTCACCACTGTTGACAGTTAGCATGTCTAACCGTGAAACAAGCGGGCCCGGGTTCAAATCCTGGTTGGGACAAGTTACCTAGTTGAGTTTTTTTTCAGGGGATTTTCCTCAACTCATTAAAAGCAAATGCTGGGCAACTTTTGGCGCTGGACCCTGGACTCATTTCGCCGGCATTATCACTTTCACCTCAATCAGACACTAAATAACTATCGCAGCTGATAAAGTGTCGTAAAATAAATCAATTAAAAAAAGAGATACGACTCAAGTGTGTCGTAGATCAGCTACTTGAGTAGGTTCACTCTTACATGTGACCAAAATATGATTTTATACTCTAACGAAGTTCTGAAACGTGGCATGCGATTTCCTCCATGGCTCGGAGACAAGTCTAAAAATCTCGTGACATAGTCACAAATTTCAATGCTATCATAACACTTGCCAACTCCTCACATATTATTATGAGTTCTCAAATATCAGGAGTGAGACAAATTAAGAAACCACTTAATTTTTGTGTGTACAATTTTATATTTTGAAATCATAATAAATTGGTATGACATTCACGATGTTAACGTGCCTGAACTAGGTATTAAGAAATGCATGGTAACGAGCAGAGTGCTGCATTGGAGTTAAATCGCTCGCTTGAACTCGGTCGAGTGTCGCACCCTCGAGTGAGATACAATAGGTCGTGATACGCTCGTAATAAATAGAAGAACAGTACAAGGTCAACTCACCGACATGTCTTATCTTGTATGGAAGGCGACAGATAAGATACACATATGTTTTGCTCACACGGTAAAAATAAGGCTTTATTTTCTGCGTTTATGACAAACGTTTACTGGAACATTCCATGGAACGTACCAAAACAGGAACATGAAGTTATAAATAAAATAGCATGAAAAACGTCGATATACAGTTATTATTGCTAATTGATAATTACTCAATATGTGATTTACCACATATATAATATGATAGGTCTATACATAGTGTTCCGCCTATATACTGCGACAATGTAGAAACGTTTTACAGAATATTATTGATATAGCAGTAGATTAATAACAATATTAGTACAGAGATAACGTCACAGAAAATATAATAAAACGAATAATCATGCTGCACAACTGTTACAGACGCAAAGATTGATACACTAATTATTAGAGATTATTATTATTATTATTATTATTATTATTATTATTATCACTACTAGAAAACTTGATACAGTTCTTGCGTTATCGTGATTGTGTTCTCCGTTTATAATAATTACAGTTACATCCAATAACATCTATCAGAGGTGGCGAAAACAAAATCACTCCTGTTTGGGACGGAAAAAAAAACATTTACCTACAACATTTATATTCCATTTTAAAGCAAGTTTTGTAGTTGTACTATGGAAAGGTTAGTTAAACACTGCAAAGTTTTAAAATAATAAGTATCTATGATGTTACTACACAGTTCATCACTGTAACAAGAACGAATATCTAACGCCCGGCTTATACCGTTCGAGGATTTATCGCTCGTGACAATTTTACCCATCATGCATGTGCGCTACCTATCGGATTATGCTATGAACTACTTGGCGCTCGAGCGAAAACGTCCGGTGCAGACCTCTGGCCTAACGAGCAATGTCTCAATGGATATAATACCAAAAGCTATTTTTCAGTACTACTCATTGTCTTCCATAATAGTGAAGCCATAACAGAATATTTTTATACGTATCTATGAAACTGTGCAGCAAATATTACTATTTATTATGATGGACGCCAGAGCTATGTACTCCCTAAATGTGTGATAACGAAGAACAACGAAGAATTGTTGGAATGATTATAAGACATAAGGAAGTAGACAAAGAAAATATGCCACAGCAGCAAATTTTCCGACCATAAATTATTATGTCTGCATATCTGGGAACGCCAGACCACACACTTCTGTGACCAGACCATATATTGTTGTCAGTGGCTTTTAGTATCTCAATTCATTCCAATTTTCAAACAACTTAATTAGAATCTTCTTTGTTTTTCTTCGAGAATTAACGTTACATCGGCAAAAATATTCCCAACTACATTGCAAAAATGACCAAGCAAGATGTGAGTGAGGAATTTTGAAGTGAGTGAGAGCATACGACCCAGAAATGGGCGTGTATTGTTTTTAGTTTCCATTTGATTATAAATCATTTTAAAACATAAATATTGCAGATACAAACTTTATTTGAAATTAAAATGAGAATGGCGGCTAGATGAAAGCTATATCATAGCACTCTTCATCATTTTGACAGCCATAATACGTAAATTTTGTAACTGATCCTCATATAAAAGTACTATAATTGTATCTGCTTACTTGTATACTAGTTTTGTATAGCTATAGGAATCAGAATCAAATCTACAAAGGGAAATAAACCGAGGATTAAATCGTATTCCCATTCCTCATGTTTTCTTAATTTTTCGGGGATAGTCGTCATTTCCAAAGACTCTACCAATGAGGATCTGGTCTATTTCCGAAAAAGTTATCGGAAACGAATATCAGACATACACAGACAGAGGATGTGAGGCCAGCACGATGCCGTGCCTCCACCTAAGACGACAAAGGATACCACATTTACGACGGACTAAATAATATTCATACACTAGGAGGGATTCTGACAACCGTAGCTTTCGCTTAACATTAGACTTACGTAACAACCACTTCGGTGACTACGATCTAGTGCTGCTCAGCGGAGGAATTGAATATTACGAATAAAGGCTGGTTCACAATAAACCTGGAACGGAAACGACAACGAGATAAAATAAATGTATTTAAATGTGAGCATTCACAATTAACTATTGTGAACGCTCACATTTAAATACACTTACTTCAACATTATTTCCGTTCTCGTTCTCGTTCTCGTTGTCGTTTCAGTTCCCGGTTTATTGTGAACTGCCCTTAAAGTTCTCCTCCGGTGTTTTCCGGTACTACCGTAGGTGGTATAGGGAGCATACTAAGTGATGCGGACTCCGGAGGGAAGCGACAATCGAAAGACGAAATTCTCAAAGACGACCAACAGACTGACCGAGCGACGAGACTGGCGGCAGTTGTCAGTGGGATAAAATGGCACTGAAGCGGATATCCGACACTTGGAAATACTTTCATTCAGTTTAAAGTAGCAGAACTTTGTCAAGGGTGGTTATTATTAAAATTATTTACAATTTACATTATCTGTATTTTAAATTTTGTGCATTATTATTATTATTATTATTATTATTATTATTATTGTTATTAAGTGTAACACCTTGTTTTTAAATTGTTTAGTTGGTTATTTAATGATGCTGTATCAGCTTCTAGATTATTTAACGTCCATAGAATTGGTGATAGTATTTAACGAGATGAGGCCGAGGATTCGCCATGAGATTATCTGAAATTCGCCTTAGAGTTAGGAAAACTTCGAAAAAAACACAATCAGGCAATCAGTCCAAGTGGGACTCGAACACACGCTCCAGTGCAGATTCGTATCAATAGGCAAAAGCGCAACCGCCTCAGTTACACACTTGGCATTTATTGCTCTAGGTTGTATTATGAAAGCTCACGTTTCCAATAGTTAATTCTTGCTTAATTGTTGTAAAATGGACATATTTATGTTTCGTTGGAACTACTTCATGTTTTTTTTAACAAAAAAAATGTTTTTTTTAATTCCTTTGAAAAGAATATTGCCCAAGTATGCTGTCAGTCCATCAGATCACACAACATAGACGATCTCTCTGGTTAATGGAAAAAATACTCAAAGGTACAATGGAAATTTATTTATGCTACGTCAGGGTCCTAAACTTGCCAATATTTGTCCGACTCTACCAATGTGTTCATAGCCCGGTAGATGACTCTAGTGCGAAGAAGCATAGACCATTTAGTTCGTCAGAGACTATCCAGAGTGCATAACAGGCGGTAGACCCACATAAAGGTACGGTCACACGTCGCTACTTTTGCTGCGCAATTTTTGTACTGCAGCTGCAAAAGTTGCGTGTCGTGTTCACACGTAAGCCAAAAGTAGCGCGCTGCACGCTACTTTTCGTGCTGCGCAACCCGAGTGCTGCAAAAGTTGCAGCTGGAGGTTGCGAGTCTGTTCACACACAAGGCGCTACTTTTGCAGCCGCAGTCATGCTGCAGGTTTCCATCTCCGTGCTGACTTCTCAATATACATTTTGTGGTTATGTTCGCATTATTAAGAAACTCATGCGAAAGCTTCCTTATCTATTATTTGCTTTTCTGTCCTAACTAGTATTCAGAAATTGACATTATTTTTACTATAAAGCTTTTAAAAACGCCTATATACTTAAATGATAACCAACAGCATATTCACGTAGTCAATGTTGGCAACCCTCCTGTTTGAAACTACGCTACAGAAAATTAAAAAAGTGAATTATATAGTCAGCAAATATGCTCAGACTGTGTTGTGCATTTAATAACTGTTATAAATAATTTATTTTCATCACATCTAACATTAAAATACATCCAAACAATAAAAGTATCATTGGCACATTTGGGTGGCAACACTGGTCGCAACCGCAGCAAAAGTTTCAACAAAACCGATATCAAAAATGCTGCGGCTGCAACCCTGAGAACCCTGTTCACACGTCGCTACTTTTAAGCTGCGCGCAGCATGGAAAAGTAGCGGGCAGCAGGTTCGGCAGCCGCTACTTTTCGGGTTGCACCGTTGTTCACACGTCGCAGTACGAGAGTTGCGCAGTTTTTTGTACTGCATTGCTGCAAAAGTAGCGAGGTGTGACCGTACCTTTACAATCGTAATGATTGGTGATGATAATGGAGAATTATTGGGATGTCACAGGGGAATCTGAGTATCTGTGTTGCCTTCACCACGGGCTTTACCAACACAAGTTATAAATTCAGGGTGGATCAACTGGAATTTGAACCCAGTGCTCTAGTACTGAGCCACCGTGGCAGCCAATTAGAATTTTTAAGTATTTTATGTGTCAATATTGTAGAAACAGTATTATCAGCAAAGCTCGGAACTTGGGGACTTGTGTTTCATGTGCATGAGTAAGGTTACAGGTACACACAGCTCACGGTGGAAGTGCTCAGGGATAGTCGTATGCACTAAGAAAGTGGTCACATCGAATGAGAGGAAGACGGACGAGGAAACTGTGGCATGTCGAAGACAATGATATTCAGAGAATTACAGATAAACGGTCTGTTTGAGGAATTAGAAAATACGTGTTATTTGAATGGATATTATAAAAGTTTGAAAATACATTTTTTAAATTTTAGGTACAGAATTTCGTGGGATAATTCGAAGGAGATACATTATTTTCTTCGAGTGGAGAGTTTATATTTTGTAAGTTGTGCCACACAAAAACTAGAGGCTGGAAACCGGCATTCATTGAAAGACATTTCAGTCCCTTAAATTGGTGGAAGATTTGTCCATATCCATGGATCAAGTAGCAGAGGAACCTACCGTAGAACAAATTGAAAACTATTTTTGAGAAAAATTTAGGATATACTTATCTTTCTCACATACGAGATCAGCTAGCAATTGCTGAAAATCAAACAGAAAACAGTGACAGTGAAAACATTCAGTATTTTAAGTTTGCGCCCGTCACTTCATGTGACTTGGAAATAAGTTTTTCTCGTTTCATATCAGCGAAGAAGTTATGGATCCGAAAACCTTCGAATGTACGTAGTCATACACTGCAATAAAAGGTACATAGCAGAACAGTAAAGTTGATATATTTCTCATGTTTTTTATTATATATGCTATAATATTACGTATTTCAACCTACCATAATACTATCAATATGTTGTTCCAGTCAGAAACCACTTTTATAGCAGACCTGACTGTACATCCGTGCTGGAAGCGGGAGTTTGTTGACATTGAAGTCCTGTCGCTTAGCCACGTGCAAAGACACAAGTCCCCAAGTTCCGAGCTTTGATTATCAGTCACACGAGCTTCCAGGCGATTCTCAACACAGAAGTGCAAATGTTTTTAGAAAGCTGGATAGTTCAAGCCACTTAACCTTTGTTAAGTTCTCTCCGTCAAAACATAACGTTGGTAGACGGAAGTAATTTTGGTTCTCCTGTAGCCAGACAACTCATTTTACCAATCCGCGTGTGTACTATTATGAGACAAACATCTGTAAGTCATAGCAGAGTGGGCAGCAGCTGTCCGTTCCGCATTCGGAAAGTCAGCCTTCAAATATCGGTCGAGTCCACCACCCACAGATCAGCGTCTGTTATAGCCTGTTGTTATCTCATACAAACAATCTGCAATATTGAAATAAATGGGAACAGTGACCCGTAAGCTAGTAAAAGAAAAAAATACGCGCATATCAATTAAAACATACTCAGACAGAGAAATGCGATATACTATGTACGGGCTATTCCATATGAAATCGATCAGTAAAAAACCTCGCATTTTTTTATACTCTAATTTTTTCCCTACTTATACAAGGTGCTGAGGGGAGTGCATTTTCAAAAATATACTATCGAAAGTCAAACGGTTTTCGTATTACTGAGCGACAAATTTAGCGTATTTTATAAAAACAAGCCTCTTTCAGCGCTCAGAACTCTAGAACCATTTACTGCAGAACATTGAACGAGAGTTCATTTTGAAGCTGACATTTGGTAGGTTATGTTAAGAAGTAATCCTTATTTTTATTGTACACAGAGAGACAGATAATCTGATTTTACTTGCTTTTAGGCTTTTTGGTCATTTGTAAAAATGTAAAAAAAAAAAATTTAGAAAAAATTTTGCATTATTAAGAGGGATTCGGCATTGTTTGCTTAGTGGCTCGGCAATAAGTTTCGAGGGTATTAAATAGATTATTTGCACACGCCTGGACTTGAACGATGCAGTCCCGCATGCAATGGCCGAGAGCTGAAGATAGCGAGTGTTGGGCGTCATTTTACTCCTGTGTTTATGAAAACCTGTGATAAAGCTAGCACAGCCATGACTGCTAGACGACACATCACGTGTTTATGTCTACTGGCCTTGCTTCCCTCGGCTATCTCCCGCCTCACAGTCAGCTGGTTAGTTCACGCGCGTACTATTTATTTTCTTTATTTGATATTTTCAATACTTTCTTATCAACGAACCACCAGTAAAAAATGTGTTTATTTGTACTTTCAATGCGGAATCTAACCATATATTTTAAAAATATTTTTTCGTGGCCAAAGGCGTCTTAATGAAAAAAAATCTAAATTTCTCCATTTCCATAAAAAGTAAGAAAATCTGTTTATATGTCAATATAAACTTTAACTGCTCAGCATCAAAATAAACCATGATTTTGATCATTGGATGAAAGGGTTTCGGAGCCACAACAGTTTAAAGTTGCTAATTTTATGAAAATACGATAAATTTAAATATCATTAATTTAAACACTATTAAGTTCTGATGCCTCAAACTTTGCACAAAGCATTATATCACAGTTGTCTACGAACAGAAAAAGTTTCATTGTATTTAAAAATTTCAAGGTCAATTTTCTCTATATTTCGGTCGATTTGAGATGGAATAGCCCGTACGTAAAACTGAAGATGAATACGGAGGTTGCATTGGCTTCACGGTTGTAGTATTCTCAAATCAGAATACACAATAATCATGATAAGTCAGACAGAAGAGACCTATTGTAGGTAAACATTTATCACAATTGGCCACTATTAAAAAACGAAAAAAACAAAGCTCGTCTTTCAAAATGTCACTAGTTATTATTGGAAAATAATTACGTTTTCCACATCATAAAAGCGTGGATCTTATGAGAACTGGCTGTATTCTACTTCATTTTTTGTATTGTAATGTCTTTTTATTTTATTTATTTACTTATTTTACGACGCTTTATCAACAGCTTAGGTTATATAGCGTCTGAATGATGTGAAGGTGATAATGCCGGTGAAATGAGTCCGGGGTCCAACACCGAAAGTTACCCAGCATTTGCTCATATTGAGTTGAGGGAAAACCCCGGAAAAAACCTCAAACAGGTAACTTGTCCCGACCGGGAATCGAACCCGGGCCACCTGGTTTCGCGGCTAGACGCACTAACCGTTACACCACAGGTGTGGACGTATTGTAATGTACAGGAAACTAAATTAAATATTGGTAATCGTCTTTTTTTATTATAAATCACTATAATCATACTTATCATCACCATCATCATCATCATTATCTTTTAAATCTTCGACCACAAGTAGTTTAATTTGTCGATTGTTTTTATCGAAAATCTATTCTAGCTTCCTCATGAGCAGATCCGAAGTATATGATTCTCTTTAGTAGACTTTCGTAAGGATACTAACAGCTCTAAATAAATGCAGCAACTATTTCGCCCATTTAGAATTAGCCAATGGAGTGTAAGAATCAGTTGAATTTCCAGAACAACTTATAACTGTCATATATTGTCGATTTCATAGTCACTTTCGTATTGTCACTAATGGTGCTGATGATTCGCAATTGTTTCCATAAACCAATAAGAACACCAGAACTAATACACTCAACACTAGATAATACTAGTTCAATTTGTAAATAATTCAAGTCATTTTTTGACGAATTTAAATTAAATGTATTACGATATCATTGCAAACCTACCATTCTCCAGTCTTTCCTATTTTCTGCCTTCCTGTTTCTCTCCTCATATGATTCATATATCTTAATGTCGTCTATCAATCCATATCTTTTTCTGCCCCGAACTCTTCTCCATTCCTTCCAGTGCATCCTTCAGAAGGCAGTTTCTTCTCAACCAGTGACCCAGCCAATTCCTTTTCCTCTTTCTGATTAGTTTCAGCATCATTCTTTCTTCATCCACTCTTTCCAACACTCTTTTCTTATTCTGTCTGTCCATTTCACACGCTCCATCCTTCTCCATATCCACATTTCAAATGCTTGTAGTCGCTTGTCTTCGTCGTAAGGTCCATGTTTCTGCCCCATACAATGCTACATTCCACACAAAGCATTTCACTAGTCTCGTCCTTAGTTCTTTCCCAGAGGTCCGCAGAAGATATATATATGTGTATGTAAAAAAAACTAGGGAATGGACTGATCACGGGGAATTTGTAATTGAACACCTACCTGCTCAACATCTCAACATAATTCATAAATCGGGGGTAAGCCGGGATCGAAGACTAAGTATATGATTATGTCTCGTGACCAGAATATTGTACGAAATGGAACTATAAAAATTGGAGATTTATCCTTCGAAGAGGTGGAAAAATTCAAATATCTTGGAGCAATAGTAACAAATATAAATGATACTTCGGAGGAAATTAAACGCAGAATAAATATGGAAAATGCATGTTATTATTCGGTTGAGAAGCTTTTGTCATCTAGTCTGCCGTCAAAAAATCTGAAAGTTAGAATTTATAAAACAGTTATATTACCGGTTGTTCTGTATGGTTGTGAAACTTGGACTCTCACTTTGAGAGAGGAACAGAGATTAAGGGTGTTTGGGAATAAGGTTCTTAGGAAAATATTTGGGGCTAAGAGGGATGAATTTACAGGAGAATGGAGAAAGTTACACAACGCAGAGCTGCACGCATTGTATACTTCACCTGGCATAATTAGGAACATAAAATCCAGACGTTTGAGATGGGCAGGACATGTAGCACGTATGGGCGAATCCAGAAATGCATATAGAGTGTTAGTTGGGAGGCCGGAGGGAAAAAGACTTGGGGAGGCCGAGACGTAGATGGGAAGATAATATTAAAATAGATTTGAGGGAGGTGGTATATGATGGTAGAGACTGGATTAATCTTGCTCAGGATAGGGACCAATGGCGGGCTTATGTGAGGGCGGCAATGAACCTACGGGTTCCTTGAAAGCCAGTAAGTAAGCCGGGATCGATCCCGGATCCACAGGAATGTTAAATGTAGCAATTTGCCAAATTTTCAGGAAACAAAAAGAAAAGCTGTTAAATAATTTGCTATATACAACGTTCTTCCAGGCAGGTATTAAATTATAAAGGAAACATCATACTTAAGACACTATAGCTCAAGTGGTTCTTACACTGAAGATTCTAGCGAAGTACACTCTGAACTGTCCTATATTCTCGAATAGTAGGCAGCTTAGTCATCAATAGATCGTCGCCTCGTCTTTATTTCCTTTCGACGAATGTCTGAGTGAGCCGTTATTAAACTAATAAAATGGGAGATTCATTTCTGTGGTTTTACACATTGCAAAGTGTAAAGGACAGGAGTTTGATGCGCACTTGTGCAATGAACAACGAGGAACCCACTTCCCGGTTACGTTATGATTCCATAAGAACTTATTGACTGATTTCCGGAACTACTTTTCATAAAAGTAAGCGGCGATTTTAAGTTTCGAATGACAAACGAAAACATCCTTTTACTAGTTTAGAGTTAGAAACGTAAATTTTATATGACCAATGTGGCGACAGCTATATCGAAAATGTTTCTCTAGCAGACAAAGTACTGGTACATTTCTAGTACATGTTCATTGTAATGATCGAAATATTTTTCAACACAAATGTAATTCACAAGAGGATTACATGTTATTTAGTCAAATGTTCCAAGACAGGTCTGAACCTCACAAGTGATATCAAGAAGGCACCACTTATGAGGCAACTAAGCCAGGAGATAATGGGGTAGGGTGTCCAGCTCCTTTCTCCCTCCATTGCATACATCGCCGACTAGCTACATGTTACACTAATCAGACTTCAGATGCATACAAACAATTGTTCTTCCTCTGACACATATCGTCAAGTGATAATAGATGTACATATCAGCCAGAACCGCAATCAGAGGATGAGGATTACATATTGAACGAATTTTGTTAACATTACGGTTTTTAAAATGTGTTAGTAGTCCTTAATATTTGGGACTCATCTGCCATAATAACGGAAGAATGAAGAAACAGGAAACAAAGCTTCGAAATATGTACCATTCTCACGTTTTTCACTATCCTTTCTCAAAACCAACTCTGCTGGATGAAACACATAAAACGCAAAACGTTAAAATGTGCTGGAATTTTGTCCCGCATGAGTTATTTTACATTCCAGTAAATCTACTGAGCATACTTAAATGCCATCCACCTGGCCCGAGATCGAACCCGCAACCTCGGGTGTAGAAGGCCAGCGCTATACCAACTGCGCCAACCAGGCCGACCTCACATAGTTTATCGTTCAAATTGTCATTTAAAAACTCTCTGTACAAAATATTCAATTCTGTAAAATCTAACTAAATTATTATTATCATTATTATTATTATTATTATTATTATTATTATTATTATTGTCTCGTGACCAGGGCATAATACGAAAAATCAATGTAAAATTGGAAATTTATTCTTTGAAAAGATGGAAAGATTCAAGTACCTTGGAGCAACAGTAATATGAATGGCACTCGAGAAAAAATTAACCCAGAAGAAATATTCGAAATGCCTGTTATTATTCGGTTGAGAAACGTTTGTCGTTCAGTCTGCTCTCAAAAAAGCTGAAAGTTAGAATTTATAAAACAGTTATATTACCGAATAATTTCGAGGGAAAAAATGTTCCGCGGCCGGGCATCGAACCCGGGATCTTCGGTTTAACGTACCAACGCTCTACTAACTGAGCTATCCGGGAACTCTACCTGACACCGATCCAATTTTTCCCGTCTATATCCAGAGACCTCAACGTGGACTGACAACCGTCAAGCAACCAACTTCGAGTGCACACTAACTCCGTGTGACTTAAATTATGGTTTTCTGTTAACGAACAGTGACGTGTATTATGCAAATCAAGATTTCAGGTATGACTCCCTGTAAAGTTGATTTGAATAATTTCGAGGGAAAAATTGTTCCGGGGCCGGGCATCGAACCGGGACCTTTGGTTTAACGTCACACGGAGTTAGTGTGCACTCGAAGTTGGTTGCTTGACGGTTGTCAGCCCGCTTTGAGGTCTGTGGATATAGAGGGGAAAAACTGGATCGGTGTCGGGTAGAGTTCCCGGGTAGCTCAGTTGGTTGGAACAATTTTTCCCTCGAAATTATTCAAATCAACTTTACAGGGAGTCATACCTGAAATCTTGATTTGCAGTTACATTACCGGTTGTTCTGTATGGTTGTAAACCTTGGACTCTCACTTTGAGAGAGGAACAGAGATTAAGGGTATTCGAGAGTAAGGTACTTAGGTAAATATTTGGGGCTAAGAGGGATGAAGTTACAGGAGAATGGAGAAAGTTACACAACACAAAACTGCATGCATTGTATTTTTCACCTAACATAATTAGGAACATTAAATAGACGTTTGAGAAGGATAGGGCATGTAGCACGTATGGATGAATCCAGAAATGCATATAGAGTGTTAATTGGAAGACCTGAGGGAAAAAGACCTTTGGGGAGGCCGAGACGTACAGTTAGATGGGAGGATAATATTAAACTGGATTTGGGGGAGATGAGATATATTGCTAGAGACTGGATTAATCTTGGTCAGGATAGAGACCGATGGCGAACTTATATGAGGGCGACAATGAACCTCCGGGTTTTATTAACTTAAATCTATTATATTTTTCAAATACAACTTAGTAATTACTTAGTGAATAAGAGCTTATTAGGCCTATAAGTTGTAAGTCGTTTGCTCCTAAATTATGTTTAAAGTTACATTTAAAATGTAAATGTATCTATGTAAAGAGATAAGTTTGGAAGTAAATCCCGAAAAGACAAAGTATATGATTATGTCTCGTGATCAGAATATTGTACGAAATGGAAATATAAGAATTGGAAATTTATCTTTTGAAGAGGTGGAGAAGTTCAAATTTCTTGGAGCAACAGTAACAAATATAAATGATACTCGGGAGGAAATTAAACACAGAATAAATATGGGAAATGCCTGTTATTATTCGGCTGAGAAGCTTTTATCATCCAGTCTGCTGTCAAAAAATCTGAAAGTTAGAATTTATAAAACATTTATATTACCGGTTGTGCTTTATGGTTGTGAAACTTTGACTCTCACTTTGAGAGAGGAACATAGGTTAAGGGTGTTTGAAAATAAGGTGCTTAGGAAAATATTTGGGGCTAAGAGGGATGACGTTACAGGAGAATGGAGAAAGTTTCACAACACAGAACTGCATGCATTGTATTCTTCACCTGATGTAATTAGGAACATTAAATCCAGACGTTTGAGATGGGCAGGGCATGTAGCACGTATGGGCGAATGCAGAAATGCATATAGAGTGTTAGTTGGGAGGCCGGAGGGAAAAAGACCTTTAGGGAGGCCGAGACGTAGATGGGAAGATAATATTAAAATGGATTTGAGGGAGGTGGGATATGATGATAGAGAATGGATTAATCTTGCTCAGGATAGGGACAAATGGCGGGCTTATGTGAGGGCGGCAATGAACCTCCGGATTCCTTAAAAGCCAGTAAGTAAGTAAGTAAGTAAATGTATCTATTATTAACTCACATATCTCGTTAGCGACCAATCCTATCAACATTTTCATGGAATATAACTTGTCCGAAACATTTTTAAAGAAATTTTTGTTATGTAACATTCTCCTAAAAAAATCAATAATAAGCGAGATATTCAATTTATTTACTTCAGGCCCTCTTACTATTTTTTAAAGAAGTATTTAGAATGCCATGTAGCCTAAAACCTAAGTACATACCAATTTTCATAAAAATCAATTCTTCCATTATCGAGTGAAAATGTAGCATACAGACATATTACAAACAAAAATTTCAAAATTGAGATTTTAGGTTTCAGGATAGTTAATTATATATGTTAACGTCAATTATTTTTGGAAAAACGAAAATTACCAGAAAAATTTAGGTTACAGTTTTATTATTAGTATAGATGTTGTGCTTTATTTATTTAAAAAACTAAATTCAGAAACTTTAATAACTAGAACTGTAACTATCAAGTCAAGAACAAGCATCATAAACAATTTAACAACTACTTGGATGCAAGTTTATTTGAGTAACCTCATTTTTCTTCCTTTTTTAAACGTGTGCATTATTAGTATTTCAGGTATAATTAAATCTCCCACAGTACGCGGAATTATGTTGACGTCACTATTTTTACGATTCTCAGACCAAATTATGAAGTTACGACCATGCAGTCTCCTTATTTAAATTTATTGCGTAAACTTCCGACATTTGACTGTAATAGCATAATTATTTCATGTGTTAAGCGGTAGTATGACCTTACTGACATCGTTTTCAGCAGTAATGTCTGACGCATTAAGCTAACGCTAATTCCGTCATTATGTTATTACTAATATTTTAAGTTCTAAAATTTCATTAGCCTCTAATTTTTACTGTGCTTAGTCTTCTTATAGTTTGTAGACCCAATGAAACGATGTGTTCCTCTTACAAACGGAACATATGCCACGCGTATCCTTAAAAAATCGCGTAAATGAAGAATTGTATATTCAGCAGAAGTATATAATTTATTTGCAAGAAATACTCTGTCCATGCATCCTGGGTTGCCAAAAAACACAGAATAACACACATATAAGAATAGTAACGATTACAGTAAAATAGACGAGTCAAATTGAAATGTGAAATAGGAGCTTAAATTTAAGAAATAATAAATTTGTACATATATTTGTAACAATCACACACTAACGAATAGAAAAAGGAGGGGATTATGATATTCCGTATAAATAAGGGGTTGTTGGACAATAACTTCATTTAGGTCAAAATTACAGAAATTCTTACTTAACAGATGAATTGCTAATTAATATTTGTTACTTATAATGAAACTAACATCTGTCCATTCTTATTATTATTATCATTAATTTTTCTAAATAGATTTACAAAACCTCTAATGGCAATTACATTAATATTCTCATTATAGAAATAGAAATATATATATATATATATATATATATATATATTCTCCCTGTAACATAGTCGTAGTAAGCTTATATTAAATTAATTTTCATCATTTTACTAGCTATCTCAAATATTAAATTAATTATAATTCATTGAATTAAATTAGCTCATAAATTAAGTTACTACTTTACCTTATAGATTTATCTAAATTTAAATAAATGAGTAGTGAAGAATATTGCTGGAGAACCTTTTAAGTGTAGTGTAAATATTTGTAATTTAAATTTATGTATTGTATTGATTAAGGCTGGTTGAGTGGAAGAGAAGGCCTTATGGCCTTAACTCTGCCAGCGAAAATAAAACATTATTATCATTCTTATTATTATTATGATTATTATTATTATTATTATTATTATTATTATTATTATTATTATAAATGATTTTTCAGAATTGCTACAGACCCTTTAATGGTTGAAGTAATTATTTTTGGAATGATGTCATGGATTCCAAATGTTTTGATAGTGTTTACAGTTGATCGTGGGATGGTGTCCCTCGCTCCGATCATTAAACCATGTACTTCCCAGGTGCCTTCTATCTGATATTTTTCTCTAAAATACGGAATAGTAGGCTCATAAATTTGTTGTTTCTCTTTGTTGACCTCAGATGGTTGGGTCTGGCTCATCTCAAATCTAACAGTTGGGTCCAGTATAAAGCCTTTACTATTAGTCTTGTCTAGAGCCACGATGTCCGCTCTTCTAATTCCGCCGCCTTCAGACGCAACGCAGTGCACCTCTTCATGGACCTCGAAGCATCTTTTTCTAAGGGCTTGTGCTATTAGTTTTCGGATGTTATGATGGCGTAAATTTCTCAGGAGTTCTCAATGCTGACAGGATCCTAGGACGTGTGCTAAGGTTTCAATCTCGTTGCAGTATCTGCAACGGAAACCGTTCAAGGATCTCTCGTGAAGACTTCTCACTGGTGCTACGTTAGCATTCATCTTAATTGCGTCCCGCCATTCAGAGGAAGACAGACCCTCCTTAGAAAAAATCCATTTATTTTCGGGAGTATATTCTTGAAATAAAATAACACCTTTTCCTTTATGTGGAAGCGCACACCATTTGTCGTACTCTTGTTTCCTAAGATTTTGTCGTAGTTTATGGACATTGATGTTATTTGAAGAAATCTTTCCCCGCTAACTTTAAAATAAAAACAATTATTCAATGTACTCTAATGCAAGGTGATTAATCATATACAAGATGATTCAAAAGATTCTGTCAAAAACCTCAAAAGCGTGAATGGGATTTTAACTAACAGTTTTCAATAGATAATCAAATTCGTCATATTGAACCTACGGAATAATGAACCCTAAAGCATTACCACACCTAAAAAACTGCAATTCAACAAGCGGTGGAGTTCCCAGCCGCACACATAAGTTCGCGAATGTTGTGGGGAGGTGGGTAAAATATGTTATTAAAATTAATCACGTACTAAAAATGTGTTTCCTTAATTCAGAACATATTTCAATACATTTTTATTTTTATACCAGTTTCAATTTTCTTAGCATTTCTTCATCCGCTTAGATTTCATTTAAAACTAATGATTTTGTTGATAGGGTAATGTATTGCGTTTTAAAGAGTGTTTCTATATTTTTTAAGTTATACTTTTCAAAAAATAAACTATTATCTTCATATTTCAACTGGCTAAGATGACCAGGGAGTGTAAATCTACTGGATGTTCATTTCTAAGTGTGGCATGACGTCACTGTTGTGAGTCAGCGATTTGAAGCGAGTTTCAGCTTATATGTCAGAGAAGTTGCCTATTAATCAAGGCGTTCAATCTGAACTTGAGAACGTGTACGATATAACTTGAACGTCGTAGCAACAGATGGCGGTCTGTAAAGTCTGTGTGCTACCATAACCTCTTTCGAACTGTGTTTTGCGCGGGCAAGTCGTACGCAGAGTATTTGTTATCATCGGTTGCGTATAGCAACATTCCACAGTACAAATCAAATGCTCCGTGTCCAGGTTGACCGTCGAAGTTAATGTCAACAAATACGTAAGTAATCGTCTTAACCCTCTCCACATGTCCCGACAGTTAGAAAAAAACTCACCTCAGTACATGTTTCGAAACAGTTCACATTCCTGCCACTACAGGTGTTACCGTACGTATCGGTAAGTACTCTTCAGAATGAACGCCGTACTTGCTAGGCAACTTCTCTAGCACATAGGTAATACGCCTCTGTGGAAGTGTAGGAAGATTGAATTCTCTAGGCTCAACGACTAGCCACATGACGGCATGCAGCGAGCCATGACACACTTTGAACTGAACACGCAGTATTATAAATTAAAATACAGCAGCCCACATTTTGCTCTGCATCTCAAAAACTTTTAAAACTATCCATTTGAGATTTTTAAGACAGATTAACGAAATTCTGATGAAGAAACCTGTAAATTTTAATATAACAGTTAACGTAAAAATAAATATATATATTTTTAATCTCGTGAAAAATTTAAAAAGTGGAAAAGTGATATGCAAATGACAATTTTTCTCAACAGTAGAAGAATTAGAATGAATTTTTACAGAGCCTATTGTGTTAGTCTGGGAATGAAATATGACTTTTTTTAGACATTAAACAAATTTATAAATTTTTCAAATACAGTACGTATATAAAAAATCATATTGGCTAATTCCCAGACTAACCTAGGAACATGATTCTAGTGGCCAAAATTAAATGATATCTGTAGGCATTGTAAAATCATCATTCAAAACTTTCCACTAGTTTATGAAAAAATTGACACATTTTTCCGTGTTTCAATTTTATAAAATGTTTTTTTTTTTTCCAAAATCACTTTACGAAAATATTTATTCGTTCATTAAAGTATTAGAATTTACAGGGGATATTCATTAGAATTTTCCTAATCTGTTTTAAAAATCGCACATATACAGCGTTAAAAGTTGATGGGATACAGAGCAAAGTGTGGACTAATGTTTCTATAGAAGATTTACACTTCCTGGTTACCTTAACACTCTACTGAACATTAATTAATCAATGCTTTGATTGATTGATTGATTGATTGATACAATAGTCATTAATGCACTATAACTTCCTATTTACTTTACTGAATTAGGTTAAGAAATTTTAAGAATGCACATGTTGAAATAAAATTTTCAACAGTCATCTCTCAGTCCACACCTGTGTCTAGCCGCGAAACCAGGTGGCCCGGGTTCGATTCCCGGTCGGGGCAAGTTACCTGGTTGAGGTTTTTTCCGAGGTTTTCCCTCAACCCAATATGAGCAAATGCTGGATAACTTTCGGTGTTGGACCCCGGACTCATTTGACTCATTTCACTGGCATTATCACCTTCATCTCATTCAGACGCTGAATAACCTAAGCTGTTGATAAAGCGTCGTAAAATAACCTACGAAATAAAAACAGTCATCTCATATTTCTCCCTAATTTAAATATATTTCTATGAGCTATATGTGAGGTCAAAAACAATTTCCATAATTCCACTAAAATCAATGTTATTTTTAAAGTTCTCAGAAAACATTTTTACTGAAGAATACTCGACAGAAATGAATTCTAAAGCAACTGCACATCAATGCCTATTTGAAGGTAACTGTTGCACTCAAGACGAAGATTAACGACTGTGAAGTAATTTCCATGTGAATTAAAAACTTTCCACAATATACTTTTTAAAGCATGGTCGTTAAATAGGACAATAATCATAAACACGGCGCACAAGGAAGTGCATCTCATTCCCGCGAGGAAGTGTAGCGCAGGTTGCGTGCTGCAACTGTGTTGCACTTTATGGCGTTGTCGTAAAAACAGCTGTAAAGTGAGGGACCCCTCATTTGTATGCAAACTAGTGACCTCGAGTTACTCTCATTATAGTAATTTCCAGATACCGTAAAAACGTCGTCGGTCGTCAGAAGCCAGGAAACCGCCAATAGTTAAACTTGTTCTGGTTTCAGGACTACCGCAATATTTCCTTTGTTAATGCACCCGCGTGATTTTGTCGACAGATCTTAAAATCCATTTCCTAATTGAAAATTTATTATTCCAAGAAGTTTCATGTTATACTCTTCCTACGTATATAAGATTTTAGAATAGATATTTTAGCACATTTTCATAGTCAGCAGATTGCATATCCCACAATCTTAAACTTCATTAAGTGTAGCGCTTTAAAACCAAACTGTTGATTATTGTAGTTTCGTGAACTACTACTGTATAAAAATCCACAAACAACTAGGAAGAGACTGAAACTTTTGTAGGTATATCAATCATAGGATCTCACAGTTCATTTCCAGACATCACAATATATCACGATTACGAAAAAGCTTTCGACCGTGTTGACAGAAATAAGCTCTTTCAAATTTTGGCAGATGATTCAGTTCCAAACGCAATTATAAGAACAATTTACGAATTATATAACCACAATATTATCAAGATTACTATTGGATCAGAACATACCGAATGGAGACCGATAAACTGTGGAGTTCGTCAAGGTTGCCCCCTCTCACCACTTTTATTCAATATATACATCAACTCTATCATCAGACATTGTTGACTAACAATTCATGGAAACATCCCGCTCTTCCGAAATTGTACTCTAGATACATTATTATATGCAGACGATCAGGTTCTTTTTGCTACAAATGAAGACGAGCTGCAATACTCAATATATCACCTGAATATAATACCACAAAATTTCAATATGAAAATTTCCCGAAATAAAACAAAAATTATGGCGTTCCAAAGTAAGCAGCCAGTTAGGAGTAAAATTTGCATTGGGACCCATACGTTAGAACAGGTAAACTCATTTAAATATTTAGGTTATAATTTGACATGTTTACGTGTTACTGATATATCGGAAAATATTCAACATTTTAATGGAGCCTTAAGAACCATCAACCAGGTTTTCACAACCACGAAAACCCAAAAACATACCAGGTTAAAAGCATAAAGTTCTAGCAAGACCTGTCCTCATGTATGGTAGTGAGGCCTGGACTGTCCGAAACTCAGATGTTCAACGCCTAACAACTGCGGAAATGAGATTTCTAAGGAGGACTGTCGGCTACAGCTTGCTTGACCACAAAAGGAATGAGCTAATTACAAAAGAATTGAAAATTACACCTATTTATGAACATCTCAACCACTATAGACAAAAATGGCTTAATCATGTCAATAGAATGGACGTTCCAGACTCCCAAGACAAATTCTCCGCTATATACCACATGGAAGACGATCTTTGGGACGCCCCCTGAAAAGATGGACGGAGACCGTAACAGGCCACTAGGCCTAATACCTGCAAGGACGATGATGATGATGACAATATATCACAATTAATTAGCATTGAAAAATCAAATTTGCATGCAGGAGTAGAAACGAAGAAGGTTGAATATTCTAAAATAATATTTAGGAGCTATGATAAGTAAAACTGAAGGTTTGGGAAAATAAGAATAGAATTTGAGGGCACAAACAGTAATGATGTCGACACATTGATCACGATAAACAGCCTTCAATCTCCGATGAATGTCTATCGGGAGCACATTTTCTGCTGTTAAAAACTCGATCACAGCACGCTGCTTCAGACGTACCGACATAGTGCTGGTACACGCCGCCATGTTTCAGGCTATAACTCAGAGCTCTCTACTGGCAGAGATACGAAACTTGCGTCACTGAAGTCAGAAAGTTCATTGAATACAATGTACTACCACTAATATTTAACTATATTCACAGCGAAAAAAAATAGGAGGCATTACTTTTCAGCATACCCTCGTATTATATATTCTAACCTAACGTACAAACAGAGATAAAAGTGTATAATTCAAAAGTTACCATTATCCCTTCGTCAGTTCGTTCAACAGCTGATGTTCTAAGCTGCCTCGCCTTCAAGAGGAACAATCCAGTTTTTGTTCGCATTCTCTATTCCCCATGAGATCAAGATATGCAAACGAATCCCTATTGAGACTTAGCATCGAAGGTGGTAGATATTTTCTCAGGATATGCTGTTTTTTTTCACAATGGGCTAAAATGTGTGTCCAAGAATCCTTTCCCACACATAATGGACAAAGGCGCTCTCCTTCTTCGTTGACAATTTTATCACCCTTCCATGCTCCCAATCTTAGCCACGCTAAACCTCCTCTACTGTCTTTGCTACAAGAATTTATGTAGTCACACCTCCCCCAGTTAAGCATGAGGTCTGATTGTAAATGTACTGTGAATTTTTTCGAATATTGGAGCTCAATCCCTTGCCTCTCGATATCAATTAAACGCATCTTCACATTACGCCATACATTTCTTCTATTATTTTCTCCTTCCTCCCACACCCATCCCATCCCATTCCTATATGATGCAGCCCACTCTGCAGTTTATAAAAATTCACCCTTTTTCCCACTCCTCTCTTTTTTGAACTCTGTAACAAATCGACTGTAAAAGCGATAGGTCTCCAAATATAATTTTAGCCAATATTTTACCACCCTGACTTCCATGTGAATTACTTCGTTTTGAAGCCCGAACTCCTTTAACATCCCGCAATTATCTGTGCTTCTTCCAATGCCAAGTATTCGTTTTAGGAAATCCGTTTGTATCTTGTTTAATTTTCTCGCATTTTCCAACCCCAAATTTTCGCCCCATACGAAGCATACTGTATAATCCGTTCGATACCTATTAGCCTACTAACATTTTCTAAAGTAGCCTAGCTCATAATTGAAATTAAAATTGAATGAGGGAATTTTGGCCAAAAAACTCAGACATGTCAAATATTGTATTTAGAAATAAATATTTATAATAATTTAATAATTGATCTGACCCAATATTTTGGGTTTGCCCTGCGACACAGAATAGCTCACAATAAAATTTAAAATGAAAAATTATATAAACAGGTTTCAAACAGAAGTGATTAAGACATAAAAAAATAGAACAAAGTATAATTTAAATTGAATGTACGCCATAAAGATGCTGACGAAATATCGCTACAGAAAATTTTATAATGGTGGTGACGATGGCATCTTGAAGCTCTCGTCAGCTTGTATTTTTCTCTCCACTTTACAAAGGCTTTCGGAATGGTGCCTCTCGCTCCAAAGAAAAGACGGGTAACTGTGATTTTTTCAATGTTGTATTTCACTGATAAGTAGCCTACTGAATCGTGGGCTCGTAGATTTTCTTTTTCTCTTCGTTCACTTCAGATGGTTGTTGAGTGGCTGAGATTTCAAATCTGATCGTAGGATCAATTATTTCGGCTGTCTGTTTATTCCTATTTATAGCTATGATTTATAGCTACGATTGCTCCGACCATCAGCAATACAGTGAACTTCCTCGTGAACGACTAGATTTTTGGATCGAAGTGCATCTGCGATCATAGAACGTATAATGTTGTGACAAAATAATTTTGCGACTATTGTTGTGCGAGTTTCGAAGCACTATGCCAACAGTTGATACATTAATTTTATTGTTAGTCTTTATGTTAGGAAAGCAGCAGCTTTTTAATGACATCGATATAAAACAATATAAACATTCTTAACAGAATATGATACAATTGTGATCCTGATGTTGATGTTGATGGGATTTGCTGACAGCAGACGTATACAGCAAGAGATATGCAGATTTTTTAATGATAAATTTCTTTGGGCAAAGAGAATCAAAGTGTTTTAATAGTTCTGATTGTTCTTTAATTTCTGGATCGTAATCATGGATCCGTCTTTCGTTCATATTAAGTTACAGTACGATCCAAATTTTTAGGAGAATCTCATTAAAACGGCAACAAAGCGACTTATAACGTTATAACGTTTGATTTTCGTTCTTCCCTTCTGAAACACAGGAACATCATTTTTATGATAGTGTATGAAGAACAGTGATCCTTCAAAGTATCTAACACATACGTACAAATTTAATTTCCTTGTTGAACAACCATTTCGAGAAATAGGTACTTTATCATCGACCGATACTCGATTCGATCAAAATTAATTTTTTATCTGACACGATTGCTTTAAAAATGCACGATATAAAGTCGACTAAACTTTTCCACACCAAACGTGCAGTAGGCAATAACTTATCAAACAACATGTTCTTCTCCATGGCAACCGCGTTCGATTCTGTTTAAAACGAAGATCCAAGACTAACTATAATTATATCAATACTCTATAGCAGTGATGTCAAAGCAAGCGCATTTTTCTGACCTTGACGTCGTGCGCGGGCATTAAGTGCTAGGTATGCTAGGGGGATAAGCAGCCTGTTAGATTAAGAAAACAGTGGTGCACAAACTTCAAACGGAACGTGAAATTTTATGTCGTTATTTTTATATGGCTTTTTTTGTTTGTTATTTTCTATATTATCTGTAACACAAAAAAACTAACACCTATTTCTTAGCCTAATATTGCAGTTGTGTTTTAAACGTTAATAATATAATAAAGAGTAAAGAAGGAATATTCACACAAATTCCATAATAACTACAACTATACTGTACTAAATGAATTAAACACATAATTCATTAAGAAAGTGTTATCCCAGAGAAAGACACTGAATATGACATGATAAGTTGGAATTGATATTGATAGTATCTTTAGTCTTATAAAAGTAATCAAAACAATATTATAGTACAAAGCAAAGTTGTCTAGGTATATGTTTTAACTGTGACTAATATTACATAATAAAACTCTTATCGCATTATGCTTTTGGGTGATATTGGTACGCAACTTTCTGTTATCAGAATATTAAATTATCTCGAAATCTGCTGAAGCTATAGAGCTGACGTTTCACCAATACATAGGCACAATATCTTTTGTTTGTGATGTAACAGTATTTGTTTTGTTAATTCATTTCCTTACAAACATTTCCATGCGAATATTTTCAAACATTTTAATATACTATCTTCAGTAATACGTATTTACGATATATTAGATTTACGAAAACATTGTTTTAGTACCTGTAAGGCTACTAAACAAACATATCTGAAAATTTCACTTTTCTGTAAAAAAGTTGAGAAAATATTCCTTTTGAATAAAAAAGCAAACTAAATACTTGTGAAAAATGAGCATTAAAATTAAAACTTACATTCTTATAATGCACTTATACTTCTCAGACAAATCTAAAAATGAACATGGATACAGTTTTAATAAGTTTTATTCCCTTCATCCATTGAATCAGTGCTGGCCATATCTGTATATAGCTCGATCAAGCGGTATATACTACGTCTTTCGTCTGTCTCTTTCCTTTACGCTGTAAAGCGTTCAGGCTTTCCTGGGCTCTAAAGCGCGCGCTTGCTCCTATGGGCATCAGTTGACATCACTGCTCTATAGTATTCCAAAATTGTGCTTAGTTGAGTTATTTTTAGGCTATTACTGCAATGAAGGAGCGGACTGTCTCTCACTGTAATTGCATTTGTTCCAGGTCACACCCTCAACGGACAGACACTCCTCGAATTCTCACACGCTCAGGACTTGGGCGGTGGTGCAGGAGGCGCAGGTTCGGAACTGAGAGTAAAAGCGGCGACGCTGTGGGTCAGAGTGGACTTCCGATCGCCTCTTCATCGCGCCTTCCGACACAACGTGCCCGACAAGAACCTCACACTCTGGGTGTTCACTGTCACTCAGCAGCTGCAGATGAATGCCACACACTTAAGTGGTAAGGTATGTTGTTGCTTCGACACAGTCCGATAGCCATGCTTGTAAAAATTGCATCATGCACGTTCAAACACACTCAACATAATCAGAACATATAATCCACGTGTTACTATTAGAATAAAGAAAGTGCGATTTATGTGAATAGTGGTAAATTTCATAATCATGAAAGACCAGCAATAACGAAAATCACGAGAAAACTTGTAGATTACTGTAGAATAACTCTTCTCGGGTTCTCAGCCAGGTGAGTTGGAGATTTGCTTCCAAGCTTTCAACGGCTAGCTCTGCCATCTTCTTCAGGGAATGAAGTGATGTGGGACGAAAATCGAAAAAAAGAGAGGAGAATTGGGAGGACAAATTTAAAAGGTACGCTAAACGCGTCCTTGCAAGGGGTCGGGAGGCTGTAACAAACTAAATATGTGAGCTCCAAGCCTCTTGGCCACTAGTCTCACTCCGGTTTACGCTTCTTCACTGAAGGATTTCTAGAAAATTTTGAAGGGGTAAGCCGAAAATGGACGTAACCTCTTAGGTACCACATACGCGAGGGGGACGGAAATGTGATCAAAATGATCACGGGACGGGATGAGGAGGGGATGGCTAGTGTAGATCTGCACATTGAAATGAACTGTGTCATTTCGCAGTGCAGGAGGAGTCGAGAAGACTCTGTCGTCTGTTGTTTGATGACAAGGCAGGTGAAGACCGCCAGGAGAGACGCCGTGAATTCTGAATCTGCACATTGAAAGGTTCCCTGTCCTTTCGCATTGCAAATGTATTTCATTATTTTATAGACTCTGAATTAGGGCATTGAGTTGTTTGTTAGAAAAAAGGGGAACTTATGGGGAAGGGCATATAGGTCCGTGGCCCATTTCTCTTAGGGCTCATCCCGACATTTGTCTTAACGCCTTAGGAAAACCACGGAAATACCTTAGGCAGGATGAGTTGTCTCAATATAAGAGACTAGCCAATTTGGCTTTTAGGTAATAGGTCAATTGATTATGAATTTAGGATAGATGTAATTATTAATTAATTTAGAGTAATTAAGGGGTTCATGGGGATATGAGTCCAGGTCCGTGGCTCATTTCTTTTAGGGCTCATCCCGACATTTTTCTTAGCGCCTTAGGAAAACCACGGATTCTGGTTGGTGGAAGCAGTAGCCAATCAGGAGCTAGTTGCTGGTCCTGACTGTCTGCCGTGTGCTGGTGGTCTAAGCGTATTGATGGCAGGTTTCCTTGCTGTACTCAGCTGTAGACCCCGTTTCTGTTGAAACCAGAATGCTACTGGGTCGGGACTAGGAACTAGCTCCTGATTGGCCCGCAGCGGGAAGCCCTACTATTGCATATATACCGGCTAGACATGATCCCACATCACTTCATTCCCTGAAGAAGATGGCAGAGCTAGCCGTCGAAAACTTGGAAGCAAATCTCCAACTCACCTGGCTGAGAACCCGAGAAGAGTTATTCTACATCAAACGCCGGGAAAGCCTCAAATCATACATTGTAGATTACTGTCAGATAAATTACTGATTCATCGATTTTCCCTGTGATTAAGTGCCGTGCTTCCTAAGTGAAATGCATAATGAATAAGTACGATGCTGCAAGAGGTTTTCTCATGATAATCACACATATATTTTCATTAGTTCACTATATCTCTTCATTATTGATTATAAAACATAATTTTTAAATAAAATTTGAATCATATTCTGATATGTCCACTGATCTAATGACGAATAATAGGTGTAACAATGGCAGATAACGAATGAGATGGTTTGCATAGTGAATAGTAATAAATAAATTGTAAAACGAAAAATATGTCAAGATAAATAGTTTTTAGGACAGAATCAAGGTGATTTCGAATAACAGGTAAATTATTCTAGGATTCATAGTGGGTCAAAAGGCGTAATTATTGGAAAAAGAAGTTTCACGTGTTACACGATACCGTATGATGATTTATAAAGTAATCACGTTGTATTACCTTTCTTATCAAACTATTTTCATCTCTAAATGTAAACTCTAGCACATTATGGAAATAAGTTGACACGATGTTGTAAAATGTATATTTCTCTTTTAATTCTAAGGCAAAAATGAAGCTAATTTCTTATATATTTACTGAAATAAAAAGTCTTTTAAAAAAGGGGAAATATTATCGCCCTCATAATTCCTGACTGATTCCTTCAGAAAGTTTTTTCGCACTCCGTCATGTACATAAACCTTTTAATTTCATACAAACTACTCAATTTTTCTTTCAGGTCAAAATTTAATTTTAATACTGAAATATATATTAAAAATATATTAAATAAATATCATGATAAGTTAACAGTTTTTTAATCTATTACGATAAAGTTCACTGCCAAATTGACTTCCGAAATCTGCATCATGTCTTCGCTCTCTCGTACCCATAACTTACTCTTTTCTTCTCACAGAATAGCATAATATATCGTGTTTCATATGTTCATTATTTGAGTAAGTACGAGTATTCATGAGGAACTAACATAGTACACGCTATTTTATAGTCAACAGTTGAAAGTTTCAAGTTAAGTTTCGAAAAACATATTACAGTACTTCTGTTGCCATGAGGGACATTGTTCAAAACTAGCAACTTCACAACATAAATCGTTCTGCACCTTGCGAAAACAAATTCAGTAACTATGGTACAAATGTTGTTTCATAAACTTTTCCGAATTTACCATCTACCACATCTTTAGATTGCTACCGCTGTTATGACCTATCGCCCTCGGCCTCTCAGGTCACCAAACTTGACACCATGTGACTTCTTTCTTTGGGGATATGAGAAAGATGCAATTCATGTGACACCTCTATTTCAAGGTCTATCGTGTTGATGTATACCGTGTAAAATTGTGTTCTCATACTGAATATTTACAATGTGCCACTAATAACTTTGAGAGAATTTCTTAAACGAATTATATGCGCAGTTATTATATCATTAGGGGAGAGTCGGGTAGTATCGGACAGCGGGTAATATCGGACAGTGAGTTTCTTTCATCTACCACACGATGATAGTACCTGATTGACATGGTTACGTTTCTGTGATGTCGCATAGAGAAACGTAACCATGTCATTCAGGTACTACCATATGGTGGTAGATGAAAGAAACGTACTGTCCGGTACTACCCGATGTCCGATACTACCCGACTCTCCCCTAATACTTTTTAATAGTAATCATATGAATGTGTTACCATAATTTTGAAAGACAGTGTATTTAGCGCGTTCATGCTGCGTAGGATGAAAAATGGAACGAGTATTTAATACAACAAATCTCGAAAGATTTTCTATTCGGCTTTCATAATACAAATTCAATCATTTTCATAACTGATAAGAAAGAAAAATGTAGCATTAGTAGAAAATATGTATCATAA
The DNA here is from genome assembly GCF_040183065.1 of Periplaneta americana. Taxonomy (NCBI): domain Eukaryota; kingdom Metazoa; phylum Arthropoda; class Insecta; order Blattodea; family Blattidae; genus Periplaneta; species Periplaneta americana. The sequence goes on from NC_091119.1 coordinate 182,922,404, forward strand.
CTCAAAACTTTCAGTAACTGAAAAATATTGCCACTAAGCAGTACTAGGCCTACTATTTAAGATGATTTAGAACTACACTTACCGCACATTGTGGATATCCAAAAGCGACGTATCTGAAAGAAAAAAACAGACCAAATAAGCTCACTGAAAATTAAAGAGAATTGTCATATCTTCATCCCAGTCTGCTCACAGCTGTCATTTACCTCCAGTAGCATATTCCTTAGTATCGTCTCCGCTTCTGCCATATCGTTAGCAAATATTATGCACTTTATTCATCTTCCTCCTACTTCCCCTATCACCTCTTCCATGTTCTGAAAACAGTTCTTCACTAAATCTTCCAAGTACAGCCTATATTGAACAGGATAGTTGATAAAGGACATACTTGTTGTATTCCTCTCCCTATTTCACTTCCTTCTGACATTTCTTCTCCTATCCTGTCTTTGATCGTTTCATATAAAGATTATTGTCGCATCATATGAAAATATTTTGCATGTCCTTCATGAATTACTTGTATTGTCAAAGACCCATACTCTCCATTTGAAAACCGAAAAAAAAATAATTAAAAATTCAAACAACTACTTGCTCCTGTATCCCTGATAGAGCGCAGAATTGTTTTTTAAAAAATTCAACTTTAATTTTAATTTTTAGATTTAATTACATGATAATATATTTTTAACATCTAAAACTTATTACAGAAGATGAAATTTCGTCCTAAAAATATGTTATAAAATGTAGGTAAGCTACATAGGCTTACCTATTTGTTATAATGCGGACATCACTAGAACTTCTCTAGAAATTCGTTGTCTTATCTTCCACAACAAATGCCCGACGCGAAATAGTGACGCATTTACACAGCATTAAAGTAGGCCTATGTCAAAAAATGGAAAAAGAACATGATAAATGCTTCCCGTTACGAAACATTCTATTTTACATATGAATAGTACATTATGCAACGAGCCTATAATGATAGTAATTAAGACGCGAGTATGTTTGTTTATGAAACGAGCGCAAGCGAGTTTCATAATTGTCTTACGAGCGTCTTAATTACCATTATAGGCAAGTTTCATACGACTTTTTATGCTCGACCATATTTCTAACTTGAAATTATTCAGAAGTATTCATTTTATTCGTATCTAACTGGAGTGGAAGTGACCTTGTGCATACTCGTAAATGGTGAGATGTGCGCAGACGCGAAAGTATTGATTTTTTTCCGAGGAGCAATAATGTCATTGACCTTGTTATAATCTACACAATAACATGAACTAATTTTGATATAACCTGGAAATTGATTTAGAATTGAAAAACGAGATGACAAATTGAATTTATTTGAATATTATTTACAATTAACGCTAATTATTATAGTAACAGAGCATAACCTTCTGCGACAGTATTGGATTTCCAGCCTGTGTGACGTTTTGCTAGTTGTCTTTCGATTGCATATCCGAGAATAATCGAAAACCTGAACTTTAATGACATGCATTAAAGGACTGCTACCAGGTGTATAATTACTACATTTCGGCATGGTCGAGCATAATATATATTATATTATATGTGTGTCCGTGTGTGTGTGTGTGTGTGTGTGTAAAGTGGTTATATTGAAATGGTAAGTGGACGGACTTCAAGTTCATGTTCGACTCCCGAAAATGAATAGGCTATAACTGAGATGTTTTTTTATAATAATCCCCAGTCTCTTCAGGAAATTCTTAAACAGATCAGCGTTATCTTCTTCACCCAATCATAAATTAATATGCTTGCCGCAATGTTGTTCACGGAAATGTAACTTATGAGAGCGATGATGTGCAGGAATTCGACGAGTACACGGAGATGGCGGCGTCGCTGCCGGTGGCGCTCTCCACGCTGGGCTGGCAGAAGTTCGACCTGACGGCCACGGTGCGCGCCTGGTACTCGTCGGGGGCGGCGGCCCGCGAGCGCCTGAGGCTGCTGGTGGACTGCTCCGGCTGCGGCGAGCTCGTGGAGGCCGTCCTGTTCCGCGCGCCCGCCGCGGCCGACCACAACAAGGACCCGCAGCGGCCGTTCCTGGTGGTGCACACCGACCCCACGGCGACCCGGCGAGTGCGGCGTCGGGCGCTGGACTGCACCGGGGCCCCCGTGGGGCAGTGCTGCAAGCAGCGGTTCTTCGTCAGCTTCAAACAGTTGGGTTGGGAAGACTGGATCATTGCCCCTAGCGGCTACTACGCCAACTACTGCCAAGGGAACTGCGGGGGAATTCACCGAACGCCCGACACGTTCCTCAACTATTACACGCACGTGATCGAGGAGTACCGTAAGCTGGACCGACTGACTGGGATGCAGCCGTGCTGTGCGCCGGTCAAGTTCTCCTCCATGTCCCTCATATACTTCGGACCGGATAGTAATATTATTAAAAGAGACCTGCCTAAAATGGTTGTGGACGAGTGTGGGTGTCCTTAGAACTTTTCAACAAAGACATAGGAACAAATTTCACAACGATGAAACTCGTAGTAGAGCGACCAACAAAACATTTTTAACTTGTACTAATCTTTAACTGTTCACTTACACCTCGAGGCTTCAGTCGCGACCGTTTGGTTCTGTCGAGCACTTACTTTTCCTCCTTGAGGTAATGTTGAATTCTGTTGTACTGTGCCCGATATATCGATATTGTAAAACTTGCGATTATTTTTAAAATCTATACGTTGCTCAATTTTTTCTATACCAATATGTTATCAAATTATTCACAATTTTATTATTCATTTTTGTAAGAAAATATTTTCGTGTCCAAAGATTTTTTTATGTTTTTATCTATGCAAATGAACAGTAAAACTCTATGTGGACTGCATCTACAATATTAATAATGACAGATATCTGCTATGATTTGAGACGCCGCTACTTATTCCTAGTCAAATTATTCCATATTGTAGACGACGCGATTCTGTATATTTTTGTGCGGTTTACTTTCCCGAGACTGTGCGCAGATGTCTGTAGGGCACTCACTCCTCCTGCACCCCCCCCCCCCCACCGTCTGTGCGCAGCCTCGCATTAGTTGCACCACAGCTCTCTCAGAGTCGGGTCTCGTTCAAGGCCTGATGTAACATTTAGGTAGGAACGAACACAAGTGCCAGAAATTACCGCGGAACGATGCTCCCTGGTAATATCTAAATCTAAATTGGAATGCGAGTGTCTGTCTGTGTGGACTGTGATGTCTTTTAATGATAACAAAAGAATGTGATTTCCCTGTCACTGCCTCCGAATAAATTGATTTCTTGTGTGAGAGCACAACATTTTAAAAGAGAAACGTCCCATATAAATAATTAATAACAGATGAGAAAAAGAGGCTGAAAACGTTTATATATATTAAAAACTGCGAAATTTAAATAGCAAAAATTGTGATGAATCTCTAAACATGAACGTGCATAGTAAAGAATGGAAAAAATCATACACATTATTTATCTATTGTTTTGCATACGAATTGAAGAGGCTTGCTAAAATGGTTTATAATTGAAATAATTTTCTCCAGTATATTTCAATATTTATTCAGAGATCGTCATAGGAAGAAATAAATGTACTTGAATCCAATATTGTTAATACTGAGCAAACAGTGAAGTGTCATGAAGATACAGTGATATTTAGTATTTAAGTTACGCAAATTTTTAATACAATGAGAAGAAGAGCATTCCATGACTACAAGTGTGACAATAAAATTGGTGTTCCAATGAGGGAGACGTGAACATTCCAATATCATTATAGAGTTTGTTTAATAAACATCGACTGCGCTTCGTTTCTGTTTCATATCCTTCCGGAACACAACAAATACTAGGCCTAATAACACGGCAGAGGTGAATTGATGTACAGAGAGGACGATAGTCCAGCTGTGGGGCATTCCGGTGTGCTGTGATACAAAGTACAAACAATGTGTACTGCAGTGTTTCTCAGATTGTAGGCAAGAAAATGGACATTCTGCTTTATATTTCTGTGAGCTACCGACCCTATGATTATAAAAGCCATTCACAATCTGTGGTAACAAATGATGGATCCCAAATAAGATAGCAGACAAAATGTGAAGATTAGGAGTTAAGTAAGTATACTCCTGTCCTAAGAAGTGAATTGAGCTTTTTAAAATAAACATTTTTGTTAAGAAACAGAATTTTGCAGTACCTATAGATTAGTTATCAACAGGCTTAGAGACTTGGGACCCGATGCAATAAGTTTACTGTGCATGTACAGGGACATCATTTTATTTTTACTAACATTTTTTACATTAACCTGGCTATACTCGGGAACACTGTTACCCCCCTTCCATTACAGGATTTTAGAGTTGCTAGTGCAATATGTAAACAAATCATTTCACTAGCTATAGGAGGAGAGAAAAGTAGTGTATCCATTTATGTTATAGGGAAATATAGTATTACGATTTTCAGTTTGGTCATTACTTTACAGTATTTTATCAAAAAACAGTAGAATAGTAACAATTTTTTTTCACAAACTCAAGTCTTCAGGCGGTTATATACATTATGTAATGTCTACTTTATTCAGCATATTACTAACCTAATTTATTCCTGAGAATTTTGTGAGCACTTCCGCAAGAAACCCCAATTTCTACAGCTAAATTCTTGACCGACTTATTAGGACCTCCCTGCATCCTTTCTCTAGCATCTTCTACAGCATCTTCTGTCACCTTTGTTGGCCATCTTACGCTTTTCTTCCTTTCTGTACACTCTGTTGCTCTAAATTTATCTACCAGATTAATGACATTTCTACGAAAATATTCCGTAATGATATAATCAGGAAATTGTGAAAAAAAAAACTGTTGTTCACATTCGGTTATATTGTAATTCCAATTTCTATCATCGTCCTTCATACCTACAAACAGTAAAACAAAACTCTTGTTTAAATAATGCTGTTAAGTGCCGTACCATATTATAGGGTACCGTACTTTCGGTAACTCTAATCTTCCCTTGTGCTCAGTCAACACAGATAAATTCAGTTATGCTACACACCATACCTGTGTGAAAATAAACTTCAATAATATAAGCTTTTTCTTCTATAGAAAATGCAACATATTTCTGAAACACACTGTACTCTGTACTGTTTATTTCACTGCTAGCAACAGCGACCGTGAGTTTGTGTGACTGACGTTAGCAAGGACATTAGTGAAAGTGGTGGGAATCAAGTACATTTAGAAACGCAGGTACAATAAAAATTGAAGTAAAAATAAAATGATGTCCCTGTACTATAGGTTGTTGACTCGCTGCAGATAGTGAAAGGTAGAGATGTGTTGTTTATAGTACGGTAGTATGGGGAAACACACACATATGGACATTCCGAAAGTAAATATACGTTACACAATGACAATGTCAAAAGAATGTGAAAAGCATTTATTTTCCTATCTTTTATAAGCATTTATGTTTAATTATACACAGTGTTAATGATGGAAATAAACATGTAGCAATTTTAATTTCTTCATTTATCCTATTGGTCGTCTTTAGGAAGTGCAGTTACAGTACCGAATTGCAATTTACTACAAGATACATTTTCAGTGTCTCAAACGTAAATCTTTTTCGCTTATCTGCCAAACACAGTTTGTACTGTACAAAACTACGCTCTAAGTCGCATGACGTGATGGGAGCAAAACGAAAAAACTTAGCATCATTTCAGTCTCTAAGAGACAGTCCTTTATTCTCGGGTGACTCTATGTCTACTAATTTGCTGTTTATATTACACAATGTTCCATATCCGTTATTTTTACATAAAATTGAATACAGTAACTGGTATACTTGGTCCCTCATTAATTCTCTGTGTCATTTCCTCAACTAATTTGAAGGCTTCCGGCATCTCTTGCTCTGACTTTTCTAACCGTGTAATAGTTTCAGACACAGTTTGAAAATAGATTTGTATGAAAACCAAATTATTCGTCAGAACCTTCAAATTCAGAGAGTTCTCCTTTGCGTATTTGTTGACATTAATTCTACAGTACCCCCACCCACTGTACGCTTTACCACTATACTCAGTACGCCGTTATGCGGATTTCCCACTGAACTGCTCTATCGGGTCCGAAGTCTCGAAGCCTGGTTATCAATACTCAAAGTATGTAAATTCGTTTTAATTTATTGCAAGTTATTTTTTAATTTATTGTATTTTAGCAAAAGATTGGGATCCTCTTACAAATGTAAGATTTAATGCACAATGACATATTAGAGAACATCTTTCAGAATAAAATAAGCAGTCAAGTAATAACAAAGATAGAGTTCCAAGAACTCTGCTGTATGTAATTGAAGACCTCCCTCGAAAAAGGATGTAACATCAAATTAATTAAATATGTGATCGGTGGAAAAAGTAATTTTGAAGCATTCATTTATAACAGTAAATGAATGCATCCAATAGCTGAATAAACTTGTATCCTTGATTAATCAAATGGTTCTGCTAGCAAATATAGGCCTAATGAAATATACCCCTGAAATTATTTTCTTTTCTCCTGAAACGTGTATTATAGATTTGTTGGTTACATCTTATTCGAGGGAGGTTTTCAATTTATATTTTAGTCGACCGGATATAAAATATAACCGTATATTTCATTCTATGGCAAGAATTAGTGTGACCATAAGAACATTACAGCTATATAGTCATGCACAATCCTCGTTTCTTATTTTTGTTCTAATTGATAATATATTTCTTTATCTACCTTCATATGAAATATTAAATCCTTCGTTTAACGTATACGCAAACAATTATTTCAAAATGCATTATATAAACTTCTTATGGATTGATTCACTTCTGTTTAACTGATGACTATGTCATAAATAATAGTAATTACAGAGTGATTCAGAACTTACGTTACAGAAAAATATGATCGATACACGGTACTCAATTATTTTTCATTAAGCAATGTGTGTCCTATCTCGCATCGGTATGGCGCTATACTTATTTTAGTGTTGTGGTTGTTTGCCATGTTGTGATTGTTTATTGTTGCTATGCGTATTGATGCGTTGTTGTCTCAGAGTCCACGTGTCATGGAAAATCGCCTAAAGGGAGAAAATTACAGAAACTTTCTGGAAAACAACCTGCCCGTTTTACTGGAAAAGGTACCGCTTGCAGTACGCACCAGGATATCGTTCCAGCATGACAGAGATTCTCCGCACTTCAATCTTGCGGCAAGGTAACAGCAGACGGCAACATTTAGTGACAGATGGATTGGTTATCAAGGTCTCGTCCCATGGCCAGTAAGATCGCCAGATCTTAAAGGCTGGTTCACAATAAACCGGAAACGAGAATCGGAACGAAAACGAAAACGGTAAAATTGTTAAAATGTGTACATTTAAATGTGCGTATTCACATTTAACGAAAAGCTTGCCGGAGCCCGGGATCGGGAACGGAGAGTTGGCCGAGTTTCAATTTTGGCGTTCACGTTTCCGATCACAGCCCACTAGATTCATTCTTTGCCATCTAAAAGCTATCTTGTCGTCGTATATTTTGTAGCAAGAAGACCGTGACATAACCTATGCATTATTTTGTTCTGTGCTGTGCATCATGGAGCAAATTTTATTTGATTAGATTTTAATATTGAGTGTTGAGGAAAATCCTCACGTCCTCGTATAAAGATGAGAAAATGGAGGAGAATACGTGACTTTCAATAGCTGCATCTTTAAACACCGATCATAAGTGAATCATATTTTATTACTGTATTGGTTGTATTACACACTACATATTCATGCTTCAATTCAATAACTACTGTTGTGTTCATTTTTTGTTCTATTACAAATGTTTCTTCCCTAATTATTTTACGTTATGGTAGACTTAAAAGGTTGTGATAATAAAGATGCATGGGCATATTTATAGTACCATACCTAATGAAATGTTTCAGTTGAAACTTCGAAGTTGGTTAACCTATGTTTATATTGGCTGCCTTGTACTCATGACAGAACGCCATTGGTCAATTATACACAAATAACATCAGAATGCGTAATATCGACTTTACATATCGTCATTGGCATGCATATCGATATGCATAGTCGTCTACGTTCTCGGTTTATTGTGAATCAAATGTTTTCATATTCACGTCCTCTGCTTCTCGTTTTCATTCTGGTTCTCGTTCCCGGTTTATTGCGAACCAGCCTTAATCCGCTTGAGTTATTCTTGTGGAGACATCTGAAGACCTAAGTGTACGCCACACCTGTAGACCAGGTCGATGATTTTCTTCCACGGATTGTCGACGCCTGGTAACAACATAGGTACTAGACCCAGTATATTTGAACGGATGCGATAGTCAATGTTTCGGCGATGCCAGTATTGCTTACAAGAAAGAGGGCTCGGTTCCAAGCTCTTCCGTAATGCACAAGTTGTTGAATGTCATTGTCTGTTGTTTTTCATTGAAAGCTCAGTCAGCAGAGTCAAGCCACTGGCCCTTACATGAATAATTGCCTACCAGCCACAACACTGAAACAAGTGCAGCGTCGTACTGGTGCGTGGTAGGACACACATTGCTTAATGAAAAATGTTTCTCTTAATACCACTATCTATTATATTCTTCTGTAACATAAGTTCTGGATCATCCTGTATTATTATTATTATTATTATTATTATTATTATTATTATTATTATCACTATTACTATTATCTAGGTATTTTCTATAATACCTTATCATAATTCGATGCCCCATAAAATGTTTCTCTAAATTTCTAGCCAACATTGGCTAGTCATAAATGGCAGAAGTCCTTGGTCATGTGATTAACATGAGAGCTGATCATCATTAGGGCAATAGAGGGAAAAAAATGATAAGGGATACAAAACCGTTTCCAAACGAAGTAAAATATTTCTTCATAAGTTACATATCTTTGACTCCATTGCATTTGAGCTTCAAAAGACACGCTCTGTTTGGTAGTAAAATAATTTAAAATAAATCTCTATTTATGAGTGAGAAGGATTAACACAACTATATATTCTATGTCAAAAAATAAAATATTAATAAAACAAAACAGCAACCACAGAAAAATAATCAAATTATGAGTTTTAAACATAATACATTATTGGAGTAGGGGAGAGGATTGCAATAATAAGTAGCTTGGGGGCAACGCGACAAAAGTCGTAATTATATAAACCAAAAGAGAACTACATAACAGATAAACATAGTTAATATAGAACTTTCAGGTACCTACAGATCATACACAACTGCATTAATAAGACAAAGAGAGAGACACTGCGTTGCTGTGCAGTTCTACAAAAATAATTTACAAATCAGTGAATGCCGTCCTGTGATCTTTTTTTAAATAAAATACACAAATATGCCGGTTATTTGCTTTTTAAATTATATTAAAATAGAAGTCATAAATCTATAGAATGCTAGAGATACTCTAAGAGCTTCCAAACGAATATCTTTTGTAATGGTAAACAAGAATCGAAACATTTGTCTTAAATCAAAATCAAAATCTGATTAAAATAACTTTACTTCGAAAAAAATATGTACATACTTTATGGCAGCTATTGATTTATGTGAAGTTCTTGCCTTCCAATAATGAGATCTCACAAATAATTGATAATTATATAATTACGAATTACATATCAAATTAATTATGAAATAGTAGAACTGTTTTTTAAATAAAATTTAGTGAGTAAAATTATTAAGGCCTACTTTCAAATTGTTAAATGCACAAGACATTAAAACTCAGAAGAAAATTCTCATGATTTTAGTGGATGCACTACGCCTCATAGTTTGAGAAACACTGTTATACAGAATGATGACCGAAAACACATTAAGGAAGGGAACATGGACGCAGAATGCGTTCGGAAATTAATTCTAAGCCGATTCATTTCCTACTTTGTGATTAGTCTCTCATGCAACTTTAGTGTAATAGATGAATAAATTGTGCAAAGGAACTTTTTTATTGTGTGTGGATAAGCTTCAGGGCTTCTACCGCGTTGTCTTGGTGTTATTGGCTGACGTTTCGACCCCTGTGTTGTGGCCATCTTCAGAGCAGTTGTTGGATAAGGAAATAGTTTGCCAGCTCTTATATATATATATATATATATATATATATATATATATATATATATAGTAGTCTCGAAGTTGGGGAGTACTTGCTGTGATAGGTCGTAGGTTCTCCTTCTGGCATCTGATTGGTCCTACGTTGTCCAATCCGGTTGAGGTCTGTATGAAGGGGAGTATTCATATTAAATACTGACCCTCATAAGATCCGAAAGAGTGACCTTGATACCGTGCCCGATGTCCGGATGAAGGGGGACGCCGCGTACTTGTGGAGACCTGGTTTCTCGTTCCTAAGTATGATCTTGGAATAGACTTCCCCATGAGTTCCCAATCCGGTTGGACCACGTAGGACCAATTAGATGCCAGAAGGAGAACCTACGACCTAGACTTAGGAACGAGAAACCAGGTCTCCACATGTACGCGGCGCCACCCCCCCCTTCATCCGGACATCGGGCACGGTATCAAGGTCACTCTTTCGGACCTTATGAGGGCCAGTATTTAATATGAATACTCCCCTTCATACAGACCTCAACCGGATTGGACAACGTAGGACCAATCAGATGCCAGAAGGAGAACCTACGACCTATCACAGCAAGTACTCCCCTCCCCATCGAGACTACTATATATATAAGAGCTAGCAGACTATTTCCTTATCCAACAACTGCTCTGAAGATGGCCACAACACAGCTGTCGAAACGTCAGCCAATAACACTAAGACAATGCGGTAGAAGCCCTGAAGCTTATCCACACACCATGTACACCAGCCTACGCGAACACTTAACTTTTGTTATTGCTTATTTGAATTTAGACATAGCTCACTATTAAGTGTAAGAACTTGATTAATAACTCATATTTCGGAGAACAGGAGTTGTTTGTTTCTTTGTGTGTCAAACTAAGTTAACTATGTCTTTACTTTGACGTTGCTTTTTCACGAACTGATAAGGATAGATTTTTAAAAATCCCACCAGATAGAATTCACTTGGATTTATTTACTTAAAATCACTAATAAGTCTGAAATTATGTGAATGATTTCCTAATGATTCATTTACTATATACATATAGTAAAATTTTTAATTATTATTGCTCGACACCTTTGGTATAAATCACTGCCCTTTGTTGAAGCGTCAACAAATGTATTTGAAGAGCCTCTTTCTTAGAGAAAAGCAGAGTATGTGTGTTATTGTCAACACATTTTAATGCTACATGAAATTGGTAAAAATGATGATGTAGCATTCATATTTTCTCCTACTGAAATTGATTCTTCAAATATAACACAATAATATGAAACGAACAGAATTATGTAGTAAATAGCCGTACAAACTATGTCAATGAAGTGTATATATTTTGACATGTATATATTTTAAACTTTACTTTGGGTACGGTTTTCTTAAGAAAAGCCGAGAAAACATCTCAAATGTGACCCACAGCTGGATTTAGGAACGTGGCTCAATGTAATGTAACACTTTTGGCTTCCTTGTTATGTCCTCTAATTTTCCTGCAAAACAAATGTCATTGTAAAATCCTACAAGAAATATAAGGAGTCTCATCGAAATGTTGACCTTGGTTTTATGAAAACCAGGCCATACCATTTCTTCTTTGCTTGTGAAAATAAATATGTGATCACATTTATTCCTACCGCCTTCCTTTTCCCTACCACATCGCCGGAGATCGAGCTACGAGGAAACCCATCAGAAGCCGTAAGTATTAAATGTGGTTTATATTTATAACGACGCTAGGGAAAAGTTACCTGGTTGAGATTTCTTTCGAGGTTTTCGCCAACCAACTGAAGCAGAATTGCTGGGTAACTTTCGGCGTCGAACCTCGGACTCAATTCGCCATCAAAATTATGTTTCCCCTTTTTCATCTTAATCAGGCAGCGAAACTTAGTGCCCGATGAGACAGGTTTGCTGTTCCTTTACTATGAGCGTATTCCGAATCTCACCGGTGAGCAATCCGATGGCATCACGGTGTTCCGAATTCCGCCGATGACGTCATTGATGCTCCACCGGTGTCGCACCGGTGCCATCAGCTTGCAGAGGTGGTGGCAGTCTCCATCAGCCTCCATCAGTGAATCTGATTAGTTCTTGTATAGGGCGGGAATTAGCAGGCGAATGACATCGTGCACTGTTGTGTCATGGCGGTGTGTTCTGCTTTAGTTCTGCTGTATTGTTTGTAATGAGCACAACGTAAAAACAATATTTTAATGGCTTATGAGCGAACATGTCAACGGACCAGTTATTACTACCGGTTCAAGAAATAAATTTTTTATGCTCTCTTTTCTTTGAACGAGATGGCAGTACGGAAATTTCGCAAAATTTTGCTAGCGTAGCACAGACAACAATTTATACAGTCGCCATGACAGCCATCAATCCTTCCAGCATTTTTGTTCCTAATTCGCTGCAGCGTGACGTCATTGTTGTCCACCGGTCCGGTGAGATTCGGAATACGCTGTATAGGTACGGGTACAGATCACAGATTTTCGCATTAACGATAAAAGCGACAAATCGTTGATTAAAATAAAGTTGTTTTTCTTTATAAATACGTCTGCAACACTAGCGAAAATGGCAATATTTTTTTTCTAATTTATACAAAATTATTGCGATAATCTTACAACTAATTAGCGATAAAACGCGAAATATAACTTTTATCGCGATTTTTTCTAAATTAGTGTGAAATTTTGTGGTCTCTAGCCCATGAAGTAAGTTACTCGTCGACTGCAACACAAAAGAAATAAACAGCAAACAACTACAGTGACGCCGTCTTAGGAACAACTAAGACACAGTAGTTCAACGGGACACAATCCATGCCGCCTTCTACTGTACATAGTAAAGGGACTCTAGAACACAGTTAACTTGAAACCACTTGCCTCTCCCCCATCGGGCACTAAGTTTCGCTGCCTGATCATCATCATCTCCGTTTCTTTCCCATAAATTGGATCCCGTGGTAATGGTCATTAGTTGCTGGTGGTAGTGTTCGGGGCGGTCCGCAGGGGAATCTGTATAGCGGAAGAGATCTTGGGACATGCACATCATTCCATTCCGGGTAATGCAATGGATCCACCAACCAGCGGCAGCAGAAGAGAAGATTATATACACGAAACCACACGTCACTATGCAATTACTTCTTACTTAAAACTTTGAATTTAATAAATAATTTATAGCCTACTGAACACTGGTATAAGATAGAGGTCCCATACAGTTGCTACTTTTTGATAGAGATTGGCCACAATACAATTTAAAACGTCCAGATACTCTTCATATTAAATTAATCGAATTAAGTTAAGTGGATTACATGATGTCTAATACCGTAGATATTTTAATGTGTAAATTTGTAAGGCAGTCTAATCCATTAACCAAGTACTACTTCAATTTTGTTCGTTTTGAATTGTAAATCCTATGCAGTGAATGATTCAGACTTTGAATTAAATATCACCTAACCATGCATTACATTTAAGAAAGAGTTTTAAAGAATTAAGAGACAACTTTCTCAAACATAATTTAACGGATTTCCTCGTCATGTAACTAACACAAGGTCCACACCTGTGGAGTAACGGTTAGCGCGTCTGGCCGCGAAACCAGGTGCCCCGGGTTCGATTCTCGGTCGGGACAAGTTACCTGGTTGAGGTTTTTTCCGGGGTTTTCCCTCAACCCAATATGAGCAAATGCTGGGTAACTTTCGGTGTTGGACCCTGGACTCATTTCACCGGCATTATCACCTTCATCTCATTCAGATGCTAAATAACCGGAAATGTTGATAAAGCGTCGTAAAATAACCTACTAAAAAAAACTAACACAATAGTTGGAAATCTATCTCCTTTGAAATCATTACTAGAGTGTAAGTATATATTTCTCTCGTCATAAATTGCAGTGTTCCCTCTAACCACGATTACAATATGGCCAATATGTCTGAAGTTCATGAGTATCTGAAATTTGTGTATAATTGTCACAAAACCGGTACTTCTTATTATTACTGTACCCCCCCAGCTACCTATAACAACCACCACAGGTGAAGGTCCCCTAGAGAAGATTTAATGCTACAATTTTGTGGTATTTGTTGAAAACAACTAAAGATTTTCAAGTTCTTCAGACTACAGCAGCCGTGGCCAAAATGTAATCCTGAGCCGAGCCACTGTGTAACCTGCAACGTGCATAGCACCTATGGAGGGAGGCGGACACCCGAAGGGGAAGTGAAGCAACAGTCTGACTTATTAAAGGATTTTCATTTTCCTTACGTCAAGCGCTTAAATATAATTTTATACAGTATAAGGTTACAAACTAATGTTTAGTACGTGTAACGAAGAAAGAAATGAATAAGAAACATAGAACACATTATCACAACCTAAAATTGACTGCGAAAGAGTTTGAAAATCAGGAATGAAGTCACTTACTGGCAGTCGTAGTTGATCACGAAGGTATTTGTCTGTCAGTCGTGATCTAAATTTGGTTTTTACTATTTTCATTGTTTAAAATAATTTTTCACAAACTTAAGTTGTAGCAAACATGGCTTCAACAGAGCAAGCGAAAGAACGAAGCTTCGAATTTATTTTTTTGGCAAAGATTTGAAAAGTTCAACATTTGTCAAGTCCTTACGTCTAGGTTTCATTTAACATCTCATTGTAAATCAGTGAGTTCAAATTGAAGATCTAATCGCATTATTCGTACATCTGCTAAAAAAGGATCGATGTACAGATATAATAATAATAATAATAATAATAATAGTATTATTATTATTATTAACTCTTAACCTTTCAATGTTTTCTTAGGTTATTTTACGACGCTTTATCAACATCTTAGGTTATTTAGCGTCTGAAGGAGATGAAGGTGATATGACGGTGAAATGAGTTCGGGGTCCAGCACCGAAAGTTACCCAGCATTTGCTCATATTGGGTTGAGGGAAAACCCCGGAAAAAACCTCAACCAGGTAACTTGCCCCGACCGGGAATCGAACCCGGGCCACCTGGTTTCGCGGCCAGACGCGCTGACCATTACTCCACAGATGTGGACTTCAATGTTTCATGAGTAACATGTAGTATAATGCCTTTTATGTTATACAACCGTTTTCCTCGTAATACTTATGAACAAATCATATATTTAATATTCTCATCATATTGGCAGAAAAAAAATGCGTCCTCCGATCCTACTTGGAACTTTCATTTTTGTAGAGGTACATGGTTTCGAGAGAGACATTGCGACGATACGCCACTCGCAGGTCAGAGACAAATACGAATGGAACGGAGTTTGACTCCAGTGAGTGAGAGGTTGAGAGTTGGAGGGGGTAGGAAGCAAGAGAAATGTACAGCTACTATTGCGAGCCACAGTGTGCTCGTGAGTTACATTTTCGCCACGGCTGGACTACAGAGACAATTCTGCCTGACGATACAGGAAAAGTACAGAAATTAAATTGGCATGCAACCTCATTTTATAAACTGTTGCATCATACACGCTTCGTGGATCACAAATCTCAGGACATCTGCCAAAATTCGAAATCCAAACATCTTGTTAAAGAGTCTTTCATTCATTCTCCGAAAATAAGTCTATAGATACTTACGAATAAATGGCTCACAAGAAATGTAAATAAACGGAAGTGAATGGAAGTAGTGTCTTCGCATATTTAACACGTAAAAAGTTTGTCCTTCAACGGGGAAAAGAACATTATAAATGAAACTTGGGTCCAGAGTGTACTTGATGCAGGCATCGAGAAGAGCCCACTGATTTGCACGCGCTCCATAAGACAACAGTTGAATGAACTTGACTTCGCGTGACCTGGGCTCCACACGCTGAATCAGAAATATCTCATGTCTAGCGTGTTCGCTGGTGGAACCCCACACTGCAAGGTGAGTCTCTCGTTATCAGCTCTGGGAGCTTCTACACAACGCGGGAGTTTCCTATTCCAACAGTGACAATTTCTGATGCCAACGTCTCTTAAGTTAAATACAGTCTCTTTTGGTTACAGATCTTCCCATTTCTCCGAACAAAGGCCTAGGCTAATTCATTTACATGAAAACGAACAAATATGGACCTAATTAGTTTAAGAATTTTAGAAAGTAATTACAAGTGTCATGGGAAACTCAAGAAATCGATAAGAGAAATATAGATGTCTAAATGCAAAGTGTTTCTGAAGGAGGCATCTTCCAGATATAAAGATATGAATTGAATTGAATACCCTATAGAGATGGGGACACTACGACCCAGCTACGACCTTTCAAGATCTATTGCGCTAACCCTCAAGCTAGGCTCATCGCCAAACTCACACCAGCTGACTACACTAACAAGGGAAGGATTTCGGCTCGAGCAGGAATTTCGTATCCAAAATTTGTATACAGGCCCATCTTTACATCTCTGTAAAGCTCCCAAAAGCATTCGTTTGTGTAATGTGTGGTTTCTCTGTTAGAACACTGTACAAGTTGAGGGGTGGGGAGAGCACTGCACAAGTTATGGGATTGGGACACCTTACCCGTAAGCCTAGCCTAGCCTAGAAGCTAGTGCGAGTGGTAAAATGTCTAAAACCCATTTAAGAACATTTTTCTCCAACGTTCTGTCTGAAAATATTGCAGCTAATCAAAAGTATATACTGTTGTGTGAGTCACTCAATACGCACAAGGACGCAACCTTAATAAATGAATCATTCCAAGGCTAGGACATGGAATGTATGATCAGTCCACCTAAAAAAAAACTAAATATATCCAGCCTCTGAATATCTATTTCCTTAGACAATACAAAATATATGCTCGGAGGATAACACATTACAAAAGGACTCTTGCTGAGAATCCAGAACTTAACTTGGGAAATCGAGTGTTTATAATGAAAATGCACTCTGTTATTCATAACCAGTTGTCTGCCCTATCCTTCACTATTCCTGGCAGTCAGCTGGTTACGTGAATCGTCAACAAGTTTCGGACTTCAAAAATTTAATTCAGGTGGCATTTGATTTTTCAGCACTGGAGTGTGGTTCAGAAGATTGTTCAGGTGTTGCTTCTGCGTGTTGTGCTTATTGCTCTGCTCCATGCTGTTTCATGCATTTTATAGAGAATCCTCATGTACATTTTTAAAGAAGTGTATTGACCAATACCAACCAAACGGAGAGTTACACAAATGAATGCTTTTACGGTCTTCATCACCATTGTGAGGTAAGCGCCTGTACAAATTTTTAACCAAAAATTCCTGTTTGAGCCAAAATCCTTCCCTTGTAAGGTTCGCACGTACCCAGGTTTCGAGCAGGCAACCCCACTCGTTCCTAGGTCAGCCCCCTCCGTGCGTCGCCAGCCGGCGTTCGGAGAATGCTATGGAATGATGACGAAATGGTGAAATGTTGGCGGAATTGTCTAATATGGGAAAACGGGAGAATTCCGAGAAAAATCCCAATTGTGACCTTGTACGCCACAAAATCCCAGGCCAGACGCAGACTCGAACCCGAACCGCCTACGTGACAGGCTGAAGATGAGACTACTCAGCGACCACAGGGGTATAGAGGTGCATATCAGACGTGATACGGAGCATCTCTAAATAATTCGGTCCCAGTAGGTTTTGTGCACCCGTCATGGAATGAGTTGTGTGACGACTGTGCTGCCAGACTAAAGGCCCATTCACAATGGAAATTAAACATATCCGTAAATAAACACAGGCTACCAAATGGTATCATTCACAATGATTCACATAAGCATTGACATAAACATTACCGTAAGACGTTAACATGAAAGTTTGCAAACTCCAAACTTTCATGCTTATGCTTACGTGATTTGCAAACAGAACACAATCGTGGAGCGCTGAAGTATATGACAGAATATGAGGAAATTGCGTCGTTGTTATGTTTCCATGGTTACCAAGTATGTTTGCGGTTATGTTTATGTTCCCATCGTGAATAATGGTATGACTTCTTGATTTTACCGTAACGTTTATATTCTTAAGTTAACGCTTACGTTATGTTTAATTTTCATTGTGAATGAGCCTTCAAGCTAGGTTGCAAGAAAACAGGCCTATAAATAATGTATCCTCCATTAATTAGTGACCTTTAAAGTTAGTGGATTGTCGGGTTGCAGAAGAGGAATTTAACGGGCCACTAGCTACTGGATCGTTAACCAAGCATCTTTGGATTTCACAAGTGACGCAATAGTACGTGAATGAATTGTTGTCAAAATTTGCAATAAATATAGACTAATACGAACCAGAAAGAAATCAGCAACAGAAGGTTCAGTGAGAAAGATAAATATGCCCATTTGTTATTAGAAATAGCGCACGAGTGCATTAATTTTGTAGAAAATAAAAAGACAGACCGAGCACATAACCTCGTCGTCAGATGATGAACTAGAGTCTGTAATAAAGAAATAAATAATAACTTCGCTATTCGAACAATTAATGAATAAATGAATAACTAAATAAATACATAAATAAATAAGTAATCAAATTACCGTAAATCGATTCCTAAGAAGAGATACCTCTATCTACATTTAGTTTAACTACATTGTTACTATTTAGATTAACTCCATTATTATTATGTTCACAAACTGGACAGTGTATTAATTATTGTGTTCTCGAATAGAAGATCTTGCAAAGCAGAAACATATGTAAGAAGTTTTGTCTATTTTGAGAAAGTAATTTCTAAAAGTTTTTTTTATCTGCAAATGTACAGATACGAAGTACGAGGCGCATCCAGAAAGTAAGTTTCCCTATTTTTTTTTAAAAAAAGACACATACTTTCAGGAAAACATTTATTGGCAACAGGTACAGCATTGTTTCAGCTATTTTTCAACATAGCCACCATCAGAATTGACACACTTGTCGTATCGTGGGATCAACTTTTGTATCCCTCTGTCGTAGAACTCTGCCGCCTGTGAATGGAACCAGCGTGTGACAGACGTCTTCAGCTCTTCGTCGTTGCCAAAACGCTCACCGGAGGACAGGAATTTCTTGAGGTGCAAGAAAACGTGAAAATCGCTGGGAGCAAGATCAGGACTGTAGGGTGATTGATCAAACAACTCCCAGCCAAATTCCGTCAAAACAGCTGCTGTGCGCCGAGTCGTATGTGGACGAGCATTGTCATGGAGGAGCACAATACCTGCAGTAAGCATTCCACTCCTCTTGTGTTGAATGGCACGTCGCAATTTTCGCAGTGTTTCACAGTAACGGTCAGCGTTCACTATTTCACCTCTTGGAAGGAAGTCAATGAGCAGAATGCCCTTCCTGTCCCAGAACACCGTGCACATCACTTTCCGTACCGACAGCGTCTGTTTGAATTTCGTCCTGACCGGAGATCCACTATGCCGCCTATGCATTGACTGCTGCTTGGTTTCCGGGGTGAAATGCGAAATCCAAGTCTCATCGCCTGTGACGATCCTGTCGAGGAACTCGTCGCCGTTGCAGAAATGTCAGTGCTGCTCCTAAACGTTGCATTTTGTGTTCGGGTGTCAGGTTTTTTTTTTTTTTTTTTTTTTTTTTTTTTTGAACAGCAGATGCTTAGTGACAATCTCATGCAACAAGGATCGCGATATCTGCGGAAAATGGCTGCTCAGCTCCGTAAACGTGAAGCGACGGTTCTCCATGATGCACTGCCGCACCAGCTTAACACGATCATCATTGATGAGGGACGGTCGCCCACTGCGCTCTTCATCATGGACACTTTGACGACCTTCGGAAAACTGCCTACACCAGCGACGCACCATCTGCTTACTCATTATGTTCGGCCCATAGACCTGACAGAGCTACCGATGAATTTCAATTGGCGGAATGTTTTGTGCATTAAAGATCTTTATCACCGACCGAACCTCGCAGGCGGCGGGAGAAGGAATAAGAGCTTCCATTTCGGACCACTGCTGCCACGCTACTGGCACCAGGCGGGACCTGTCCGGCTGGCATATTATTGATACGTCATAGGTCTGTTACGCATGCGCAATTGACACGGCTATTTACGTTTACTTTCAAGGGAAAAAATCGGGAAACTTACTTTCTGAATGCGCTTCGTATCACTTTTTAGCCATCGATATGCAATATTATTATAATATCGTGTATATAGGTCTATTATAAAAATATCGCATGCCTGAATCTCACACAGGCAACATTATGTTGAATCAAAATATATAAACTACTCGTCAATACACAAAACTACGTAAGATGGCTGTCTAACTGAGGAATAAATGTTATTATCAGGGAACGGATTTATATGGACTAAAAATATATGAAATATGTAAATATATATGTAGTTATTTTTACCAAAATATGGAATTAAATATGGATTTTTACCAAAATATGGAATTAAATATGGACTTAAAATTATAAAAAAATGACTATGTACGTTAAATATTGGTACATTTTAATCAAACTAAACAAAAAATATAATGGACGTACCTTATCTTCCAATGTAGTTTCAACAAAACACAATTTTTATTGTCTGTTACCATAACAATAGGTTACAAACATTTCTTTCAAGTGCTGAAAAGTGAATCTTCTTCTATTGTCTCTGAGGATAGATTTATACTGACTAAAAGAGCGTTCGACGTCACAAGAAGTAACTGGTACATAATTCAATTTCACAATGTCTGCTGGGGATAAGTCCAAGTTAATCTTCACTGTTGATTCACCACTCATCACAGCAACAACCTTTTGTAGTTCTTCATATCCAGGGTTTTTTGAAAGTACAGTGTCCACCTTAGCTCTTACTGCATCTGCAACTTTACCTCTACCACGATTCAGTTGTTCCACAGTACTATTTATAATTTCAAAACTTTCAGATAGTGAAAGGTGCCTATTTTGGAGACTTTTGAGCGTTTTTATGATGCATGAAAATGTATGCTGAATGTGAGCTAAGTCATTCTTCACACTTATGTCACAGGTAACTGTTTTCGCAGTATCAATTGAGACTGCATCTTCAGAGTCCAATGCAAGGAGAACATTGTTAATAGAGTCTATATGTTCGGCATAATATTCAACTGCTTCTAGCCATGTACCCCATCTAGTTAAAATTGGCTTTGGTGGCAATGGAATTTCAGGGTACATTTCTTTCAACACGTTAACTCTACTGGGAGCTTTGAGAAATACTTTTTTCACTGATGAAATCAACAAATCTACTTTAGGGAAATTGTCTCTGACCACTTCTGCCACACGATGAAATGCATGCGCCACACAAGTAAAATGAGTCAATTTAGGATATACAACAGATAATGCTTGTCCAGCTTTGACCATATAAGGGGCAGCATCGCTAATAAAGAATAACACATTATCGTACATAATACCCTTTGGCCACAGGATACCCATAGCTTCGTTGAACAGTTTAACTATAGTTTTGTTATTGCACTTTTCTAGAACATCACAATGTAAAAGAATTCGTTCAGAATATTGTTCACTTAACAAACCGATAACTACATTACCAACAAGTCTACCTTCTTTGTCGGGAGTCTCATCAATGGAAACCCAAATTGAACTATCTTTAATTTCATCTCTTATCTTCCGTATTGTCTCATCGTAGATGGATGGAGCATACGTCTTCCTAAGTGTTGACTCATCCGGGATTGTATGTTGAGTATATTTTTCAAGGAATTCCCTGAAGACCTTATTCTTTAGTTTGTAGAGAGGAATATCAGCAGAGATGAGAGAACGGCACAGGTCGATGTTAAACTCAGATCTTACATTCGATGTTGTTGGTTGTGTTAAAAACAATTGTCTCTGCTTGGAATTTAGTTGTTTGTTGGCCTGATGTTTACTAGTTGTAATGTGTTGTTGCACCAGGAACTTTTGTGTAGATGATACTGCACACTGACACAAATTACAAAATAATATTTTATTGTCAGTTGATAAACCATCTTCTTTAAATTCTGAAATGTAACTTGTTAGTTTTGATTTTAAATTGACTGAATGACGTACTTTTGGCATATTTACCGTCTTTATAGTATGATTTACAAAACTGAACCTATGTGTACTCTGACTGGCATTTAACTGTTGAGCTGCACAACTGAAGTCTGTTAAAAATTTTAAATTAAATTAATACAGTTTTGTAACTTACTTTCCCATTGTTGATAGGACTGCTAATTTTCAAATAACTCTGATGTTAAAGGGATTACTGAACATGTGTTTAAATCTCTATTGTTGAAATGTATTTTTAAAAGTTAATGGAATTTTGTTTTGTTTTATTGTTAAACCTAATATAATATGGACTGTTTTATATGAAATATGGAAAATATATGGAAATTAACGAAAATATGTACTAAACTCTAAAATATGGAAAAATATGGAAAATAAAAGTAGGATTTTTCAACCCTACACATTGTGAAACATAAAGATAATGCAAAATATAAATTATATTAGCTTTATAAGTAAATATGTATTTACATATAAATCCTTTCCCTGGTTATTATAGAAGGGAAATCAGATCTCTAAGTTACTGAGTCCTTTAACAGACCAATAACACAAAAGATGTTTCTTGCAACGCGTCTTTCGAACTTATTGGTCCGTTAGCAGCTAACGAAGGAATAAATGCGTTCTTGCAACCCACCATAAGTCGGCTCCACCATCCGCCACACTACGTATTCCTATCCAGCCATCATATCCGTATACCATACCACTGGTGTGGTCTGCCGATCACACATCTATATGAGTCTTCATATTCTCGCCAGATAAGAAAGAAGCAGGAAGCTCAGGTGCCCCTTACAGTTCTTAAGAACATTGCGTAGCGCGTGGCAGATAGTGAGTCCAGCGAGATGAAATGAAAACAGTGCAACTAAAAGGAGCTGTTTTCTAAGGATCTGTGCAGCTGAACTGAGTTGTCCGCCGAGCGTATACTAGCACTGTGAGTCCTAATCTACTAGAGTTAGGATTCCTACCCAGCCGCCGAGTAGAACACTCAGCAACTCGAATGCTTTCAAGTATTCGATGAGAAAATGAGCCACAAATTTTCATCGGAAGAGGACAAGTGTCTCATTGACTTTCTCAGACAACAGTCACTACTAAACAGCCTGAAAAGTAAGAGTCACAAACACGTTGAAGCCAAAAATTTCCAAAGCCACAACCCGATCTCTGAAACAGATAAATTAGTAATGAAGCTGTATCAACTATTAGGTTACTCAGCGTCGGTGGAATTGCTGATAGCGACATGGTATTTCGCGAGATAAAGCCGAGAATTCGCCATAGATTACCTGACATTCGCCTTACTGTTGGGAAAACCTTCTAAAAACCCAACCAGATAATCAGCCCAAGCGGGAATCGAACACACATCCGAGCGCAACTCTGGATCAGCAGGTAAACGTGCTACCGCCTGAGCCACGCCGATGGCTTATAAATTACTACCAACTATATACGCTTTCAAATAACATCTCAAGTGCAGAGTTTCCAGCTTTGATGTGATTATGACAAGATGTCTTAAAGTAAAGAGAACCTAGGAAATAATCAGTCGTCACATATTTACAACCAAGAGAAATAAAAAATAAAGATGCTCAGAGGCTGATTACATTTAGAATGCCGTCGTCATAAGGGTCTAGTATAGTAGTAGTGCTGGTAGTGGTAGAGGTAGTGGTGATAGTGGTTGTTATAGTAGGAAGTAATGGCAGTGATAGTTGTAGTTTCATTGAAAAATCCACAGAGACACTTGTAGCGGACAAAGTCGCAGAAGGGGTTTTTCTCCCCATGGGTATTAGGCATTTGCATAATTTCGTCAACATCTCTCCATTCCGTCATCATCCAATAGCATTCCCTGAACAACACCGGTTGGCGACGCAAGGAAAGAGCTGGCCTGCTCGAAACCTCGGTACACAGCGAATCTAATGCCTAGTTTCTGAAAAGACAGTTACCTGTACATACAGAGTTATCTATGACTTAACGTGCTGATATGTTTAAAATGAGTTTCCGAACCAACACTTATCGCCATCTTTACAGTTATCTGTGTTTCAACTGGTAACTATGCTTCGGCCTGTAATTACCTGGCTGTTAGTACTGATTCGAACAAATACCGACATGCGACGCTACTGCATTACTGTTTTGTAAACTATAATAACTGATATTAAATAATAATAATATAGATCACAATAAATTGATTTATTATAATATCTGTATAGTTTTACAAATTTGGCATTGTAGTTACGTAACTTATGGTAAAAGTTTTACTTTCTATGACATATTAGGATAATAATGTGTGTTTATAAACACAATTCTGAACATCTCAAGTTTAATTTTCGTCATCAACTAAAGATTCTATGTCGTCAGTCGAGGAATATTTTATTCTTGGGTGTTCTACCAATGCCAATGATATTTCGGACTCTGAAAAGTCGATTTGAATACATGAAAGCACTCACATGGACGAATGTAAAATATTTTGACATGTTTATCAGTATGGCTGCCATAGCCACCACAGCTGAATATGGTTGCAGTTTTGAAGCAGAAGTTACATCTAGTCCTGTCTTCACTAGTATTATTCACCTCGATGATCACGCCAAATATCAACAATTATTGCTTTTTTAATCATATTATGATTGAGATGGAAATGTACAAGTACACTATCGTTTATCACATGGTTCTTTAGTTAAAAAGCCTTGCACCTACTTGTACAGATCTCACTGTGTACCTATCAGCCATATTACTGCTGAAAACTTCTGCAAATAAAAGTAACTACAAATAACTAAAAAAAAAATCACTAATAAAATACTAGTGGAGACATCTATGGAGACAATAGATACTGAACTTGAAGTTACCTCGACTGTTAGTTACAAGAGCTGATAAACCTACATTTAACTTTCCGGAAACTCATGAAAGTTATCAGTACAGTTAAATTTATAAGAGCAGTTAAGTACCTGAGAGTTAACTGAGATGTACCAGAAACCGGGCATAAGCGTAGTCAGTCAATGTGGATTTAGGAATGCGCCTAGCTTGAGGGTTAGCGCAATAAATCTTGAAAGGTGCAATGCTGCGTCATAGTGCCCCCTCCTGAAATTTAATTCAATTCAATGTGACAGCGGTAGTACTAAGTAACCATTTCAACGAATTCTTTTCTTACATTTAACAGGAAAATCTGAGATTTTAACTAAACACGAAATTAACTCAGATGCTAAATATTACACAGAATGTAAAAAGTAAGCAAATAGTTTGTGAAGACAACAGGTGCGTAGATATGAACCCCATTAAACTGGATGAACTAATTAAAGTTTGATAATAATGCGATAATTGAGACCATCTACATATATAATTTGAACTGGTAATGGAAAGTACGGGAAAACGGCTGAACGGATTTTAATAAATGGCCCCTCATTTTGAAGCTTGAAACCCAAATTTTTTCGGAAAAATAGTAGTTTTCAGTGAAATGTCAATTTTCCTACATAATTTTCCTATTTTCTAAAATCCATCTGTCGTCAGTTTTGAGAACTAGCTAATTGCATTCAGGACAAGCGAAGCGAGCATCAAGTCGGCCGTGTTGCATTTCAGAATAAAACAAAACACACACTACAGTAAACAATATTACACGAAGGCCATGATCTGCAAGAGTGATGACATATTTAGAGCTCAAATTAAATTGGTTATTAAAAACTTAACTTACTACAAATAATTTACAGCTGTGTATTGGATATTAAAAACTACAAAACTTGAGGTGGTTTGATGAAATTATTACTATTAGAAATGAAATATTATTGTAGTTAATGCCGTGATGTGACTATTTTTCATTAATTATACATATTAATGCTATATTGATGATATGAAAGTGAAACGTTTTGGGCTTATATAAGTAGATGTAGAGAATAACTTAAATTAGATTTTGATTTCTATATTTTACTGATTGGCGGCTATATAGTATATATAGTGTATGTTACTGAAAGGTATAAAACTTACGTAAGATAATATTATTAAAAATCAAATATTTTTATAGTTATTAATCAAGTGGGGTTGGGTCTTTTTCATATATTTAATGGCGGTGTGGCGTAGATATTTATATGCGTGGCTCGCTTCAGTATTGGCTCGAGAGAGAGAGAGAGAGAGAGAGAGAGAGAGGGAGAGAGAGAGGGAGAGAGTACCTTCATTATTATGTAAGCAAATAACTTTCAAAATGTCTGGTATTCTTCATTGAAAATAAATCTGAAAAATGTTTATTTGAACGTCTAATGAACTTAGTTTGCAGCATTTGCTGCACAAGCCACTAGTACGATATAACAAGAAACCTTAATTAAAATAATCCTATGAGTGAATTTCACAGAAGGTGCCAGGATCGAATCCCAGTTCCTTTGGTCATAAACCTGTCACAATGGTGCGATTGCGGGCTACGACTGGAAAGCAACATGCTTTGAAATATGTCGCATTTTAAGAACGCTCCTTTCCAAAAGCTTTATTGCGAACTGTATCATTTCTTTGCGACGGACGCTTACGTCTAGGTATCTAATCGCAATGTGAATGTGCTAGGTCACACCCGAAGAGTCTGCATGTTTGAATTCCAAATGAGACGAAAATAAATTTAAGTAAACTAGTGCCCACCTAGTTCTGCAGGTTTCGGCTATATTAGTGTTGTATTAACACCGAAAACTGCTTCTCGATAGCGGACTTCCCTTGAGAGTCACAGCGTTCAACTGTTTCCTTGGACGGGGTTTTGATTCCGGAATAAAGTAGCACCGATAAGTTCAGAAACAGGATGTCGCTTACCAGAAAGTAGAGTTAGAAGAACAAAAGATTACAAAAATGTTGTATAGGAAAAGACAGTAAGAAGGGAAGAAAAAAATAATGCAAAAATATTAGAGAGAAGGAATGAAGAAAGGAGAGAATAAAGAAACGAGGAAAGACTAAGGAATAAAGAAAAATAAAGGAAGAAGGGCAATGAATATAATTATTTTATGGAACTTCGATTAAATATTCCGTCCCTTTATATTCCTTCTTATTAATCCAGGCCCGATTTTTTTTTATTGGTTATAAACAATAAATATGACTCTCTCCAAGAAGTTCGGTATGTACAGGTTTTATCATAAACGTGACTGACATGACAGTAAATTTGTTGAAAATTTTCGAGAAAACTGGTTGTTTCTAAGAAAAAATTCTCCATTTCTCCAATAAAGACGAAAAAAGAACAGTTTTAAGTTATATTAAAGAAATACAGTATAATATTTTTAAATATGACAACTGAAAACGAAGAGACAAATTATTCGGGAATTCTATGACTTTCTTAATGGCCTACGGAATCATTATCACTGAGTTTGTGTAATAATAATGCTGTTTTACAAAGGATACAAATTATTATCGGTACTATTAACAACTTTATTTCGCCATGATTGTTCAAAAAGTAAGGTAACAAGAGCTCTCACGGACGAACTTTATTTCACAGACAGATATACTGATACATAGTAGTAGTACTAGTATGCATTACTTTTCAACATATTCACTATGCTTGTCCAAACACTTGTTCCAACGGTAGACCAAGGTATGGATCTCGGCATAGAAGAAATCTGTGTCAAGTCCCTGAAGCCATGTCATGACGGCTTGTTGAATCGCTTATCACCCAGTTGCTTCTTCAACAGTCCGAAGAGATGAAAATCACTGGGTTCCAGGTCGGGGCTGTAGGGAGTTGTTCCATTACCTTCCAATGGAAGCACCGTTTCGCACCGTACACCTTAACAAATTTTTACGATTAATTACTGCTGGTGAGGTGCCCTCCAGACGCAAAAAACCGGGACACACTAAGCACTTCCACGTTTGACCAAGTTTCCGTTCGCGCAGCCATCTTACAACTGATTTTGCGAGGGTCTGATCCAATATATGCGCCATTTAATGGCTGCATGATAAAGCTGTTGTCTGTTGCTGCGATCCTGGCATGAAATTCGAACATGTCACCCTTGAGAGCTCTTGTTAATTTGGTAGAACGGATAAAAATTCTCTCCGGCACCGGGACTTCAACGCGGGTTTACTTTTAAGTATTGAGCGTTTAAGAGGATTTGCTCCCACATTTAATTTGTTTCGTTTATTGGATTTTATTGCAGTGTAAACAATGCTGTCGAAGCAAGATCAAAATAACATAAAGGAAGCGGTAGAAGCAGTTCAAGAGAAAAAAGGGGGATTTTTAAAGACTGCTAACCAGTATGTTCAAGGGCAAAAAAGCAAAGGACATATTAAAAAAAATCCTCCTTCGGTATTAAGAATGCTTTAAATGTGTATTTACGTGAAAATCTCTAGTTTTTTCACGACATTACCGAACATTCTTGTTTATTCCTTCATGTAAGAAACTAAAATACATAATGTAAAGTATGGGAAAGTACATACTCGTTAAGTGATGATGAAGGAAACATAACGTGATGGTTCATTGCAGAGACGTCTAGTTTTCCATTCTCTATATATGCATTAATAATAAACACATTTATCACTGGTATAAGAGGAGAAACTACTGAATAACTGAAAGTCAATTTGCCTGTTAGAGGAGCAACTGTGCCAACGAATTATCAATAATTCAAGCATTATGTCCAACACGTCTAAGTAAACTGTCAGAATGGTAACATGTCTGACCTGCATTCAGCAGACGCTCATTTCGATCTTTGACCGTGACAACGTTTATCCAATTAAAATACTTATTTCCACTGCACCATATATCTTTATTAATCCATGTAATTTATGCAATAGGCATAATAACATCTTCGTTTATTTAGGCTATTTCGTTACAGCACACAATGACATGAGTGCAATTCTGGCACATGCTTGAATTATGGACACATTCTCTTAACAAATAAATATTAGATGCATATTTTAATTAAGGTCCGTGAGACAAATAGCGCCATGTATATCTTTAACGCCACCCTATTAATTCTTGTTAACGACACCAGATTTTGGTAGTGCACTACTGTAGCCTGCATTCGCTTGCCATGTAGTGATGAAATGAGTTACTAGCTGTCCGCTGACATTTACGAGTGACATGATATTCCACCATTTTGTTGTTGTGTGTTGATAGTGAAAGGCTGTTCTTATATCAAGGTAAGAGACAATATTTTATTTTGTGTGTTGAGCAAATAATAACTATATTAAACTATTTATTTTCGTGATCCTTAAACATTCTTCTATGCAGAGAAAGTATTTATTATCTATAACATTTGAAAATGTTAGAGAAACAGGCATGTCATGTTACCAAGTACTCAGTACCGCTTTAACGCCACGTGGCGTTAAAGGTCTACAGATAAAATTTTAGGTTATGTTAGTATGGTACTCATTTGTTTAACGATAGTCCTCAGTTTTTAATAATATTTTCATCGCTGTTATATTCATATTGTGTGAGGTATTTACATTATTAATGTGGAAACATTAGGAAAACACTA
Source organism: Periplaneta americana (assembly GCF_040183065.1). NCBI lineage: Eukaryota > Metazoa > Arthropoda > Insecta > Blattodea > Blattidae > Periplaneta > Periplaneta americana. The sequence goes on from NC_091119.1 coordinate 182,951,596, forward strand.
AGCTTTCAACTTACAAATATCCAGAATGTGCACAATGATTATATTGGTTCAATAGTTTATCAAACTCTTAATTTTTTGTTTTACTTTTGGGAAAACAATATTACACTAAGGTTAACGCTTTTGTGTTTATAACTTTCTACTGTATCTCGTCTCTTTTTTGAAAGTAAGAAGTTATCGGAAAACATATTTTCCTAATCCATCTGGTGTTTCAGCTTCATATCAAGAATATTTTATTAGTATTGAGTGATTAACAGAAACTCAAATTTAGTTGCTTAGTTAAATTTATGTTACTTACGGAAAAATAATTAATTAATAATTGTAAATACGTAGGTTACTAGAAAATAGGTGGCGTTAATTGGACAAACTGTTCCTAATAACGCCAGTGTACAAAGTTTTCCTATTTGAGTTCTAATTCTTCTTCGGTATATAATAACATCATTTTCATTGTGCTATTTTCTAAAGATAAAATTAAAGTTTCTTTGTCATAATTTTTATGTTTGTACCTAACTTATTTCCAGAGCAACAGTGACTTAAGTGTTAAGGTGGCGTTATTGGTGAGTGTACCTTATTATCCAGATCATACGTTCCTCAGCTCTTTGTGAAGTTACTCAACACAACCAAAGGTATAGACGCTGTAAGAATTTTGATGGACAAAGCGGCTATGGTACAGCTTTTCTTTTGATATTTGGTTATATGCAATTTTTAATCCACCATTACCCCATTTCCGTCATATCATCAACTCACTGTTTGGCATATCGTTAGTTGGCCGATTAGAACGTCGGAGAGTCACGCTGCAGGCTCAGATTTAAATCATAGCGAATCCAAGTAAAATTTTTGTATGAACACAGCCGTATCTGCGCCAGTTTTTTACCAAAATATTCCCGTTTTATTTTAATAGAGATATCCTGAACTAGCACCAACAGATAGCGCGCGTGTACTTTGAGGGACGCGCTTTGCGTGTGCATTTGTTTTCCGGTATATAAACATTGAGAATTTAAGTAGTGTATTAGTGCATTAAATACTCTTAAAAACAACTCAAAATGCCTAATTTTTGTTGTGTTCCTATGTGTAAAAAGCCAGGGAAAGCCTTTTGTCTTCATTCAGGTCCCGAAATATTCTGAATATATACTTTAAACCTTAAAAAATTTAACGAATTAAATTGCGCCTCTAAAGTGCTAGCTATGAAACAAAAACAACTACTTCAAGTAAGGACTTGCTGCCTACAGTTTCATTTTGGAAAAAGGGAAATAAAAATTAATAAAAACATATGCAACCTTGACAGCAAGCTGTGTTAGCTTAGATTATATTCAGTATTTCTAGGAGTCTCCGAAATTTACGCCAGCATTTTACGCCTGCAGTAAACTCTCGATTAACTGGGATGTTTATTATCCAGGACCAGGACGATCCATAGTGAAATCCATTTTGTGAATAATGTTTCTAATGTGCTGTATACTAATTATTAAAACCAGGTTTTTACTTCAAATTTTCAAAATCATCCTACATAGTATTCAAAACTGTATGTCCTTAGCCTACAAAACACAGGAATAATCATGATACTACTGCGATCATATTATATTATCTTATCTAACATTGCATTTGATCTTCCTGCAACTAGAGAAAAAAATACGAGGAATTCAATCTCGATAGTCCCTTCTCTATAAAAAAAATATTGGTGGCTGCATATCCTGTTTTTTACCGTATGGCAATTACAATACTAACGATTAAAGAGGTAATTTCACCTTCGACAAAGTTCGTATTTTTTATTTTTGTTTTATTCCTGCATCTCGTTCTCATAGTTCTCGTTTAAGTTAATGAATATTCAATTTACTCGTATCTATATTCTGCACTCTGCAGATATGCCCATCCATCTCTTAAGCGGAATCGTTCAGTATTATACAAGTTTACGCTATTATTTGTTGTAAATTAAATTAAATGTTGAGGTAAGAAAATACTGAATTATATTATAAATATAATTCTGACAAGCACAGAAAACCAACAAGCGGGAGAAAGTAATCAACTGTAGCATGACATAATATAGCCCTACAACATGTTGTGCCGCATGGAACGCTCCTGCCATCTAGCGGTAAAACTTCGCATAAGGTATCCCTATTAAAAGAAATTACAGCATTAAACACATAATAATGTAATACATTATTCAATCTTTGTTTCGTTTAAGTACTTTCGTTTCCGAATATTTCCTCGAATAACCCAATCGTGTTTTTTCGCTCATTGAGATTAAAATTTCATTTTCGAGAATTGAGACTATTAACATTAGGGGGAACGGATTCGGATAATTATCTATGACCGTTCGGGGTTTTTGATTCGGGATATTGTACGGGAACCATAACATAAGAAGAAATATTTATTAATCCTCTCAATAAATGAAAAATAAATATCCTTACAACTAAGTAAACTCGGGTCAAGAATTCTAAAAATTCAAAACAAAAATTGACAGACTTATTTTTTATTTAATAGCGTCATTTCGTATGAAATACGTATAGCCTACATTAATGTTAAAGTATAGTGTCTTTGACCCTTATACAGGGACATCATTTTATTTTTACTAACATTTCTAATATTAACCTGGCTATACTTTTGGATCAACGATTAAGAACTGGAAACACCGTTTGCTGCCCCCTTCCACGACTGGAGTTCGATGATACTGGCGTAATATACAAACAAATCACTTTACTAGGCATAGGAGGGAAGAAAAGTAGTTCATCCATTTACGTAAACTAGGAAATATCGCGATTTTGAGTTTGATAACTTTCATTAGGTTTTTGTTTAATCAAAATACAGTACAGTATTAACAATGAGTGTTTTACTTACGAACTGAGCTTTCCATGCGGATGTATTCATTATGCAGTGTATATTATACTGTCTACAACACATTAGCGTATACTATAGAGAATGAAGTTAAATTGAAAAATAATCATAATATGGATATTTAAACACATTTTTCAAAATGGTGGACGTTCATTTCGATACAGGCTTCAGTTCTAATGTGCATATTATCGCACTATAGACTATCGTACGTAATTCCAATTACCAGGTTCGTACTTCGTATCAGTAACTCATGTTAAAACAATTCTGTACCAACTCTATAAAAGAGACCTTACGTACTGTAAATTAAATCTTCACTTCTGCCCGATCCGAAAAGATAAAATTACTCAGACATGCTATCTACTGTCCGTCCAAGTGGTTACGTCGCAGCGTCGTAGAAAGGGAGGAAATCACATGACAGTTAATTACTTAACGAGGTCCTTTTTTTAAGTTATTTTAAACAATTGTATGGGTATAATATTACGTAGACGTCCAATTCTTAACAGAAATTAATGTTCTCAGAAATGAGTTAAGACAGCCCAGCCACTAGCATTTGCAGAGAGGCGAATAGAAGCAGGTGGGGGAAACCGGGATGCGACGTAGGCAAATGGAAAATGATACAATATTGAAAGCTCTTTCGTCACTGGAAAACGCGAACATATTTTTGGAACGGACTGTTTACTATGACCGTAAGGCTACTATGACTGTATATGCGGCCTTGGTTCTGTGTGGAGGACGGTTGAACTTCATTAGTACAAGGGGTGGGAGTGAAGTACATTCAAAAACTCAGGTACAATAAAAATTGAAGTAAAAATAAAATGATGTCCCTATGCATAAACAAGAAACAAAAAATCTTATTTATCACCGAGATTCGGATATGTTTTTGAGAGTCTCTTAAATTCCTGCTTAAAATCTTGTTGCGGTTAACCGACACCATATTACAGTCTGTTTCATACGACGTTACGAACAGAATGGCCTGGAATCGCTGCAACCCGTAATGCACGCCCACTGTCGAGCGAAGCAAACAGTTCTTGAAGCTGCGTGGGAATCATTCCCAAGTCATAAAAGCTGGAAGTGATTACACACAGCCAGCAGATTGTGATTTGCGCTGTCTCATTATGGCTACATGCTTGTTCCATTTCATTTTGAGAACTAAATATTTCATAAGTGCGCTCATTATACACGAACAATATATTCTACAGACGAAACTAGGACAATCGTATGGGATAGCGCTGTCTCCATCTTCTCTTTTCTCGAATTCCACCAAGACTACAACGACTATATCAAGAAATGATCAAGTAACTATATTAAAATATGCACTCAAAAACAAAATGAACACGAATAATTCTGCTGTTTGAAAATTATGAAGAACGAAAAAAGAAAAATATCAAGTAAAAGAAAGGGATTTGGGAAAGGAAGATGGCGAATAGAGACAAGAAGAGAGAAACAACGAATGAATAATAAAATAAACAACAGCTGTTCAACCAGACTGATTAAAGAACATAGTACGAGCATAATCGTTATTAGAAAACATAGTCCTTGTTTATTTACTATCGATAGCTAAGGTCACGCTCAATGCAGGGATGTTCTACCGCTTTGGAGTAACGGTTAGCACCTCTGCCCATGAAACTAGCGGGCTCGGTTCGAATCCTGGTTGGGACAAGTTACGTGGTTGAGGTTTTTTCCAGGGTTTTCCCTAAACCCATTAAGAGCAAATGCTGGTTGACTTTCGGCGCTGGTCCGTGGACTTACCTCGCTAGAATTATCGCCTTCATCTCACTCAGACGCTAGATAACCATAGCAGTCGATAAAGCGTCGTAAAATAATCCACTAAAATGCAGGGATTAGTAAATAAATGAGCAGCGTTCTTAATTGGTTGTACAAGTGACATCTACTTCAATGTATCTGAGCTATATGCACGCATTATTTTCAGAATTTAATGAACTACATTTTCAAGGCAAGGCTGCGTACTGCAAGACGTAATATCCAGACCGGAGTATAGCATGGTTAACACTCGTTCCCAATTTTTGCGAAAACATTACAATTCTGATCCATGTTGAATTGAACTTCTTGCTCAAAATAATCCCAGGAATTCTTATACAAGCTATGGATATTCTACTCCGTGAGACTCTTTATATGTCAACGCTATTTTAAGCACAAGTTTACATTTTAAAAACTAATTCGCCACTGGTCATTGCGTACTTTTGTACATGATTTTGACATTTTATTTTTGAATACTTTTGTCCAGTGGCAGGGTTCTTAACTTGCCGTTTTTCTCCCCGAGTCTACGAGCTGGCTCATAGATGTCACTAGCGCTGAGAAGCGTAGATCACGTAGTTCGTCAGAGACTGTCCAGAGTGCACCACAGACAGTGAATCTATAGTACTCTCGTAATAAATTATAGTGATGATGGAGAATTGTTAGGATGTCACAGGGGAACCGTATAACCTTAAGAAAACCCCTGTGTTGCCTGCATCACGTGTTTGCCCAATAGTATCTTGATACAGTAAGTTAGCATCTAAAATATTTCATAGCTCATACCTTGCTGTATATACGCTGCATTAGAGTGTTATTTCTTCCGGAATGAATAACAAGAAATTGAATTGAATTGAAAGAGGAGAATTGGGAGGACAAATTTAAAAGGTACGCAAAACGCGTCCTTGCAAGGGGTCGGGGCTGTAAGAAACTCATCACGGCGACTAAGACTGAGAATTCTCCACATTTCTTCATAGTTTAACATCATATTGAGCTGTTTTTAGTCAACGTTTTCTGAACAATCTTAAACGATTGACTACATATTTTAAACACATCATATGTGATTAACATTGCATCACAATTATGGTCAATGAAGACTTAATCTATACGTCAATTAACATTATGTATGTCACTTCAATATTTTATGTCAAGCACACAAGGTTATTATAGTGTTAAATGTATCTTAAACATTCATCTAGCTTTAATTAATGTTTGTTAAATTACAACTGAAGATTTCGCTATACAGGTCGAGAATATGCCATAGCCTTCCAAAATCATACTGAACAGTTTTAGTCATAAAACACTGAACAGTTTTTTAAACGAATTCAATTGAATTTATGTTTCAAACACATTGCATGTGCTTTAATGTTCATATCGCAAAATGATCTATGGAAGATTTAATCTATACGTCATTTAATGTATGTTACTCACCAATTTATGTCAAGCACACATGGTTATAAGTGTTCAATGTATTTTAAAACTCACCTAGTTTTTAAACATTGTATGATAAAAATATCACCTGAAGATGACCTCTGTGCAGGTCGAAAATATTCGTGATAACTTTTACCAATTGTACTTTTCAATGTAACAGAATTTTCTGTCATTGATAACTGATAAGTGATTGACTGAATAAAATCTTGATTTTAATATAAATATATGAGCTCCAAGCCTGTTGGCCACTAGTCTCACTCCGGGTTACGCTGCTCCACTGAAGTAGTTCTAGAAAATTTTGAAGGGGAAAAACCGAAAATGGACGTAATCACTTAGGTACCACATACGCGAGGGGACGAAAATGTGATCAAAGTGATCACAGGACGGGACGAGGAAGAAATGGCTGGTGTAAATCTGCACAAGAAAGCATAAGAAATGCATTATATAGCATGAAGGTAGATGATGAGCGTCCCAGCCAGCTCCCAACAAGGTGGGGACCGCTAAATAAACTATTCTCTTCTTCCAGTTACTGGTCGTATAGTTCTTAATTTAGACCTAAAATCTGTACAAGTACTAGAAAATGTAGTGAATTAAATAAAAACAATCCGTGATTCGAAACCGGCTGCTGAAAATAAATTCTATTGTCCTCACAGTCACTCATTGCTGGCTTGTTGCCAGTTGATCCTGTAACAGCGGGCGACCAGAAAACTCTCACAGTATTTGTTGACCTGCTTAGAGCTTCAAACAGCTATGCAAAGTAATGCGTTATGGTCGACCGAATGTTTCTCTGTTACTGCAATCCTCACTATTTTGTAAAACTTCGTTTTGAACTTAATATCTCTTCGGGAGGGCAGACTACAGATCAATAGGATAGGATAGTGGACTACATAAGAACAAATAGAAGACCAAAAAATCAATAGAAATAGACAAAAACCCAGTGAAGACTCCGGAAAGTGAAAGTCTTAGAGAAAACGGCGAGCTGAAGACCAGAGTGCATTAATGACTGCATGAACATTCTAATTATGTGATGTGGGATCTATAGAATACTCAGCAACTCACAATCAGACAAACTGTACAACTCTCAACCTACTTTAGAGTCCTAGTGATACCCTGTGTCATGTTAGGTAGAAGCTCGGCGATGAGTCAACCTAAACGTAATGGGAACTCCACATTGTGCTTCTCTAGGCTATAAATTGAGTCTCAAGTTTCCGATCTACTACAAGATCACGGTTGTCTTTTAATGCCGGAAGATTCGATGATGGATTACCACAATTATTGGTGACAAGTCGGCCGCTACTTGTTTTACTTCCTCATTATACGAAGGATGAAGTAGTCGATGGCCCAGAACCACACTGTTCGAAGTCCATTTTACTTTTTTTTTCAGGAGAGCTATTTTAACCTCCTGATATTCAAAGCTTCAAGAAACAATTTGGAATAGCTTCATAGCAACGATACTTACTTACTTACAAATGGCTTTTAAGGAACCCGAAGGTTCATTGCCGCCCTCACATAAGCCCGCCATCGGTCCCTATCCTGTGCAAGATTAATCCAATCTCTATCATCATATCCCACCTCCCTCAAATCCATTTTAATATTATCCTCCCATCTACGTCTCGGCCTCCCTGAAGGTCTTTTTCCATCCGGTCTCCCAACTAACACTCTATATGCATTTCTGGATTCGCCCATACGTGCTACATGTCCTGCCCATCTCAAACGTCTGGATTTAATGTTCCTAATTATGTCAGGTGAAGAATACAATGCGTGCAGTTCTGCGTTGCACAACTTTCTCCATTCTCCTGTAACTTCATCCTGCTTAGCCCCAAATATTTTCCTAAGCACCTTATTCTCAAACACCCTTAACCTATGTTCCTCTCTCAGAGTGAAAGTCCTAGTTTCACAACCGTACAGAAGAACCGGTAATCATAGCAAAGTTATGGAGAGGAATATTTACAGTTTTGTTCGATTCATATATGCAGACAAGAACTGAAACACAATTAATCACAGATTTCTTTCTTTTAAAAAGTTGGACTTAGAACAATCTGGTTCTCAGCCATCGTATTGTAGCAGCAGCAGCAGTAGCAGTAGTAGTAGTAGCAGTAGTAGTAGCAGTAGTAGTAGCAGTAGTAGTAGTAGTAGTAGTAGTAGTAGTAGTAGTAGTAGTAGTAGTAGTAGTAGTAGTAGTAGTAGTAGTAGTAATAGTAGTAGTAGCGTCAGGACTAGCGTACTAACGATATAGCCTACCAGCGCATATATAACTGTTATTTATTCACTGTCATTTAACTTTAATAGATTTTTTATTCTTCACAGTTACTTTAACGTTTTTAGCTAATAGCGGGTACTTGACTGCTCGTCATTCATTAATAATTAATAATTAATTACTTAATTTTTATTTTATTTTAGTAGGTTATTTTACGACGCTTTATCAACATCTTAGATTATTTAGCGTCTGAATGAAATGAAAGTGATAATGCCGGTAAAATGAGTCCGTGGTCCAGCACCGATAGTTACCCAGCATTTGCTCATATTGGGTTGAGGGAAAATCCCGGAAAAAACCTTAACCAGGTAACTTGCTCCAACCGGGAATCGAATCTGGGCCACCTGGTTTCGCGGCCAGACGCGCTAACCGTTACTCCACAAGCGTGGACAATAATTAATTAATAATAACCTTTAGTAAATAATAATCTTTAGGAAATGCTCGTCATTCACCCATGTGAAGCCAGTTGTGTAGATCAACACCGGCAGAATCGTTGCCAATGTGCGCTTTAGGAGATTAATCTACGAGATGAGATGAGACGATGGATATTTGTTGGGATTCCACAGGGCAACTGATGAAAATCCCTGTGATACCTGTTATAAATCGGGGGTACGCCGAGGATCGAACCCAGGTCCACAGGATTATAAGTCCAGTGCTCTAGCCACTAGACCACTGTAACTATGATTGGCTGTTTTTCTTCACATCAAAGACGTTTATTACGTTATACTATTGACTCAATACATTATGTTAATAAGCCTAATACTAATGAAAAGTGCTTAGGAGAAGTTTTTCTTACAAATCAGCTGTTTATTTAATTTCTGTAAATAATGCGTATAGTGCATAAATATTACATTAGCTTAAGCGAGAGTCATACCAGAAAGTCTAGTTCCAGCGTCATGCACACAAGTTTGATCTTCCAATCGTCAATATCTGGTGGTTATCTGTAAGAGCAAATCTCCGTAAAATATTACTCGAATAAAATACATATAATTCGATTTTAGTAACGTTCATAGTCATACACAAAATTGATTAGTTCTGGGCCAGCAGTACTGAAACTTGAAACTGTGCAAATAAATATTACATTAGATTAAGCGAGTCAATTAGGCCTGAAATTGGCTGTCAAATTTACATTGATAGGAGACGATAACACATTTTCATTTTGTGATTTTAACGTTCTCTTGCTGAGACACGAAACTGAATACAAGTGAAATAAGGGGCAAATGTGTGAAAAGAATAGAAATTTTAACAAAGTATAATAATTACTTTATTGCCACAATGAAACTTGTAACATATTTTAAAACATTCTATTTATCGATTTTCTACACAGTGGAAAACTTAGACACCATTGAAGTCGATACAAGTTTGAAATCTTAATTTGACGATTTTGAATGCTTTTCTGCAAAACTCCACGAGAACTGAATTGAGTTTCTCAATAATGACTTGACGGAGGTGAACCTCGTTTTGAATGAAAGAGTCGGACTGTGTTAGGTCGGGGGATCTTGCAGACCAATCAATAGGTCCTTGACGTTCTATTCAATTTTCAGAAACCATCCACACAGCCATTCCCGCAATATCAGTGCGTAATGCAGCGAAGCTCCGTCTTGCTGCCACCACAAGTCTTAGAGTCATTAAATATTTGCTCCTTATTTGTTTGCCACCCGTAAAAATTATAATAATGGCTTAGTAATCAGGAGTTTAAATGTTCCCCGATAAAGTCCTGCTCCCTTCAAAGTAATCTATATATATAATTTCAACTGGTAATGGAAATTACGGGAAAAGGGCTGAACGGATTTTAATAAATTAGCCCTCATTTTGAAGCTTGGAACATAAGGTTTTTCGGAAAAATAGTAGTTTTCAGTGAAATAATGTCAATTTTTCAACATAATTTTCCTACTTTCTAAAATCCATCTGTCGCTACTAATTGCATTTCAGAATAAAACAAAACACACACTACAGTAAACAATATTACACGAAGGCCATGGTCTGCAAGAATGCCGACATATTTAGAACTCAAATTAAATTGGTTATTAAAAACTTCAAGACCCAAGACTTACTACAAACAATTTACAGGTATGATTCTGTGGTGTGTAATTTTTTGAGTACAGCTGTATATTGGATATTAAAAACTACAAAACTTGAGGTGGTTTGATAACACTATTACCATTAGAAATGAAATATTATTATAGTTAATGCCATGATGTGACTATTGTTCATTAATTATACATATTAATATTATATTGATGATATGAAAGTGAAACGTTTTTGGGTTATATAAGTAGATGTACAGAACATCTTAAATTAGATATTGATTTATATAATTTACTGAGTGATAATATTATTAAAAATCAAATATTTTTATAGTTATTAATCAGGTGGGGTTGGGTCTTTTTCTTATTTTTATTGGCGGTGTGGTGTAGATATTTATATGCGTGATTCTCTTCAGTATTGGCTCGAGAGAGCCAAAGGTATTACTTACTGAAGAGGCCTACAAGATTTTGTAGTCTCTCGATCATTTCAGCAAGATCTCTTAGCAGGATAAAATGATTTTAACCTCTACATTTCAAGGTAGTTTACGAAACATGCAGCAGCTATACCAAGATGCTATGTCTATTGTTCGAAAGCATAGCAAACCTGACTTTTTTTTTTAATTTTCACCTACAATCCGTAATCACCTGAAATAGCTATTCCTTTACTCTCACATGAAAAACCGACTGATCGTCCTGACATTGTTACTTGCCGGTTTTCGCGTTCAAACTAAAATACTGAAGGTAGCCTATATAGGTTCAAGAAAAAGTATTTGGCATAAAAAAACCATTCAGAGGAAGTATGTTTCATTATTATGGAAGCAAATAACTTTCAGGATGTCTGGTATTCATTGAAAATAAATCTGAAAAATGTTTATTTGAACGTCTAATGAACTTAGTTTGCAGCATTTGCTGCACAAGCCACTAGTTAAGTATAATTCACGTAGGTGTGTGAAATAAACATACGATGTGTGATAATCATAGATATGGTAACAGAGAGATGGAAATAGTGGAGCAATGTGGTAGGATGGAGGAAGTATGAGAAGGAGACATCTAGTACAAGTGAATACAATCTTTCTTGATTTGAAGTCTGATAAATTATTCTGTAATTAAGTTAAGAGAGTAAATACCAGCCTTCAAAAAATTTCTTTAACATGGATTTTCGAACTCAGACTTAAAAATTATTTAAATTTAAGGCAGCCCAATACAAAACAGAACTTATTATTCGGCATCATATTCCAACAACCATATCTGAAAAGACTAAATAAATATTCCTAGTTCTATCGGAATACAATAATTTCATTACAATTTAGCCATTCATATAAATGGTATAGCGTCAGCAGGAAACTCGTTGAAGCATCTAGATTCGAGTGACGACCATCTGCAGTGAGAGCAGCTCAGAGGCAAAAGACATGGCCGCGTCCGAATCGATGCAATTTTTAACATTTGTGGCCTTACAGAAATTTTATGAGCCTGTATCTAGTAGCACTGGGCCCAAGCCAAAGTCTTGGCGGGGCGTCATGTTTCTTGCATGCAGACAAAGTTGTCGGCGCTGAGAGATGCGCTACACAAGACGATGCTTTTACAGCTATAGACTATCTCCCAAGTGAACGTTACACAATCACATAATGCGGTGTTTGAATTATGTATTAAGCATGAAAGCTAATTAACTCTTATTATGATGTACCGAAGTACATATGATATTTTCGTGCAGAAATTCTGCTTTATCATATGATGGATAAAGCAGATAATTTTTCTCTGTTCTATCCATCCTTCATCAAAATTAACCTTGTTTTGATACTGTAAGGAAACATACAACCATTTACATTATGAAAAGGAATTTTTAAATGTTTACATTTGTTCGGATCAAATTTTTTAACATTTGAAGGACAAATCTAAAATTCTTTCTTACCATAATACACTCATCTCTTAAATTTACTTAGCATACCACTGCCATCGGGTATATACCCATTGCAGTGTGAATACATACATACATATATACATATATACATACATGCATGCATGCATACATACATACATACATACATACATACATACATACATACATACATACATACATACATACATACATACATACATACATACATACATACATACATACAGTCCACACCTGTGTAGTAACGGTCAGCGCGTCTGGCCGCGAAACCAGGTGGCCCGGGTTCGAATCCCGGTCGGGGCAAGTTACCTGGTTGAGGTTTTTTCCGGGGTTTCCCCTCAACCCAATACGAGCAAATGCTGGGTAACTTACGGTGTTGGACCCCGGACTCATTTCACCAGCATTATCACCTTCATATCATTCAGACGCTAAATAACCTAGATGTTGATACAGCGTCGTAAAATAACCCAATAAAATAAATAAAATACATACATAGATATAATGAAAGACTCAAATTTTCACAACAGAATAACAGACCTACATACGCCTAGAGAGTGACAGAAACTAGACATAATGTGTTATATTGTAAACATACAGGTAGCAAGACATGTAGTATTACCTTTATTGTAATGGGACATGCCGTTCAACTAATATTAAAAAAATACATACGTACATACATACATACATACATACATACATACATACATACATACATACATACATACATACATACATACATACATACATACATACATACATACATACATACATACATACATACATATTGGGAATTAAATAAATGGCTTTCACAAAACATTCTATGGATGGAATATGTACTATAAAACAATTTGTATCTCGGAAAGGAAACAAGAACGAGCAAAATTGTATTTAAACGTCTCAATGACGCGAAGGCTCTTAAGACATCTAAGAAGTCTTTAAAACTTTTGAAAGGCATGGAACTTGAATAAATATATTATCAAGACCGTAAAAAGACTTAATATGTTGACAGAACAGAATATGAAAGTTGGAAATTTATCCTTTGAAGAGGTGGAAAAATGTTAATTTCTTGGAGCAAGAGTAACGAATATAAATAACACTCGAGAGGAATTTAAAAACAGAATAAATATGGGAACTGCCTGTTATTATTCGGTTATGAAGATTTTGCTATCTAGTCTGCTTTCAAAGAAACCGAAAGTTATAATTTATAAAACAGTTAGCTGTATTACTAGTTATTTTGTATGGCTATGAAACTTGGACTCTTACTTTGAGAGATGAACAAAGGTTAAGGATGTTCGAGAATAAGGTGCTTAGGAAAATATTTGGGACTAAGAGGGATGAAATTACAGGAGAATGGAGAAGGTTACAGAACACAGAACTGCACGCATTGTATTCTTCACCTGACATAATTAGGAACATTAAATTCAAGTGTGTGAGATGGGCAGAGCATGTAGCATATATGGGTCAATCCAGAAATGCATATATAGATTGTTAGTTGGAAAATCTGAGAGAAAAGGACCTTTGGGGAGACCAAGACGAAGTTGGAGGATAATGTGTATAAAATGGATTTGAGGAAGGTGGGATATTTTGCTAGGGACTGGATCAATCTTGCTCAGGATAGGGACCGATGGCGTGCTTATGTGAGGGCGACAATGAACCTTCGGGTTCTTCCTAAGCCATTTGTTAGTATGTAACTTAAATAAGTTGAGTACATAATATTACAAAGACTGGCAGGCCACAAAAATAATCCATCGTGAAAAGAAGAGAAAGAGGAGTGAGAGAAGAGGATTAAAGAATAAAGAGAATTGAGATGGAGAGGAAAAAAAAAGAAGATAAAGGAGAAGACAGCGGCAAGTTAGGCTAATTTTCCTACGAACAGCTTAAAGTGATTTAATGGAAAAGTGCTTTTAATTCCGTGTTCTTTCTGTTTTCTACTTGACCTACTGGATAAATAAGCTAGGAGGCCAGAGTTTCTACTCGTTTGCGTGAAGGTCTACCTCTCAACAGGTGGTTGTGCGAAGGGGTCAGTCCATGTCAAATCAACTCACTTCTGAATCATTTTTAACCTGATTCTCTTAGATTTCAATGAAATTTTTGTCAGATTTTGTCCATGGAAATGATAGTAAAAATACAAAACATCTAAAGTGTAATATAAATATTTTTTATAGTTAGCAGTGATTAAAGATTAGAAAAAACAGTAAAATTTGGCGTGTAGTGTAATTTTTTATAGCTGTTCAACAACTGACGTTAAAGAAATTAATTTTGTCTTACCTTGAAGCTTAAGAAATGACCTTTGGTTTTATATAAGATTAATCATATAACCTTGATTGATGTTCAAGGTCAAAACATATAATATTTCACCTTGAAATATTAAAAAATGAACAATTTTAAAATTTCGAAAAAAAATATGTTGTTGCTCTATATAACCTTTCGATGTCCTGTAAGTTTCATTTTATAAATGCGGAAACTTGTGCAGTTATTGATTAAGATGTTTTTTCACATACACAGATCTACTGTACATTCATAAATGTTCATCAGGAATAATTTTTGTTTCAATTGTAGTCATTTTTAATATGACTATACCTGCAAAGATTATTTAAATGCTGATAAATGATTTTTGTTGATTTTGATACTCTCCTCATGTGAGAGAGTGTAAATTCTTCTTGTAGAAGTTCGAAGATCCAGTGACATCATCAAAATTGACTGCGTGGATATAATTCTTATTTCTAGAATTATAGGATAAACATATGATGGAGATGGTCCACTGAGATGCAGAAGTATTTATTTTTTTATTTTATTGGGTTATTTTACGACGCTGTATCAACATCTAGGTTATTTAGCGTCTGAATGAAATGAGTCCGGGGTCCAGCACCGAAAGTTACCCAGCATTTGCTCGTATTGGGTTGAGGGAAAACCCCGGAAAAAACCTTAACCAGGTAACTTGCCCCGACCGGGATTCGAACCCGGACCACCTGGTTTCGCGGCCAGACGCGCTGACCGTTACTCCACAGGTGTGGACTGCAGAAGTATAATCTTCATTATCTATTTCTTCTACACTTTGCATACACTCACACAACACACTTATTATCATCACGAGCGTCAAATCTTGCAATATTGGTATAGTCGAGTTCATCACTTAACGAAATGTTTTCTTCTTGATACATTTAAGAGTTGGAATATACGCCTACCTTTGTTATCAATTTTTGGGTGTTTATGGGAATGAAAGCATGTAGTTTTTGTGTTCCTGAAATTGTGCGTGCATTTTTAATCGCTCTTGCAGAAGTCGCTCTTCTTCAGAATGTTGATAATTGGTTATATATTCAAAGTCACAAGTTATTTATTTATCTAAATGATAACAGCTTCCTGTATTAACAGGCTGCTACAAAGACAGAGCATATTGCACAATAGGCAATTGAAATTATAAATAACATACTTATGTTTAAGTTTAATGGAGTCACACAACAATGACAAGAAATGGTTGAATAAATAATTAGGTACTGTTGGCTTCGGAGTATAAATATTGATCCTCTCAGAGCTACAAGAACGATGTCATCAATTGCCTTCCTCTGTAGGTCGAAACGTTGCCAGGTCTGGAAGAAGAAACCGGGAATAGTTCAACCATAAGGCCTATTACTTCAATTTGTTGTAGACCGTATTTGTCCATGAAATATGGAACGGTACGTACATAGATGTCGTTTCTTTCCCTATTTACATCTTCAGATTGGCTCTTTTGTTTTTCAAATCTAACGGTGGGATCGATGATGTAGGCACTGTTGTTATTTGGTGGGCTGGCAATCATGTCTATTCTTCTTGTACTGCCATTGTCTGCCAGTCCGTGTACTTCTTCGAAGACTTGAAAATTTATTAATCTAAACTGTTCGGCGATCATCGAACGAATTCTATGGTGTCGTGAGTTACGAAGTACTTCACCGTTCGGACAAGAGCCCAGGACATGTGCAAGAGTTTCAGGCTCTCTGTGGCATCGCCGACAGAGGATGTTGTCCCAAGTCCTGCCCGGAAGGGAACGGACGGAAGATACGTGTGCAGTCATTTTAATAGCTTCGCGCCACTCGCTAGAGGTTAGGCCTTCACGGTGTCGTATCCAGAAATTCGCCAGTGTAAACTCGCTGTATAGCTGTACGCCAAGACCTTTCTGAGGTAGGTTAGCCCACGCCTCTAATTCCTTTTCTCGCAGTTTTTTCTCCCCATACGTCGAGCGTCATACAAACTGGTGCGTGGGTCTTTAATGACGTCGGATGTCTCGGTTAACTGTAAAGATTTGACGCATTCGGTGTTTTCAGTAAAGAGACCTCGAGTGGCTGTGACGTAGGGATTGGCTGACAGTGCGAGGACGCGACAAGTATTGGCGTGCTGAAGATGGGCTTCCCACTCTGCTTTGAAGAGACCAAGACCTTTACGCTTCATATCTGAATAAAGCATATAGTCTGGCGTGTCCGTTGGGAGCTGTAGAATTTGTTTTAGGGCACTTCTGATAAGTCTATCACTGTCTTGAGGAAACTTAATTGGGATTTTGTTCGGCTCCGCAGTCTGGAAGGGATAAATTAACGATGTATAAATAGATGTGTTCAAAACCAGAATTTTTTTGTTCAGATTTCATTAAGGTTGTAGAAGCCAGTAAATCGAGTTTAATTATTTATTTTTTTTTTTTGTAGATTTTGAATTGTACCTTTTGAATCAAATTTAGGGAATCATTATACGTGACGTCGAGATACTTAATTGATTCTCCGTGTTTCAATACTCTTATCCGACAATTAACATCTAGATCCACGGGTTCTTCTACAAGTTCCCCTTTCTCAAGACGAGTGCCAACCCATTTTATTGGGTTTACTTCGAGGCCTATCTGATTAAATTTCCGCATAGCTATGCGTGTTAGTTCTATAGCTGCTTCTCTAATTTTGCCAATGATTACGATGTCATCGGCAAAACCCAAAACTGTAAGAGGTGGCAGGTCTTGGCTCAGTGTTTTGCCAAAATGTTTACAAATGTTATCTTCAGTTAATTCGTCGAGGATATGGTTAGTTGCGATATTATATAATATTATACTGTACACACCAAAATTATAAAACTGATGAGGAGTCAATATCTGGCTACTGTGTGGCTTTTGTAAACTTTCAAGTCCTGCTAGACGTTTACTGTTCCACCTACACAATCATGGGCTTTTTCTACGAGATGTAGAAAAAAAATGCCATTCAGCAGACACCGAAAGATTAATGAAATTTGTTCTATTTTTAATTGTGCTGCAGAGCCATCAGAGAAATAATAATTAATGTTCTTGGTTTAATTTGAAATTTTCTATTCATAATATATTGCATTAAATGTTTCTGATAAAGATGTACAGCTGTAGTGTTGTAAGAAAACAGTATGAAATGATGACGTAACTGATATGATGTAATGTGTGGTCAATATTTTAAAAATAAATCACAATAGGGTTTATTGTCGTTTGAGAATTATTTCAATGAAAAGACTGGACTTCATCTTGTAGAATGAAGGAATAATTCTCTGTAAAATCGCACTAACTTCAACTCATTTTGGAAATATATTTGTTGTACTCCTATGAAAGAATGCCTAGTTGTTGTCAGTTATCCTGTTTTACATGTAATTTCATCCACTGTATTTGATTCAAATACATCTATCAGAAATTTTCTTAAATTTTCTTCACCAGGACGTTGTAACAGGCTCCTAAATGACACTCAGATAGTGAAGGATTGCAAATCCTCACTCACAATCGAAACTAGTTGTTAGCTATTTGATTGGGCTTCCTATTAATTTTACATTTTGACAGATATTACATGCACATACAGGATGAGCGTCAGCTCATGGCACTGTGACAATGTGTTTGACTTAACACACAGAATTTGAAAATTCCAATTTTCACATTAGGATGTGTTCTTCAGCCAACCTTTGTATCATTTCATTAACACTGCGTGATTTGTTTCTTTTAATTATGTTATTTTACGACGCTTTATAATGCCGGTGAAATCGATCCGGGATCCAGCACCGATAGATACCCAGCATTTGCTCAAATTGGGTTAAGGGAAAACGCCGGAAAAATCTCAACCAGGTAACTTGTACCGAACAGGAATCGAACCCGGGCTCTCTGGTTACTTACTTACTCACTCACTGGCTTTTAAGGAACTCGGAGATTCATTGCCGCCCTCACATAAGCCCGCCATTGGTCCCTATCCTGTGCAAGATTAATCCAGTCTCTATCATCATATCCCACCTCCCTCAAATCCATTTAATATTATCTTCCCATCTACGTCTCGGCCTCCCTAAAGGTCTTTTTCCCTCCGACCTCCCAACTAACACTATATGCATTTCTGGATTCGCCCATACGTGCTACATGCCCTGCCCATCTCAAACGTCTGGATTTAATATTTCTAATTATGCCAGGTAAAGAATACAATAAGTGCAGTTCTGTGTTGTGTAACTTTCTCCATTCTCCTGTAACTTCATCCCTCTTAGCCCCAAATATTTTCCTAAGCACCTTATTCTCAAACACCCTTAACCTATGTTCCTCTCTCAAAGTGAGAGTCCAAGTTTCACAACCATAAAGAACAACTGGTAATATAACTGTTTTATAAATTCTAACTTTCAGATTTTTTAACAGCAGACTGGATGATAAAGCTTCTCAACCGAATAATAACACGCATTTCTCATATTTATTCTGTGTTTAATTTCCTCCCGAGTGTCATTTATATTTGTTACTGTTGCTCCCAGGTATTTGAATTTTTATACCTCTTCAAAGGATAAATTTCCAATTTTTATATTTCCATTTCGTACAATATTCTCGTCACGAGACATATTCATATACTTTGTCTTTTCGGGATTTAGCCTACTTCCAAACCTCTCTCTTTATTTGCTTTAAGTAAAATTCCCGTATTTTCCCTAATCGTTTGTGGATTTTCTCCTAACATATTCACTTATTATTATTATTATTATTATTATTATTATTATTATTATTATTATTATTATTATTACCAATGCTACGTTCGATTGAAAAGATTAAGATATTTGTTATGTTAAAATATGAGAGTCTGGAAGCTCACTCAACTGTTATGTAATTATTGAGGCTTGCTGGGAGTCGAAGCAGTGTGAGTGCAGACATGTAGTGCTCTACATTTCGCTCAATGGGAAAAAGTTGTAAATTGTACGAGCAGACTCGTCATACCAGCAGCGTACAGTGCGCCAAACTCACTCTGCCTTTGCTTTAAAAGTCGATTCTTTTTGGTCAACAACTTTAATTCACACGATCTCATGTTTCTGCTGGAATCTCTAGTACACAATTTCTGTGTCTTGAGAGTGAATTTATTTTTCTTGAAATCTCTTTTAGAGTGTGCTCTAGCTCCAATGATCATGCCTCGTCATTTGCCGAGCATTTTGAATATTAGAACCTGATGTTGATAATATGTGTGAAAACCCAGCAATAAAGCGTAATTGTCAGCAACAACTCAAACGGCTGGTCAGAAGATGTAGTGCTGACTTGTAAGGCCGGTACTTTTTCCAGTGGGAGAATAATGACAGTCGAAGCGGAAGTATTCCATGAAAGCCTTTCTCACATCGCCATTGTTACTATAGATTCCATGTAGCCAAAGTCTAAACTGCAAATGTCGGATTTCTAAAATCTTTCTCTTATCGGTGTGTGGCAGCACCGGTACTACCACTACCACTACCACTACTACTATATATTGTTGAATTCTTTGTAAGTTCATGCATATGTATATATACTTTTTGCTGGTTGAGTGGAAGAGAAGGCCTTACGGCCTTAACTCTGTCAGCTAAAATAAATCATTATTATTATTATTATTATTATTATTATTATTATTATTATTATTATTATTTAAAGTAGTACTGACTGTCAATCACTTCAATGTGACATTAATTCAGTCGCTAAATGGTCGGAAGACAATGGTATGACAATTAACGTATCCAAAACTAATGTAATAACCTTTTCTAGAAAAACTTCTTCACTGAAATTTAATTATTATCTAAATAATGTACTAATTAACAGAACTGATTGCGTAAAAGATTTGGGAATATTCTTTGACAGTAAATTGTATTTTCATAGTCACGTTGATTACATTTACAATCACGCAATCAGAATGCTAGGAATAATACGGTCAATAGCTTATTCTTTTTCCACGCCCGATTCTCTTTTAATGCTATACTATACATTGGTGCGATCGAAACTCGAATATGCATCTGTAGTTTGGAACTCGATTACAACTACGGACTCGGCTAAATTAGAAAATATACAAAGAAAATTTATATCCTTATGTTCATTCAGATTTCTGCCCATTAATTCCGGGTATAGTTATGAGAGAAAATGTGAATATTTTAATTGTCAAAATCTATATGCTAGACGCCATGAGCTAGATTATCTGTTCTTTTGTAAAGTCCTCAAAGGTGATATATCCTGTGACTCTTTCTTAAACAATATTACCTTACGTATTCCAACAAAAGATATGAGAGCCCACAAACTTTTCTATATTAGAAATTCGAAATTTCTTACACCAGTCTCCAGATGCATAAAAAATGCCAACATGCATGGCAGCGAATTCGATCCCTTCAATGTATAGACTTTGTTTGCTCTTGGCAACGATTTATCATTTATGTATTCTTTTAGGCATTATACTCAATTAACATTGTCTCATAGTATTCTTAGTTATCCATTCATCTTCATCATTGTAATTAATTGTAATTATATTTATGTGTAATAATTATTTTTGTTTTATGTTTTTGTTATATTTGTGCTGAACTGTAATTGGCCACTGGCTGTTGTACAGCACATTAAATAAATAAATAAATTAAATAAATAAATAAATATCGTAAAAAATCACAGTGCTGGGCCATCGTGTCCCCCTCCCGTAAATTGTATTCCATGTGTGTCTAAACCTATTTATTTGTCTATGGTTCAAACGCCTATAGAACCAGGCGATATTGCACGTCAAGCACGCTCTGCTAAGGTCAATAACATTCCATATAAAATAGGAAAAACGACCTTAAAGAATAAGCGCTGCGGGTTGCTTACGTCAGGGTTTACCTAATACCGTTACAATTGGACATCTATTTTCCATTCCATTTCATTTCATACTGTCTGGTGAACATTGATTCCGAAATATTTTCACTCGTTGGGGAACAATTTTTCCAAACTATTTCTTCCAAAGTTTTTATTCCAAAAGACAAAAGTTACACACCACTTTTTTTTTCAAAATACTTAGTTCCACAGCACCTTCTTTTCCAAAATAGTAAGTACCACGCCATCGTCTAAACCAAAACAATAACTTCAACTCTTACTCGTTTCCGTGACTGCATGACAATCTAAGTTTCAACAAATTTTCGATGACTAAGATTATGAATTTCCAGGGTAGAGGGACTATCTTGTACATAGATAGATTTTTATATTACAGACATTCAGAGAGAAAAGGAAAAATTTACTGGAAGTGTAAACGAAATGATTAATGCTTGCTCGAGCGATAACTATGAATAACGGAAGTGAAATTGTGGTTTTAAAGGGTTCTGATTAATCTCAAGATAGTCATGCACCGAATGTAGAAGAAGTAAGGTCAGTGAAAATTGTAACCAATCTAAAGTGTATCGCTAAACAATATCCTGAGATGCCACCTACGAGAATTCTACGCATTGAGCTCAGAGAAGGCCTTCAGCGGTTTTAGCTGTTCTACTAGGTCGACAAAATTTAAGAAAAATTGACGCAAGAGAGCGATTATGGGACGTTCCGGCCAATCTACAAACAAACGAAGAACTCCACAAGATTCCACAACGATTTCGGTCAACTTTAAATGGAGATAACTTTGTGCTTTATGGTTCACATGAAGATCAGCAGTATGCTAATGAAAGTGAGATAATTCTGATATTTTGTACGAGAGACAATATTCGCCGATTTCTAAGGAGTGCAAACTGATTATGTTGACGATACTTTCAAAAACAGCTCAAATATATATATTTTTTCAAATATTCACAATTCTGGGATCCGTCAATCAAACCAGTAGGCAAGGTGCTGATCAAATGTTAGCATTACCATATATTTTTTCTCTTTTGGAATGTAAAGAAGAAGCTGCCTACACGAAGATGTTTAATGTTGTTTTGATGCCACAAGAAACTTCGGATTCCAAGTAACCATGCAGAAGCTGTCATGAGTGACTTTAAATTGGGAATTATTAATGAGGTTCGGAATATTTTGGAGGACCGCATTAGTAGCCTACGTGTTTCTTCCTCCTACGTCAAAATGTGAATTCAAGCAGAAGGGCTTCAAAGTCAGTAAAAAATCGTGAAAAACATTTGTACAGATGATATGTGAATTAGCTTTTGTGCCACCAGGTGAGATATTGGAACATTTTGATGAGCTGGTTCAGAACACACCTACAGCTTTTGTACCAGTTGCAGATTATTTCGAACAAAATTACATTCGAGGAAGACCAGCGCGACGGCAAAGAAGAGCAAACAATCCAAACTTCCTTCCCCAGATGTGGAATCAGTACAATGCTGTCCGGCAAAGGCTTGCAACAACAAACAATTTGTCAGAAGGGTTCCATAACAGGTTCCAACTTTTAAATGGGCCCATCATTCCATTACTCACATAACTACAAAAAAAAAATCAATTCGACACAGAGACGATGATGAATCAGCTCGATTTTGGCCAGCTAATAATGAAATCTCGGGAGAAAAATTACGAGATCGTGAACAGAAGAATGTTCACTATTGTCTCTAAATTCGGGGACTGTAAGAAAGAAAACAATGTTATTCGATATCTGCGTGCCATTGGGCATAATATTTCTCTCTCAATTTTAAATTTTAAGTAGCCTACAACTACTGCAAATATGTAAATTTTGCAACTTTTATTAATTTTATTTTCGAAAATGTACAATGACTGTGAAATTGAATGCTTTGGAAAAATTAGTATATAGTGTAAATAAAGTCTTTTGAAAAGTGAAAAAAGTGCTTAGGAAAATATTTGGGGCTAAGAGGGATGAAGTTACAGGAGAATGGAGACAGTTACACAACACAGAACTGCACGCATTGTATTCTTCACCCGACATAATTAGGAACATTAAATCCAGACGTTTGAGATGGGCAGGGCATGTAGCACGTATGGGCGAATCCTGAAATGCATATAGAGTGTTAGTTGGGAGGCCGGAGGGAAAAAGACCTTTGGGGAGGCCGAGACGTAGATGGGAATAATATTAAAATAGATTTGAGGGAGGTGGGATATGATGATAGAGAATGGATTAATTTTGGTCAGGATAGGGACCAATGGCGGGCTTATGTGAGGGCGGCAATGAACCTCCGGGTTCTTAAAAGCCAGTAAGTAAGTAAAGTCTTTTGAAAAAATCGACCGTGGCTGAATGATTCTTTTCATTTAAAAATACCAAATACTCCTTTGAATTCCAAACAGTGTAAACCAGGCGCTTATCTCACATATTCTGAGACACAACTAATGATATATACTCACTGTAATTTTTAACTTTTAGTCATCATCTCATCAAAATCCGAGATATAAAAATCTGGACACGCATACAGTATTTTTAGGGGAAAGTGACTAACGGACGTTGATATCTCTCTCGTCCAAGCACACACGCACGCGCAAAAATATACACATAAATAAACACCGATTCAAAATTTGTCTTTCCCTTTTGGAAAGAATTTTTGTAAGGAAAAGCTATCGAAAAGAGACATTTGCACTTAACTCCAGCTTTAGAGAAGTGGAGAGTTCTGAAAGCTTAATAAACACTCCCATGAAAACGTATATCTTCCCCTGTTACCCTGAAGTGAATAAAAGCACAATCGCAAATTCGAACCGAGAACCCCCCGCTAAGAAGGCAGAGCAGTGCATTTCCGGCAGCAGAATGACGCGTACAGTGGCTGGTTGGAACAAGAGCGAGGTCGCACGTCGGCGCCACTCGACGGCCTGCCCATTGTTTCTTACGACCCTGCTGGTGCTCTCCTTGCGGGGGAGAAGCCCCTTCTTAGTCGGACTGGGGCGGCGCCCTCGTACTTCTTTCAAGAAAGTTACAATCTTGAAACGTAAGGCCATGAGTTAAGAGTTTTCTATACGCAGAGGCGGTGATTTTGTCTTCAATGTCAAATTTCGCAGATATTAATCATGTTTGATTCCTCTCCAGAAATTTTAATTGTCTCAGTTGGATTGGATCATTACTCATTGGTGGAGAAATATTTCTCGAGCAGTTTAGTGTTTCTCGGTTCTAAAATATATTCTCCTATTACAGGGTACGAAAAGATGGTTTAAGGGCAGTTAACATTTAATGTGAAGAAGAGCCGTTGGCATTTTTCATCAATTAAAAAAATTCTTATTCGAATTACTTCAATAAACGAAATCACACAGATTCTACTAAGACAATTCTATTTGAATACATTTTCTGGTAGGTCAATCACTAAAACATTTCAATTTTATAAATTATTTTTCATGCATTTCAGAATAAATTAGTAACAGAATTTCCCAATAATGTGTTGTCAAATTGAACAGTGTGAATGAAATTATTATCTTTGGGGAGGCCGAGACGTAGATGGGAGGATAATATTAAAATGGATTTGAGGGAGGTGGGATATAAAGGTGGAGATTGGATTAATCTTGCACAGGATAGGGACCAATGGCGGGCTTATGTGAGGGCGGCAATGAACTTCCGGGTTCCTTAAATGCCAGTAAATAAGTAAGTAAGTAAGTGAATAAAATTATTAATAATGATCAAGAATGTGAGCATATTACAGAGCTTCTTGTTGCAAATCAAGATGTACAGGCAAGGTATGTTTATATTATTATGATGTACCGAAGTACATATGATATTTCCGTGCAGATATTCTCCGTCATCATATGATGAAAGATGAGTGGAACGGAGAAAAATAAGTTAAAATATATATACTTCAAATTTTAAGTAGGGTATTCATTTCAAAATAGTATTCTGTTTTCGGAATTCGTACTAATCCTTTCACGTCATCAAACAAGATACATTTTTAGGTTAGGTCTCGTGAATCGTAAACTGTTTAGCCAAAGCAATGAATTTCATGTTGTTAGACAAAATACATTTTAGTATTAGATCATCCTAAGCTACTAATTACCAACATAATGTGCGAGAGGTCCAGAGGAAAATATACTCTTTCACAAATTATTGAACCATTTAGGAAACAACTCTCAACATAAAGATGAGATGTGGTAAATAAGTAAATAAGCAAGACATTATTATTGTTAATATATTATTATTATTATTATTATTATTATTATTATTATTATTATTATTATTATTATTATTTCAGTACATGGCATTGTGACTTTACCCTTCTTGGTGATGTCTGGTATTTCTTGGCAACACTGATGAGACGGTCAAATTAGGCTTTTAGAAACTTCTCTTACTCTTAGGCCTATACATACTGAGTGTGGCGTTATTACAAAACGCCGATGTCATGTACCGCTTTTGCGTGCAAAGTAACTCTATTACCTACATGAGTAAGAACTAATATAGCTTCTTGCCCGTTCGACAAATGGCGGAACGGCAAATTCATGATCTCAGTTCCTAAGGCTTCCGAGATAGTCAGTTAGCGATTTAAGTAGGTTTGAAATTTGTGGTTTCGGATAAGACAAATTAAGATGAGGAGAATGATGAAAAAAAAGGGAAACGAAATAGGAATATGAGGTTAAAACATGATAATGTGGATGAGATACAAAATTAAACAGACATGTTGTTCGTAAACTTAATGCCCATTTTAACTATTGTTTTCAGTACCTAAAGTTGTATGTTCGGATATATGAAAAAATGAACGGGAGCAGCAGACAATGAATCTGGATATAAACAGCCGACAGTAAACTGTCATAACGCAAAATGTTTGTGGGGTTATCCTTTAGAAAGGGTCACGTTATTTGTTGATGCTTGTTTACGACATGTTTGAGCGCAGGGTATTGTGAAAGTTATGAGTGTAGCGACAAACAAAATAAATACAGAGATATGGTCGCCAATCCATGTCAAAGTGGAGGGCGAATCTCAAGGTACAGTATTAAATTTCACAAATTCTGTATTATGACTATAACACAACTAAGTTATACATGAAACAGAAGTCAGAGAAGATATTAAAACTATTATGTACTGTATATGAGTTACCATAATTGAGACTTGTTAATATTCTCACCATACAATATTAAAGGATTAGTCCAAATCTTTGAAAATACCAAGATAAACCAGATTCCGAAAAAATCGTATTTAGTAGGCTATCATGTAACTACTTTCATCTATACTAATAATAAATCTGTAGCTGAAATTTTTCTGGTAATTTTCGATTTTCCAAAAATAATTGGTCCTAACATATATAATTAACCGCCCTGAAACCGAAAATCGCTTTTTTTTTTTAATTTTTATTTGTCTGTCTGTCTGTCTGTCTGTTACCTTTTCACGCGATAATGGCCGAACCGATTTATATGAAAATTGGAATATAAATTAAGTTCGTCGTAACTTAGAATTTAGGCTATATGGCATTCAAAATATTTTATTTAAAAGGGGATTTATAAGGGAGTTTGAATTAAATAAATAGACATATCTCCCTTATTATTAATTTTCATGAAAAATATTACATAACAAAAGTTTCTTTAACAATAATTTCCGATAAGTTTTATTCTATGCAAAATTTTGATAGGACTGATATTTAATGAGATAAATGAGTTTCAAAATTACAATAACAACGCCATCTAAGGCGGTGTAATGAAATAAAGAACAAATGACTTCGTCTATAAGGGGTTTTGGACAACAACACTCGAAAGCTATGAAACATAGCCTACAGAGAATGTTTCTGTGTTTGTATGAAGTAATATCAGAAGCTAAATTAACCGATTTATATAATTAATTATTAACTCACCATTGGAAAGTGTAGTTTCTCAACATGGACATAATGCTATAATGTTATTACAGTAACTTCTGAGTGAATCGAGGACAGGTAAGATTAAAATAGCTTCTTATGCACAGAAAACTTGATAGGCTATTCTGTACATTCGTTTCCTGTATTTCATAAAATAATTTTTGTGGCCAAATGAGTGGTCTCTGTATCAAAATGATCGCATTTTAATTTTTTAATACAATTTAAATGAAGTAACATAATAAACGATTTATCCTTCTATCAAACACGAATGTCCCCTGGATCAAATGTCCTATTTTAATTATGTAATTACTTTCTATTTATTTCTAACGGGTGCAGCGGAGCGCACGGGTACGGCTAGTTTTAAATATAATACTCATATTATTCCTCACATAAAATGAATTTAAAGCTATGCACCTTTGTAGTGGCAAACATTTTACCCACTTTCCATTTAAGAAAAAACGAGGCGGTGCAAAAATGTTCACGAAGTTATCTATGTATAAATTCAATAAAAGATATATTTTCCATTTTAACACTGTTCAGTAACCTTTAGGGGTCTACATGAAAACGAGTCAAAGTCAGGATAGGAGAATAAATTTCAGAAGGAAGCGAAATAGGGAAAGGAGTATGTCAGAATGCCCTTTATCATCTACCCCGTTCAACATCTGGAGTGAAGAACTGTTTTCATAATATGGGAGTAGTGATAGTAGAAGGAAGAAGAATAAAGTACATAAGATTTGCTGATAATATGGCGTTGTTAGCAGAAGAGGAGACGACAGTAGAGGCCGACGGCATATACCTGAGCGAAACCTGTTTCCTGGCGAACGTTCTGTGTATGGTCACTTCATTTCGTGCCACTAACAATAACGTAAATTTTAAGGTTGAAAAGTAAAATACATAATAATAATAATAATAATAATAATAATAATAATAATAATAATAATAATAATAATACTAATAATAATAATAATAATAATAATAGTTAACAGATGTATATCTGTTGTGGTTCAGATTTGATGCTGCGTGGAAACTAATATTATTGATACATAAAAATCGAAATAATTTTGAATTGTATTCTCATAGTTATGAAACAAAAGGTATGAATTCTTTACGATTGTTTGAACCAAAATGCAACACTGTTACAGTATTTAATCATAGTAGTAATTTAGGCCCAAGAATATATAACAAATTTATATTTAAATATCCTAATCTTGTCAATTCTAATAGCTCTAGTATTACATTTAAAAAGTTATGTATGGATTTTATAAAAATTGAAAAATTATAAATTTAAATTTATATACTATAATTACATAGTAGACATAAGACAAATTGTATTGTATAATTATTAATTTCAATTCAGGAATCCGCCACTGAGCACGAGTTCTACTCTTTCAGGAGCGAGCTAAATTTTGTCTGTATATATTTTATTTTATGTTACAATTATTAGCAAAATAATAAATAAATAAATAAATAAATATCCAAAGTTGAAATCGCACGCAAGGGCTAGAAATACACAAATTCGTAATTTGTCCCCTTCTAATTTAAATACTTCTCTACCATACAGGGTTTGAATACTTGAATGAATTCCATTGTTACAATTCAGAATTTGTATGGCGTATTAAATTCAATCTCAAGCCATACATAGGTATACAGTAATAGTCTACTCTAGATATTTAAACATAAATATAACTGAATGGTTTGTTTCCAAAACCTGTTATTTTGCTCAAACACAGATTTTCATATTTTTCATATTCTGAATCCAATGCCAAAGTTATTTTTTTTGTAATTCCTATTTTTCATCGAAAAATTATATTTAAAACTATGATTCATTTTCCAAAACCCAATATTTTCTATTTTAATTTAGAAATAATTGGTAAAATATGAAGTACTTTTGCACATACAGTATAGTACCTAGAATTATATAAAATAGCTGTAAGATAATAATAAGCACGTATTTTTAAAATTGGCTGGTATATTTCGAAACCAGCAATTTTTCTCCTTCCTGCAAAAATAGCTGAAAGTGAAATAGCAGGTTTTGGAAACAAATCATTCTGGTTCCATTATATATATATATATATATGTAGCCTATATAAAGTGTTATGCTAAAAGTCAGTTCCTCTTAAATGAACAAAGAAAACTAAATGCTATTTTTTTAATTCCCTTAGAGGAGGGGGGAGCTTTCAAGCTACGTCTCGGACGGCATTCCGTTCGGCCCACTTATGGGGTACGTGGAGGCAGTGCTGATATTTTAATTGGAATTATGGAAATCCTTTTGAATATTCTGGTTCCCAACAAATCGGGCAACTTTTTTTTTTTAAGTGAGGTCTTATGAAGTTACAAATCATTTAAAAATCTCAACTGCGCCCTTGTTAACCTGCAAACACGGGCAGCATGAGTGACAGTCTGAAGGTCTAAACCATGCAGCCACCGCAGGGTTTTAATAATCGTAATACTCTTTGTAAGCCAGAGATAAAAACTTAAGGAAAAAAGGCGACAGTAACATTCTGAGAATCATCTGTTTTCAAAGCCACCCAATATCTTAAAAATATCTGTCCCTGTCTCATTGCCTGCCCGCACACTTGACCAGAAATTACCATTTTAGATTACCTTTTATGGGGATAAGTAAAAGAAAAAATTATGTCTACAGCATCTACAACAACAAAAAGTGAAGCTTGTGGCACTATTAGGCCTACTCTCTGTATGTCGCAAATGTTAGAAGAATCCTTCGCATATAATTAAGTGCTTAGATGTTAATGATGCTACTTTGAGCACTAAATAAATTGATGCAAAATAATAGCGGAGTTAAATGTTATTTATTTCATTAGAATTTTTGCCTATGATACAGTACCTCAGTCGCTCTGGGTGGCACAGTCGGTATAGCGCTGGCCTTTTGTGCCCGAGGTTGCGGGTTCGATCCCGACCCAAATCGATGACATTTAAGTATGCTTAAATGAGACAGGCGCATCTCTCTAGATTTAGTGGCATGTAAAAGAATTCCTGCGGGACAAAATTCCGGCACACCGGCGACGCTGATATAGCCTCGGCAGTTGCGAGCATCGTTAAATAAAACATAATTTTAAAAAAATTACAGTACCTCATTTTAAACACAACACAACTTGTTAAAACCTCACATAAAAAATGTTTAAAGAAAAGTTGCCCAATTTGTTGAGGAGAACCAGAATATACAATAATCCTTAATTACATTCAAAATATTAGTACTGACTCCCCTCCGTACCCCATGAATGCCGTCCATGACGCAATCTGAAAGACACCCTCATCTAATAAGATTTGGAAAAATGAATATTTAGTTTTATTGAACCATTTAAGAAAAACTAACTTGTAACACTTTATGTGGGCCACCTTGTATATTGTACATTCAATAAATAGTTTTATGCTAATGGCTTCCTGTCTTTTAAATGCCTGAAGCGTAAAAGACCGAACTACAAACGCCTCCAATACGAAACAAATAGTTTTCATATTTGCTCGCTCTTGCAGAAGAGATGCAACATTTAATCTCTCGTTTTGTTAAGACATCCTACAAGAATATGAAAGTCTACGAGCAATATGTGTGGGTGGATGAAATGAGAATGGCAAAACTTCCAAATGGATCCCAACCCCTCTTCATATCATAATGGTGGTCTCAATGAACCTCTCAGTCCCTGCCGGAACAATTGAATATGCAGTCTTCATCATTTATCTATTACTGCTATTTTGTATTCTGGCTCGTCGTCATGTTATTTATCATTGTATTGTGCTATTCAACCCCCGTCTCATCAGTAAAGTTGTTCAGACAGACGGGGCTGTCCTGACAGTCTAGTTCAGCTTCTCACCGCTACGAGCAGCATCAAAGAAGTCTTCGACAGACTTAGTACACCCGACTCTACAATTCCACGCCTCTTCATAAGAAATAAGTAGCATTGGTGAAAAATGAGTGTTATGCTTTCTCATTATACACTTTACGCTTTTCGGAACAATTCAGTTCCTTTATCATGATTACGAATGATATTACTGCCTGTAGTTCATGTAGTTGTATGTATGTGATGCCCCACTTCGATTACTGAGATATTCTGCTTACTGATCTAAACGTTACTTCGGCGCAGATACTACAACGTGTTCATAATATGTGCGTCCGTTTCGTCTGCAATATTCGCCGGGCTGATCACGTAACACCATCCCTCGAAATGTTGTCCTGGCTCCGTCTAGAAGATCGTAGGAAAATCCACTGTCTTTCCCTTTTCTTTCACATATTGCATTTCTCCACTCCTGTATCTTGCGTCCCGTTTTCAAAATGTATCCACCCAACATAGCCTAGACACACGATCACAACACTCCTCAATATTATCCATTCCCTCCCACCGAACATCCTCATATTCATCTTCTTCCACTGTGGCTGTTCCTCTGCTTTGGAATTTCCTACCGAGTAATGTCAGGGACTGTCAGACATCAAACCAATTTAAGAATAGACTAACGAAATATTTGTCTAACAATTCTTGTTAACAATAATAGCTCTTTCAGGTTTCTCAGTGTTTAATATATAAATATATGTATATCACAGAATAAATATTTAAATTATCTCATTATTATTATTATTATTATTATTATTACTATTATCACTATTTCTTACCAATATTTATTATTGTCACACTAACATTACTTATCCAACTTTCATTATTTACTTTCATGTTGTTTTATGGTCTAGATATTAATGTAATAACTATGTAGGCCTAACCAATTGTATTCAATTAAATTATAGTCTGACTGGGCGGAAGAGAAGGTCTACTGACCTTAACTCTGCCAGATTAAATAAATAAATTATTATTATTATTATTATTATTATTATGTATGCCTATGTATTCATAATGCAATTGGATATACTGCTGGTCGCAGTCGTATATAACATATTGTACAATAACATTACAGCATCTACAGCTACTCAGTAATAAAATACATAGACAAAATAAACGTAAAAGTAAGCCTAAATAAAAGCATACCTAAACAAAAGTAAATCGAAATTATAAGTAAACTTATTTCTAGTAACCCAACCATTGTCAACTTAAGTAATTAGATGTAAACTTAAATAATCACATTGCATCTACATTAGGTAGTTGCACGCAACTCGATCCAGTCTACTATTACAGGATTAAGACAGGAAAATTGTCCTACGTCCGTTCTTTGATTCCGACACTTTATTTTAAACGCATGATTCTCTCTCCCAAAATACGTAGGTCTTTCTCAAAGAGCTTGAAATTCTCCCCATGCTTTATGTCCAGTATAGGCCTTGTATATTGAAATTAATCTCGTTTTCTTCTTCCTAATTTCCAGCATTTTCCATTCTAATTCCTACATTTTATCTCTACCATGCTCCTTCCCGCGTTTATGCCGCTTTTCTCTGTACTCTCTCGAGAAAGAATCTACCCGATTTAATCTGAACGATTCCCAGCAGATCGTCTCCTTATCTTCAACACTGTTCAAAAGAATAACTAAATAAATAATTTAATAAAATGAACTTTCTTTTTCTGGGTTACACAAAATATCATTCCCCTTAATCCCAAAATTAAGATGTTTGACCTCCTTTATCAATTATACCGGTTTCAGTAGATGTAGGCCTATATATGTAATTATTTTTCACTAATTTACATAAAATAGCTATTCGTATATTATGCTTGTAATAATTTCTAATATTGCATTTATATTTACAAACAACGGCACTTAAAATTTATCTGTCTCGGACCGTCCGATGTGACGGTGATTACACGCATTCTTATGAGGCTGCAGCATACTGCATCTAGATCCACTAGTCTACAAAGTATAGACAGAGAGACGCAATATTTTTAAAGGTGCAGCTTTTAAGACACTTTGGTGGAGCACGGATTTATATACAAAATGAATGCTACATGTTATATTCTGTAACATACACGATATTGGAATAAAGGTTGATCGAACGAGTTTGTATTTATTATATTGTGAATAGAAATATTTTGTATGCATACTTCCTATTTGTACAAGAAATTTCATTACTTTAACTCACATACCCTCTTCTGAAACTCATTCCGTCCGATCTCCGTTGCTTCACCATTCCCCGAATGCGGCTGGGTTGGAAAAGCACCTAGCTCGAGGGTAAGCGCAATAGATCTCGATCGCAGTGCCCTCTATCAAAATTTGATTAAATTCGCAGGTCTTCTGGAAGAACAGTCAGTATCATTTTAGTGTTGATGCTTACCGGTACACAAATTTAGAAACATTGCTCTTTTTCATTACTACCCTTTATAACAGATGGATAGAAATTGTGAAAAGATAAAGGTGTCTTCGTACACGACACTAAACTGACAAAGAGGGGAGTTTGAGATAAAGAGTTCCCATACTAATTAATGGGTATCTCAGTCTATCGTTGT
The DNA here is from genome assembly GCF_040183065.1 of Periplaneta americana. Lineage (NCBI taxonomy): Eukaryota > Metazoa > Arthropoda > Insecta > Blattodea > Blattidae > Periplaneta > Periplaneta americana. Next base: position 182,985,061 of record NC_091119.1, read on the forward strand.
TCGCACGCACGGCGACTTTTCACTGTATGAGCGGTGGCGGAAACCTGTTGAGAGGTTGCGTAATTTCATTTCATCTCGGTCAACTCTTAAATAAAAGCTATGTAAAACCCTAGATCATATATGTAACAGATAACTCCTCGCTACGTTAAAATCGGCAGCACTTTGAAGAGAACAGCCGCCAGGATCGCCACCCGTCCGCCGTAAACGAACACGAGATGGCAGCACAGTGTGTAAATTTCACATCGGATTATGTTAATAAATATCAGAATAATCCTAGTTTAATTTCTATATCAGGCTATGAACTTTTCAAACAACCCTCGTATGCGCAGAAGAGCGAGAAATTCAATTTTTTTTTATTATTTCTAAGTTTCTTATTAGAATAAAATTTACTACTAATTTACGTATTGTTTCACAAGCTGGAACCTTCATACCAGGAAATCTTTCTGCAAATAGTCTTCGAACTTGACAAGCGAACTCTGTACATAACATAAGAATCGTAGATGTTCTAAACAAAACCTAAACTCGGCTCTTACAGAGTTATAAAATAAATAATGCATTCTCAATAAACGCACGCCTTGTTAAAGATTCAGACTGACTGAGAAGACGCCGCACGTGTGTGATATAGTTTGACCTTCACTCCACAGGAACCGTATTGATACCGAGAAAACCTGCGTGCAGCCGACGACGTTAGGCTGAGACGCACAGTACTTAACCTCGTCAGTAAAATGAGGTAATATTATAATAACTACACTCTGTCGCGTTTCATTCCTGGAAAAGACTTGTGTCTCAATTCTGCAGATGACTCGCAGGAACCCGGAGCCGTCCTGAAAGCAACGACGTGACTATTTTGTTCATCAGCAAGTTTTCTAAGGATTAGCAGCATAACGTGACATATCATCGCGAATACTCGTAAGGCTCAAAATTTTATAAATCGAGTTTTTGGTACCATTGAATTCGTCTGAGTGATGCGCATCTACCTGCACAGTCTCGTAAACCACATTTTAATATTAATCGAGCGAAAGTAAAAATTTTAAATGCCACGTAAGCCCGCAATTAATGGCGACAAAAATAGTTTTTCATTCTTCTTTGAAATTTTGATTTTGTGAGATACGAGCATTTACACTTTAAGCGACGATATATTTGAGGACTCTGAAAAAAATATATATTATCAACAGTAATCTCACTTGAGGTTTTGATTTATCTACAGAAAATAAAAAATCGAGTGGGATTTAATTGGCTATTACACGATTAGAAGAAAGTATATAAAGATTAGAAGTAACAAAGTACTCCAATACAATAAAATATTAACTGGCTTACGAAAATACAACTGTCTTCAAATGTATTACTGTACCATCTCAACATTACGCTAGATGGCAGTAGTGTTTTATGATTATGTTTTCTTGTTATCAGTTGTGCCAACTATGGAATCTTCATTGAACTCTGTGGACGGTTATTAGTCAAGAAGGCTTTGTTGATTCAGTTTCATTTTTATTAAAACATTTGCATTCCACTTCAATTATCCGGATCCCAGTAATCAACGTCACTTGACAGATGATTTTCAATAAATCTTAGTATTAAACAATCTCTGATACGTGACTATCCATAATATCATATAGCAGAAGATATAACAAACATAACCTAAATAATATAAACAAGTGTTAGAAAAGTTTTAATTAGGGATGATGAAATAAACAAGAAACGTTTTAATTAATGATGATGAAATAAAAAATAAACATGAATAATTTTAAAAGAAACAATTATTGAAAGTACTATTTTCAAATTTGAATGTTTTAGTGGTTGGTGGTTCAGTTGATGTTATATTGGAACGTGTGCGTAAAAGAAGTGAACTCGTTGATGTACATGGCGTGTGCGTAAAAGAAGTGAACTCGTTGATGTACATGGTGTATCCCTCAACTTATTCAGGATTTCCGAATGGCCCCCTTCATTTATTTGTAAATAGGGTTTCAGGGAAGATGCATAGCTATGACCAGTGATCTTTATTAATTCTTGTTCTTAAATGCCAATGCGAGTCATATTTGAAAGTGCTGTGCATCGACTGGAGTGGTTTGTAAGTTTCTGTTTGTTGATGTCCAGACCAGTGAAGTTTGAAATGTTGGCAAAGAAAGACACAAATGCTAGGGTAGTGATAAAAATAAACAAATGCTAGTGACACGATAAAATTAAACAAATGCTAGGAACGCGATAAAATTGTGAGATAAGCATCCATGATTGGTTGAAAGACGTCCTTTCGTACCGTTTTATTGGTCAAAAGCAGTGTGACGTAGTAAAGGTGTAATAGTCAATAATAAATACGGTATTATTATAATTAATAATGTTAATAATTTGAAACAAATAAAATTTCACAGCAGCAACAAAGAACTTCAAGACCTAAATATTTTAGGCTATCAACAGCCCTCAAAGAATCGCTCTGGAGGCCCTATGTATAATAGGTCCATGTAAGTGATCTAAGTGCCTGTAACTCATTCATCCATCCATCCATCCATCCATGGTATGTTACTTTTAAAATTATCCTTACAAAAGGTAGTTTTTGTTATAAGCTTAATTGTAAAAAGTTTAGGTATTATTATTTTTTAATTTAGTTTAATTTAATTTTACTTTACTTTATTTTATGATCGTCACCATTATCATTGTCATCATCAGCATACCATAAGGAATTCAGGAATTCAGTTTATTAAAAGTCATTCAATACAATATATCGATATGGAGACATAATAAAAAAGAAGTAGAGGCAACACTAATATTAAAGGACTAGGCTCCACATATTTAACGAGTAAAGAGAACAGAATACCTCAATTAAATCTGAACTACAAACCAAACGACAAAATAAATTAAGTATTACTTTAAAAAATGTTGTAAATCATTTAAGTGGTGACGTAAGGTTCTTAAGATTCAAATTCCTGAACGTTGCCAATTCATCACCACCATCACTTCAATAAAAAATGTTCTCAAAAACAGATATTCACATTTATCGGGATTCCCTCATCTTGTATTGTAATTCAATTTAACTCTTAAGATAACACAGGAAACATACAAACAAGGGACACGTCCATTCTACTTAGGGGGGAAGTATTAGGGTGTCCCCTTCGGGAGCAGAACTAAGGTGAGTTAGATTTAGAGTTAGAAACACTACCGTATGATCCACAACACAAAACTAGATTATTATTATTATTATTATTATTATTATTATTATTATTATTATTATTATTACTATTATTATTATTATTGAGAAACTTTTATCATCCAGTCTCCTGTCGAAAAATCTGAAAGTTAGAATTTATAAAACAGTTATATTACCGGTTGTTCTGTATGGTTGTGAAACTTGGACTCTCACTTTGAGAGAGGAGCAGAGATTAAGGGTGTTTGAAAATAAGGCGCTTAGGAAAATATTTGGGGCTAAGAGGGATGAAGTTACAGGAGAATGGAGAAAGTTACAAAACACAGAACTGCACGCATTGTATTCTTCACCTGACATAATTAGGAACATTAAAACCAGACATTTGAGATGGGCAGGGCATGTAGCACGTATGGGCGAATCCAGAAATGCATATAGAGTGTTAGTTAGGAGGCCGGAGGGAAAAAGACCTTTAGGGAGGCCGAGACGTAGATGGGAAGATAATATTAAAATGGATTTGAGGGAGGTGGGATATGACGATAGAGAATGGATTAATCTTGCTCAGGATAGGGACCAATGGCGGGCTTATGTGAGGGCGGCAGTGAACCTCCGGGTTCCTTAAAAGCCAGTAAGTAAGTAAGTATTATTATTACTATTATTATTATTATTATTATTATTATTATTATTATTATTATTATTATCATTACAAAATGATTCGATGGCAATTCATTAATACGAATAAATTATTTCTTAAAACTAGACTAAAATGGTTGCATGTTCATTTTATGCACAGACAAAGACAATTTTACTCATAAAAGCAGACCATAGGTCTACACACAGTTTACCAAACGCACTATGAAAGAAAATATAATTGCAAATTATTTTTTTTTCCTTATACACGAAGATATTTACATCTTGACATAAGTACTCACAGAGTTTCTCGTAAAAACTTCCCAGACGCTGGACGGTGCACGAAGGTCATGAGGTTCGTGACTTGTCTGCACGAGGTCATTATTATTTCATGCTAAGGGACGACCGCGTCCTCCGGGATCGGCGACACAACAGCCACATTAACACGATTACAACGAAGGCAAAGTGATAAGCAATGAATCCTCACCCTCTCTATAGCGTGTACCGTTAACATCCAGTCAATAATGAAATTTTGTACATAATTTAACTTCTTTGATTCGCTGTTTAGTTGTACGTATTTCTTCAATTTTTTAAATAGAAGAACGCTTTAGAGAAGATGAAATATTACATTATGCAACGAGCCTATAATGATAGTAATTAAGATGCGAGTATGTTTGTTTATGAAACAAGCGCAAGCGAGTTTCATAATTTTCATACGAGCGTCTTAATTACCTTTACAGGCAAGTTTCATACGACTTTTTATGCTCGACCATATTTCTAACTTGAAATTATTCAGAAGTATTCATTTTATTCCCATCTGACTGAAGATCGGAAGTGACCTTGTGCATAGCTTGTAAGTTGTGAGATGTGCGCAGACGCGAAAGTATTGATTTTTTCCGAGGAACAATAATGTCATTGACCTTGATATAATTTAGAGAATAACATGAACTAATTTTGATATAACCTGGAAATTGATTTAGAATTGAAAAACGAGATGACAAATTGAATTTATTTGAATATTATTTACAATTAACGCTAATTATTATAGTAACAGAACATAACCTTCTGCGACAGTATTGGATTTCCAGCCTCCGTGACGTTTCCCTCGTTGTCTTTCGATTGCATATCCGAGAATAATCGAAAACCTGAACTTTAATGAATAGGTGTACTTTAATGACATGTATTAAAGGACTGCTACCAGGTGTATAATTACTACATTTCGGCATGGTCGAGCATAAAGATTCATTGGTTATATGACAACGTTGAAATGATATTATAATTCCAGAGAATATCTAATTACTCCAAGAAAATACTCCCACAACTGATGTACACCACATATCCCACAGTAAAGTCCCGTCTTCTAACCCCTGTTCTCTTTGCTAAAAAGCCGTAAGTTGAGTGAGCTGTTACTGGATTCGGTGCATGATAACAAACGACATATTCTATCATTCTTTACCAACTACAGGTACAAAAATGATTTTAAAATTAAATTCTCCTTATCCAGACTATAACGCGATATACAGGGACATCACTTTAGTTTTACCAACATTTTTAACATTAACCTGGCTATACTCGGAAACACTGTTACCCCCTTCCATTACAGGAGTTTGATGTTACTAGTGCAATATGTAAACAAATCATTTTACTAGGTATAGGAGGAGAGAAAAGTAGTGTATCCATTTATGTTGTAGGGAAATACAATATTACGATTTTCAGTTTGATCGTCACTTTTACGAAATTTATCAAAATACAGTAGAGTAGTAACATTTTTTTTTTAACTCAACTTTTCAGGCGGCTATGTTCGTTATGTAATGTCCACTTTATTTAGCATATTAATTATTGATGTTATCATACAATATAGAGAGTGCATTTAAATTGAGGGGGTCATAAGTAAAGGGCTGTAAGTGCACTTAAGTTACTTTTGAGAAAATGGGGTTTAAATATTTAAGCTTTCGTAAAATCGGTGAAATTTTTTATTTAAATTTTAATGTGTGATGCGATTAAAATATCCCTTTGCCACTAAAATTTTAGATCCTTTTGCTTACACTGGATGCACTTAACTCATGTTATTACAAATGTCACTAGCATTCCTTTGCTTATAGCCACCTCAATAAAAAAAAAGCTAATCTGAATTTTTAAACAAGTTGCTGAAAATGGTTGCCGTTCATTACAATGCAGGCTTCAATTCAGTACGCATATTATTAAAAACATTTTGAAGCATATTCTCTGAAATTGAATTTATCGTTTCTTGAATATAATTTTTAGTACGATATTATTAATATAGGTTCTTCCTTCTATAGAAAACGCAATCATATTTCTGAAACACACTCTACACTGCAGTGTTTACTTCACTGCTTGAAGACTTCGAATGCAACAGCGGCCGTAAGTTTGTGTGTCTGACGGGAGCAAGGACATTAGTGAAGGGGTGAGAATGAAGTACATTCAGAAATGCAGGTACAATAAAAATGCAAGTAAAAATAAAATGATGTCCTTGTAGAAGTGGATAAGTAATGCTACCAAGTTTTTTATGTTGCTCCGCGGATAGGCGACAATACATCATACTACCGCTTTTATATACAAACAAAACCTGAATAAAAAAGTTTTCATTGTCATTTTGATATCAAACTGTCAGTATAATTGCTTTGCAAATTATGGTGAAAGACAACTCGTATCATCGTCGGCCAAGAATTAAAAGAACTGGTATCTTGAAGATGATAAATATATTTTTTCATTGTGTAATTCGCACATTCTGTAATAATTAATTTCTTTTTATCAAGTTATCAGTGACATTTATGCTTTTAGTTTATATTCTTTAATAAACATCCAACAGAGATACATAAATTGAGTTCTTCACTATGAACGAGAACAAGGGGATGAACTTTCATCTCCGGGATTGAAAAAAAAAATAATCCCAAAAAGTGATATATTTACTTCAATTAATAGGTGTAATTGATTTGAATAAATTCACATAAAATATGTATTCGTATAATGTCAGTTTCTAATACTATTTTACTACTTAGAAAAGTTAATACAGTACAAACTCGTTAATCTAGACCCCCTATAATCCGGATGACCGAAAAAAAAAAAAAACTTAGGTATAAATAGGGAATGCGAGGTTTTAAAAGTGGTTGGAAGACAACAATCGTATTGATCACATAGTTCTGTGGCAGTAAAAAATATTTACTAATTATTGTTTCATCTATTACAAATGTAATGTACACCGTCAGTTTTTTCTGTTCAGTTGTTTTACACATCTCTTATTTTATTACATTAAGTCTATGTTTTTTAAATGTATAATAGACTGTTCTGCAAATGTAAACGGAATTTTAATGCACTTTCTACTATTATTTTAGGTCATTTCAGTTAATCCGGACTTTCGTCGATTCCGCGATATTATTCCTCCAATTAGTACGGATTAACAAAGTTCTACTGCATTTAAAATTGATAAAAATGAGAATCTAAGTATAATACTTCTAAATAAGCAAGAATACTGTGAACGTGAAAGAAAAAATTGTAAATCAAAATTCAAAATTCTACCCCTGACCACATATATATATATATATGATTGGCCATTTCCATGTTGTAAAATGTCAGCATAGAAAAGAACAACCACCGAAGCCTCCGCTGTCGAAAAGGCATTTTCTGGCAACGACCGCTAGATGGAAGTATAGTTGCAAGCTATTACCACAGTCTACTATATACAGTCACGAAGCTTGAGTTTTGAGGGTGCTAGAAACAATAGACTGTGACGGTACTATTTTGCATTGCCTGTAATGAGGCGATATTAGCGATCCTAGTGGTGAGCAACTATCTAATGTTTGCATATTTACTACGTATTGAGCTTCGTGACTGTATACTGGGTGTTCAGTTCAAAATGTGTCATGGCTCGCTGTATGCCGTCATGTGGCTAGCCGATGAGCCTAGAGAATTCAATCTTCCTACACTTCCGCAGAGGTGTATAACCTAAGAGGCAGAGAAGTTGCCTAGCAAGTACGGCGTTCATTCTGAAGAGTACTTACCGATACGTACGGTAACGCCGGTAGTGGCAGGAATGTGAACTGTTTGGAAATACGTACTGTCGGGATATGGGGAGAGGGTTAAGACGATTACTTACGTATTTGTTGACATTAACTTCGACGGTCAACATGGACACGGAGCATTTGATTTGTGTTGTGGAATGTTACCGTACGCAACCGATGATAACAAATACCCTGCGTACGACTTGCCGGCGCAAAACACAGTTCGAAAGAGGTTATGGTAGCACACAGACCGTACAGACCGCCATCTGTTGCTACGACGTTCAACTTATACCGTACACGTTCTCAAGTTCAGATTGAAGAACGCCTTAAATAATAGGCAACTTCTCTAACATATAAGCTGAAACTCGCTTCAAATCGGAGACTCAACAACAGTGACGTCATGACACACTTTGAAATGAATAACCAGTATAGTAGACTATGCTATTACTCCATGCAAATCCATAACGGTTACAACGTGACTTCTTTTACAGTCGCTAGATGGCAGCTTAGTGAAATTTGATAAATGTTGATGTCTTGAAAATCAAATAGGCTGATCAATCTGTTATATATGATCAGGACTTCTGCATAGCACTTAAAACTGGTTGAAGGCATATGGAAGGTGCTTATTCGTTTATAAATATCGACTCTGAATAGTCCTGACTGATTTTTAAATTATTAAAGGCTAAAAAAGAATATGAACTCTGAAAGTAAATTTGCTAATTATAATGAAAAGTAATGTCCTATTTCAGTAAAAGCTATGCTTATGTTAATACGACAAAGAAATGTGTGTAGATACCTTTAAATCCTACATTTTTATGTGTAGAAGAATGATGGAAGGCAAAAAAAAAAATACTTTAATTGTCTGTTTCGGTAATGGCTAAGATTCATATCGATAGTCTATCTTCAAGTACTTAATTGAAGAGTGTGATCACAAAACTCTCTCAGTCCATTTGGCCATTTTTATCATTTATACACGTACTTCATTACTTTTAAACCTGTATCATATTTTAAGTTTCTTTCCTTCCAAAACAACGCCAGTCCTTGTCTAAAAGTTTGTGTTATTGTGCATGTCACTTGAAAACTCGCTGAGTCCGTAGGCCGATGGTTAAAAATGAACTGAAGGCGTTTTTGGATCACATTCTTCAATTCTTTCACTGAAGTAATTTTGAATTGGATATAGGTACAATTGGTTTATATATACACCTGTAGTCGCGACGCTGTTATTCCCGGCGTGACTCCTCCTCTTTGCTTACGTCTTAGGAAGTCAAGGCTCTATAAAGTCTAGGTAGGTAGTATCGTTCGCCATTTTTGTTCTTTCGTTGCCGAGCTTCCAGACGAGGGATCTATTTGCCACATCGTTAAACATTATCATGTCGTAGCTCCTATGATAATAAATCAAACGCACTGTAATTCAGCAAATAACTGAGCGGAAAATAACGTCCTCGTATGCTTTCTGCGAACGTCAACAAAAGAGCTAAAATGGCGGGCGATTATATTAAGTATTTATCGATCCTTAGGAAATGCTTAACATCTTCATCAGCGAATCACAAGACGCACACGTTTAAATGTAGCCAACCTGCAACGTGATTGGCTGCCGGAAATTAGAGCGACGGGACTATAGGATGGAACCATTTAGAATATCATTGCAATTATAGCAAATTAAATAAATCTATTAGAGACAAAATGTTGGCAGAAGTACAGTATAAAACGCTGAAGAAAACAATTCTAAAATCAAACTAACTTCACGAACCGGAACAGGCCAGGAGACCTGATCCTCGCAGTTTATGATGAAAACAGTTAAGAATTGAGCCGTTCAGAGCAAAAGTAGTGTAAGTCAAACTTCGAGTAATGAGGTTTAAAGTAAAAATTCTGTAAAATATAGCGCAAAGTAGCAATTAATATGTCCTTCGTGCTATCCACTGACTATTAATAGTTAAATAAATTGAATATCAATTGCTTCTTTGCGCTGCATTTTACAGAATGTTTACTTTAACCCTCATTACCCATTTTGACTTACACCAGTTTTGCTCTGAACGGCTCAATTATCGAGTACATCGCTATTTTGAATTTTTAACAAAGATCCGTTAACTATTAGTAAAAATGATTAGGCTATATTAAATGTGCATCATTACCAGACTAATTTACTCATAGGCCTATGATATAATAAATAAGAATAAAATTCGCCCAGCAATTTTGTAGAAATCGCTATACACTGACAAAGAAATGGCATGTACAAAACCACTTTCTCTGAATCGAATTCTCAAAAAGTGCATTTTCACGAAATATCCCATTTTTTCTGTGACACCATAACATTTCCTCTTTATACTCCGTATAATGAAAAAGTAAGAAGCAAATTCAGCTACAATAAAAATAAAGAAAAAACTACAAATATGTAAACAATTTTCCTAACCATTGATACTAGGTATACTTACTTACTCACTTACTTACTTACTTACTTACTTACTTACTTACTTACTTAATGGCTTTTAAGGAACCCGGAGGTTCATTGCCGCCCTCACATAAGCCCGCCATTGGTCCCTATCCTGAGCAAGATTAATCCAGTCTCTACCATCATATCCCACCTCCCTCAGATCCATTTTAATATTATCTTCCCACCTACGTCTCGGCCTCCCCAAAAGGTCTTTTTTCCTCCGGCCTCCCAACTAACACTCTATATGCATTTCTGGATTCGCCCATACGTGCTACATGCCCTGCCCATCTCAAACGTCTGTTCCTAATTATGTCAGGTGAAGAATACAATGCGTGCAGCTCTGCGTTGTGTAACTTTCTCCATTCTCCTGTAACTTCATCCCTCTTAGCCCCAAATATTTTCCTAAGAACCTTATTCTCAAACACTCTTAACCTATGTTCCTCTCTCAACGTGAGAGTCCAAGTTTCACAACCATAAAGAACAAATGGTAATATTACTGTTTTATAAATTCTAACTTTCAGATTTTTTAACAGCAGACTGGATGATAAAAGCTTCTCAACCGAATAATAACAGGCATTTCTCATATTTATTCTGTGTTTAATATCCTCCCGAGTGTCATTTATATTTGTTACTGTTGCTCCAAGATATTTGAATTTTTCCACCTCTTCGAAAGATAAATCTCCAGTTTTTATAGTTCCATTTCGTACAATATTCTGGTCACGAGACATAATCATATACTTAGTCTTTTCGGGATTTACTTCCGACCCTATCGCTTTACTTGCTTCAACTAGAATTTCCGCGCTTTCCCTAATCGTTTGTGGATTTTCTCCTAGCATATTCACGTCATCCGCATAGACAAGAAGCTAGGTATACTTGTAAGAAAAATAATACTTATACATGTAAGCATATTTGTTATCCTATTACACCGGAAACCTCTTAGGTTGCTGACCGTGAAACGAGCAAGCCTAAGTTCAAATCCTGGTTGGAGCAAGTTACCTGTTCAAGTTTTTTCGGGAGTTTTCCTTTAACGCATTACGGGAAAATGCTGGGTAACTTTCGGCGCTGTGCTCTGGACTCGTTTCGCTGGCATTATCACCTTCATTTCACTCATATGCTATATAACCATCCTAGTTGATAAAACGTCGTATAATAACCAATAAAAATATATTTTAGTACTCATTCCTGTTAAAGACTGAGGGGCTAGGGCCACAGTGACCGGAGGGATTAGATCAATGTGAAAATTTCATGACTACATCGGGAATCGAGCTCACGAACTCCTGGATTCTAGCACAAAGCCTTAACAGTAACGCAGCCGCTCGCCCCTTCATGTCATATTATATACGTAGTACTTCTATTTTTATTTATTTCCTTCCAATTTATTTATTTTAAATAGTGATGTTATATGCTTCCTTACAGTAAAATAATATGGAGATAACCCTTGAAAATCTATACTAATAATAAATCTGTAGCCAAAATTTTTCTGGTAATTTTCGATTTTCCAAAAATAATTCGTGTTAACATGTATAATTAACCATCCTGAAACCGAAAATCGCTTTTTTGAAATTTTTGTCTGTCTGTCTGTCTGTCTGGATGTCTGTCTGGATGTTTGTTACCTTTTCACGCGATAATGGCTGAACCGATTTATATGAAAATTGGAATATAAATTAAGTTCGTTGTAACTTAGATTTTAGGCTATATGGCATTCAAAATATTTTATTTAAAAGGGGGGGGGGGTTAAAGGGGGCTTGAATTAAATAAATCGAAATGTCTCGCTTATTATTGATTCTCATGAAAAATATTACGTAACAAAAGTTTCTCTAAAAATAATTTCCGATAAGTTTTATTCTATACAAAATTTTGATAGGACTGATATTTAATGAGATAAATGAGTTTTAAAATTACAATAACAACGCCATCTAAGGCGCTGTACTGAAATAAAAACAAATTACTTCGTCTATAAGGGGCCTTGGACAACAACAATCGATAGCTATTAAACATAACCTAAGAGAATGTTTCTGTGTTTGTATGAAGTAATATCGGAAGCTAATTAATTGTTTAATTATTATTTCACCATTGGAAAGCGTAGTTTCTCTAGATGGACATAATTCTACAATGTTATTACAGTAACTTCTGAAACATATAGCAAGTAATATAAAGTATACACATTAAAACTAAATGATATGTCAATCTTCATTAAACTATGGTTGCATGTAATAACAATTAAGGAACATGTTAAAGGAATTGTCATTGCACCAAATGATTGCTCTCTGGACCAAAATGATCGCATTTTAATTATTTAAATACAATTTAAATAAAGTAATATATTAAACGATTTATCCTTCTATCAAACACGAATGTTCCCCAAACGTCCTATTTTAATTATATAATTACTTTATATTTATTTCTAAGAGGTGCAGCGGAGCGCACGGGTACGGCAAGTTTAAATATAATTATTGAGAAAAACGAAATAAATAAATAAAAAGGTTCCCTGCTATTTCAATCCTTATTTACTTATATTTTACTGACCTGCTTTTTTGAACTACCGTAATTGATATAGGCTATACGATTATACAAATACAATGACAACAATGGTGGTTAACATTATGATGTCAAAGCAATAGTCATATCACAAATGCAAGAAAATCGAACTATCTGGTAAAACTTTCCCTTTATCACTTTTTGCTCTAGATATTAAAATATTGACAAATTTAAGAAATTCATTTATAGACAAATTATTTGAACCGTACAGTAGCTGTAAAAAATTTCCATACGCGTTTCGACGGAGGGTGTTACTGCACACCCTGTATCGCCACATATATGGAATAAAAGCTAAATATAACCGGCGCATCTCCCCCCGACGGGCTGGGAGGGCCGAGCCGGCGTCTGGATCGCTACCAGACAATATGGACCAGACGAGCATGACGTCACCAGCCGCCGGCGTCGAACTCCTCGGCCTCCTACACTCGATCAGATAGGCGCCATGTCTCTTCATCTCAACTGCAGAGGGACTGAGTAAAACTAACAAGCTGCCTTGTATGCCAGTTGAAATTTCTCTATAAAGCAACAGAGAGAGAGAGAGAGAGACCTTCAGCAATTTTCAAATGACCATCTCCTGAGGTACTTACTAGTAAAGTTCTTGTAATTACAATACGAAAATTGAACTCTTCTATTCCTTCGTACCTGTCGTCTCGCTTCACTTACCTTTCTTCCCACCACAATCTGAACACACGCTCTCGCCATGAAATAATACTAACAATACCATCCCATCGCACCACCTCATACTCACCCTCTTTCACAATAGCCCTGCCAAGACTCTGGAATTCGCTACCTGCTAGCATCAGGGACTGTCGAAATAAAATTGAATTCAAACGCAAACTTACTAGGCACTTGGTCAGTAATTGATTTCTTGTAAATAGTTTCCTTAATCTATCACTAAATATTTAAATATCCAGTAATTTCATCACTATACAATTTTGTTATTCTAGGTTTAATTTGTAATTCAGTAAATATAAAATATTCTTTGTTTTTCTATGATAAATTATCTAGCTTTAATTAGTGAGGTAATCTTTTCGTAGGCTACTTTGATTTTTATTGTAATTGTAATTGTAAATTTAATACTAATTGTAATTTTATTTGTAATTGTAATTGTAAATTTAATACTAATTGTAATTTTATTCTTCATATTATAATTGGACCGAGCGGGCTAGCGGGAGTGGTAGAGGGGTGGCCTTGCATTCGGGAGGTCCGGGGTTCGATCCCAGGGGCCGGCAATCCTAACTGAGGTTTTTCATGGTTTCCTCAGTTATTTCCAAACAAATGCCGAGATTGTACCTCTTGAAAGTCCGGCCATGGACGGCGATCCTTCCCTTAATCCTTTCATATGTGAGTGAGTGAATGCTGTGTAATGTCTTAAATGTTTGTGTTGTATCGGAGGTGGCCCTGGCATTGAGCTAATCCCTCATCCGGGGAGGCCCTCCATGTCCTTGTGTGGTCAAAAAAGTATGTATGTGATCCATAGCTTAATTCCTCTCCCGACAGGTCGTGGCCCTGTAAGGCCCGGGTGGCGTGGGTCGTGTAAATGAACTTAAAAGGGAGAGATAAACTAAGGGAAAGAAAGAAAAATATTATAGTTGGAATCTCCTGGTAGAGGGGCAGAGAAGGCCTGACGGCCTTATCTCTACCATGATAAATAAATACTAAATAAATAAATACTAAATAAAATAAACTGGGAGCAGTAAGTGATCAAATATCTTTCCAGTTGACTAAGGTGTACATTAAAGGTGTTTGAAATATTCGGTAACAAGGAACCCAAAGGTGAGGAAAATAGGTTTTCTATAAGTCTTATCAATTTATCATCAATTAATTATTGGTTCGTTATGTACATTCTTACTACTAGTTACAATTATTGGTCATTATTTTAGGTGCTGTATAATTCAAAACCTGAAATAACTAGAGAATTGAAATAATATACTGTTAGACTAATAAAATACAATAATTATTATAGCCTATAAATGTACATAAACAAAACTAACTGTCATCAGATAATTTAACAAACTGTGTTTTTATCTAAAGCAGTGATCAACTCGGCGGAAAGCGGGCATGGGCGCTCAACACTGCTCCCGTGCAGGGCAAGCGAGCATTACATTATCCCCGGCAGTAAGCAACTCTATCTCCTATTCAGTAGCGACTCTTTGCAATGTTGAATAGAAGTAGTATATGAGCCGTTCATAGCAAAAGTGGTGTAAGTCAAAATTGTGTTATGAGGGTTAAAGTAAACATTCTGTAAAATACAGCGTAAAGTAGCAATTAATATTCAATTTATTTAAACTATTAGTAGTCAGTGGATAGCAAGAAGGACATATTAATTGCTACTTTGCGCTTTATTTTACAGAATTTTTACTTTAAACCTCATTACCCAATTTTGACTTACACCACTTCTGCTCTGAACGGCTCATATCTCAACGGTCGTCGTCTTCTTCGTGAGGAATTTCATTCACGATTTCAAGACTTGAACTTATGTAGTCAGATTTTAAAATTTTCATAGCATAGTGTCGGGAAAAGTAGTTCTCTTTCCGTAACTTTTGCGAGTGCTCCGGTTCCAAGAAAGTATTAGTTCCAAAGAACAGTTCCGAAATAGCAGCAAGCGTCTGACAACGTAATAATCACCAAAATATTATATTGTTTCGAACTAGTTCCGTTTCCAAAAATGTTAGACCATAATGCAATTCGAACCATGGCAGCTGATATAGTCATGAGTAAGTGCAGTAATTTATACATACTATAAAACATCGCAATGGTTTGATCATTCCTTCTGCTAAATAAAGGATATTACTACTACGTGATATTAGTCTGCACGTCTACACCTGTAATAAAAGTAATATCTGTTTTTGTTTCGGATATCTAGCAGTCCACACCTGTGGAGTAACGGTCAGTGCGTCTGGCCGTGAAACCAGGTGGTCCGGGTTCGAATCCCGGTCGGGGCAAGTTACCTAGTTGAGGTTTTTTCCGGGGTTTTCCCTCAACCCAATACGAGCAAATGCTGGGTAACTCTCGGTGCTGGAACCCAGACTCATTTCATCGGCATTATCACTTTCATTTCATTCAGACGCTAAATAACCTGAGATGTTGATACAGCGTCGTAAAATAACCCAAAAAAAAAAGAGACTGAAGAAGATTGGATGCAACTTTCTGACCAATTTTAAGAGCAAACAGATTCTCCGAACATGATAAGTGCCATCGACGACAAGCATATTCGAATCAAACATCCAGGACACAGTGTCTCGTCAGTTTTAAAACACAAAAAGTAGTTTTCAAGTGTTTTAATGGAATGGACCGAAGATAATTGTAAATTTGTGTATACGGATGCTGGCGCATACGGAGGAAGACTCAAGCGACTCAGATGTCTTCAAAAACTCAAACATGGGAAACAAATTTATACCAAATAAGTCCAATGTATCTAGCGGAAGAAGGTTGTATAATGATGGCTTTGGGAGAATACTGCCTCTTTCTGTAGTGGTTGATGAAGCTTTTGGGTTCTCAGATTACGTTTTACGTCCCTAAGCGAAGAAAACTTACCGTCCAGCAAACAAGTCTTCAATTATTATAGACACACAAGATTCCGCCGAATGGAGTGTACATTTGGAATTTTGGCCAAGTGACGCGTACTCCATAGATCCCTGGACGTTAGTTTAGACTTTTGTGTATCTCATATTATATAAGTCTGTTCTTATCTAATTATTACGTGTAAAGGATAGGGTTACGTTTGCGAATATGCTTTATGGAAGTTCATTCCAAAATTTTACAAATAATGAGGAGCAAAGAAGAAGACTTCTCACAGGTGCAGTAAATGTTCGTCAGTATTTCACATTTTATTTTGTTTCTGCTCAGTGTCATGCCATTATTATGACAAGATATAACACAATAATTCATGTACATAACGATGTATATATACATATATTTTTATGTTTAATATAATTATATATCTAGTTAAAAGAGTATAAATAAATAGGTAAATAAATATTATTTATACTTCACAAGCCCTTTTTCCTTTGTCTGCGGAACCAAACCTGATGAAAGTGGTATCTTTATTAAGGTGTTTTAATTAATATTTGAGGAGAAAAATTCGCTCAGGCGCCGGGGATCGAACCCGGGTCCTTGGTTCTACTCGTACGTACCAAGCGCTCTGACCACTGAGCTACGCCGAATTCAATCCACAGCACGGGACCGAACCTTCCTGCTTGAATGTTTCCCTTTGTGGCCTGACTCCAAGTTAGGCATATATGTTGACGTATATATCCAATATCAACTGCCATTATATTAGGAGCGCACTCAGTTGAGTAACTTGTTTGGCCGGGATTCCGCAGTTAAGTGCACAGTAATCTGTAATATGCACTGCTAGCTATGAGAATATTAAAGATATTTTATTAATTTGTCCTACAGAATAATATCTGTAATACTGACGATTAATATTCAAGGAGAAAAATTCGCTCGGGCGCCGGGGATCGAACCCGGGTCCTTGGTTCTACGTACCAAGCGCTCTGATCACTGAGCTACGCCGAATTCAATCCACAGCACCGGACCAAACCTTCCTGCTTGAATGTTTCCCTTTGTGGCCTGACTCCAAGTTAGGCATATATGTTGACATATATGTCCAATATCAACTGCCATTATATTAGGAGCGCACTCAGTTGAGTAACTTGTTTGGCCGGGATTCCGCAGTTAAGTGCACAGTAATCTGTAATATGCACTGCTAGCTATGAGAATATTAAAGATATTTTATTAATTTGTCCTACAGCATAATATCTGTAATACTGACAATTAATATTCGAGGAGAAAAATTCGCTCCGGCGCCGGGGATCGAACCCGGGTCCTTGGTTCTACGTACCAAGCGCTCTGACCACTGAGCTACGCCGAATTCAATCCACAGCACCGGACCGAACCCTCCTCCTTGAATGTTTCCCTTATGGCCTGACTCCAAGTTAGGCATATATGTTGACGTATATGTCCAATATCAACTGCCATTATATTCGATCCCCGGCACCGGAGCGAATTTTTCTCCTCAAATATTAATGGCCGTATTCATAGACATTTTTAGCGCGGGCTTCCGGTGGATGATCAGCGTTTTTCGTATTCATAAACCAGTGTTAGCGATAGGATATGATTTGAATTCTGTACTAGTAACCAGTGGATAGCCGGGGCTAGCTTAGTACGCTCGTAGCGCGTGCTGCGAAATGTCTATGAATAGCACCCTAATTGTCAATATTACAGATATTATTCTGTGGGGCAAATTAATAAAATATCTTTAATAAGGTATTTTTATTGAGTCCTGACGAATATTAATTACAGGTTATTTACTGCATAATAGGCTAAATATTGTTTCTTAGTAGCAAGAATCTCATGTATTCGTCTAGCTCATGTTCACTCTCGAACGGCCCGTTGCTCGACTGTTTCGTTAACTCTGTGGATTTAGAGCTGTCAAACGATTGTTGTTTGACTTAATAATTATAAATTCTCATCGACTGACTTATGACTGTTTCGTCGATCTCAAGTCGTGTCGTCTGTCTCATTTGAGCCTGTGGACTTTTGATGTACAACTAAACTGTTGAACAATTAAAAATCACACGTAAGTTACGCGCCTACCCTAAGGGTAATGTTAATGATAAAGTAATACTCTCCACTTCTCTATGAAAATGTAGTTTAACTGATTTAAATCAAATTCCATTTATTTGTATGATTTCGGTGCCTTACTTATGATGAGTTCGCCAGTCCATTATTTTATTACTAAAATTTTATGGATGTATAATATTACACGATATTAAATTTAAATTTACTCCCTAATTATATCAATACCCTTCAATTTTGCAAATGGCCAATTCACCAAAGAAGCAGAATATTCTTTAAAAGCAACATAAAAAACTTTCGTAAAACTAGTGTAACACAGTCTGACCTATAACAAAGATTTCCACGCCAGGGCTTGGTGGAAGGGTGAATGAGTAAGTGGGTGGATGGTTGAATGGGTGGGGGTGAGTGTCTCTGAATGAGTGGTGGGTGTAGTGTGTAGGTGTGGGTGAATGTGCGGGCGGACGGACAAGCAAACGAGCGAGTAATTTCTCAAAGACCACAATGCCCGCATAAACAGGAATAAAACTGATCCATATTGTTTGGTACTGAATAACACAAAAACAAAGAAATTACTAATTCGATTATAACGTTCCCGGGGCCATTTTGTTTTTCCTTTCATTCGTAGGCGTAGTCCTCGGTAATTAAGAACAAAAACCGCCTTGGTATCCCAGTTTGCAGAGCGCTGGTTTACGACGTCAGCAGATCCAAGTTCAAATCTCGGCGATGTGAAAGCGGAGTTGTATTTGTATGGACAACACCACACTTGTAACAGTTTTTCTCTGGTTCTCCTGTTTTTCCTTCGTCATTCCACAAACACTTTCCACTCTTTTCATTATCATTAGGGAGCGGATTTTTATGTGCTAAAAATTTAAATATATTTATTTTTTATGTGCTAAAAAGTACAAAAATATTTGCTAAAAATTAAAAAATATTTTTTTAATATGACAAAAAGTACCTTACTTAGCTTGGAAAAAAAATGTTACCAGGTACTAATTTCAGTTAAATACTCAACATAATGAATCAACAAAACATCACCATAACTACAAGACATGGCCAACTATGAATAAATCTCTTTTTAATCACAAAACAACACCTGCTGTTAGTTCCGATTTAACCCACACGGGTAATTGGTAGACTAGCTTTTAAGTAATGCAATGTTGCCATATCTTGATAATAATATCATAATGTTTGTTTTGGTTGTATAGAATACTATGCAATACTTTATAGTACATAATTATGACTCGCTCTGTATAGGCTTACTTCTACTGCAGAACGAACGCTATAGGAATGCAATTAAAGATTTTTATATTGAACTAGCTGAAAATACCCGGCGTTGCCCAGGTTTTCCTTTCTGCTTCTATTTTTAATTAAACTGGTTATTAAATTTTCGAAAATCTCGGAAACCTAACTATACACAACCAAAACGAATTGTCTTTACTAAGCTTTCCTCGCCCATACAGATGATTCTTTACTTAACGTCACTTACATGAATTAATGAACTCCTTAGCCAAATGCCTGCCAGGGTTAACTCAATTTAAAACAGTTGTAAATCAGGCACCGAAAAGAAAACATTTCATCATGTGCCTGACGTTAAACTGTTGTTTTAAATTTATTTATTTATTTATTTGTTTTTATTAATTTATTAATTTATTTATTTGTTTTTATTAATTTATTCATTCATTCATTTATTTATTTATTTATTTATTTATTTATATATTTATTTTATTTATTTATTCTGGTGTAGTTAAGGCCATTAGGCCTTCTCTTCCGCACCACCAGAAATACAAATAAAGTAATAGAAAAATCAAACTATGAACAAAGTAAAACCCAACAAAAATATAATTTCTTCTCCTCTTTCTGATCAGTTTCAGCATTGAATCAATATATACATATATAATTTAATTTATATTGGAAGATTTTTTTACCTCTTGAACGCTGTACACCCACTTATATCATACCCAGTTTTTTTTAAATATAACTTGAAACTATACCTCATAAATTCAGAACATATTATATTAATTCTAATTTTACACACAGAATACAGATACAATATAAACTCGCAATAAGTCATTTTTAACATAAAGACTAATATTTTGAGAAACGTATAGGCCTACCGGTATTTTAGAAATTAAGAGATTTTTATTTCCACAACGCTTAATATACTAAATTTGCAACGTGAACAACAATGTTTTGAGAATTAATACAATGTTATTTTCAGTAGGCTTATGTACATTCACATACCACATTAGCAACATGACAAAAGTATCATTGAATTGCTTATTGATGTGTAAAATCTTTTTTTTTTTTTTTCACTTCTTGTATAAAATATAGTTGAGGATGTGAAAAACACGCAGTTTTTTAGTTAATGTCTGCAACTTTGAGCAACTGTCCTTGAGCTTCATTTTAATATGGCCATTACAAATGCTTGTGGCATTGAAATTGCAGTTGAATGAGTATCCTAGCAATACGTGTAATAAAAACATCTCCTTTTATTTTTGCAGTTAATATTGCCAATTCTATTACGTTTCGTATGAGTTTTTCACACCAATTCTTATTCGTGCATAATTTTGGTGGCTCAATATTTCACAATAGTACTATTGGTTAATCAATATTAAGTAAATTATGTGGTAGCAATCCTTGTAGTTTCAAAGAATTCTAGAATTCAGTTGTATAAAACAGTTTGCTCACTATCTACAAAACTGCATCGAGGAATTCATAATACGGTCCTGGACTGCGTAAAGATACTTATTGTATGAATTATCTAGTTTTAGCCTTCATGATCTGTAACAACAATGTAATTTAATTTCGTGTTAAAATTTCCATGGCCTCGTGAAAGTCGATGTTGAATATAACAGACAATAATAAAAAAACAATTTACTGTAGAAGATTTTGCGTTTTAATATTATACATGAAGATTTGATCTATTTATTTTTATTTTTTATAATTTTAATGAATTTAACTTCCATTTGCATAATTTTAATGTAGCCTATGTTTTTCTCCTGGTTATGAAAATTAAATGTGCAAACTTTGGCACATATCGGTCAAAGCGTGTAGATTTGTATAGAGAACATACACACACATACATACATACATACATACATACATACATACATACATACATACATACATACATACATACATACAGTCCACACCTGTAGAGTAACGGTTAGCGCGTCTGGCCGCGAAACCAGGTGGCCCGGGTTCGATTCCCGGTCGGGGCAAGTTACCAGGTTGAGGTTTTTTCCGGGGTTTTCCCTCAACCCAATATGAGCAAATGCTGGGTAACTTTCGGTGCTGGACCCTGGACTCATTTCACCGGCATTATCACCTTCATCTCATTCAGACGCTGAATAACCTAAGCTGTTGATAAAGCGTCCTAAAATAACCTACTAAAATAAAAAATACATACATACATACATACATACATACATACATACCCACATTCAATTTTATATATTGAGATGTGATTTATCTAAATATTCCCACTTGTATTTTTTATGACTTTCACACGATTCACAATGTCACATTTAACTTCTATTAACTATAACTGATTAACTTTTATTATTATTATTATTATTATTATTATTATTATTATTATTATTATTATTATTACTATTAACAATAGTATTACTCCATGAAATAATAAGCAAAAGTTATTTGGAAAAAGAGAACTTTGTTCATTTTCAATCGCTATCATGAAGAAGGAAAATCACGAAGAGTTTGTCATTATACCACAGTCTACTATATACAGTCACGAAGCTTGAGTTTTGAGGGTGCTAGAAACAATAGACTGTGACGGTACTATTTTGCATTGCCTGTAATGAGGCGATATTAGCGATCCTAGTGGTGAGCAACTATCTAATATTTGCATATTTACTACGTATTGAGCTTCGCGACTGTATATACTAGACTGTGATTATACTGTTGGTACTTGGCTCGGAGATCAAAATGTTTATAATTCTAAGATGGCAAATTAATCACTGCTATCCCAATAATCCGTACTACGTCTTGGCCCTATTTTGAAATAATAATCTTTAGTTCTTTCCCGCAAAGCAATCAAAGTCTAGATAACAATCGCAAATGGAAATTAAATTAATTTTAACAGTAGGTAATTTAAGTAAGGATGTAAGTAAAAGTTTAAAAAATTTAAACTTGCATTATTATGCAAATTTTAAGCTACGTAAGAATTTCAGCCTCCATTATGATGAGACTCCTTGTAAATAATATCTAAATCACACCTCTTTCCTCTGAAAATATATTTTATCATGACCTGACTACCTGAGGCAGTTAAATCAATGCTTTAATTCTACCACATTTTTAAAGGTGAGATCACAGTTCTAACAGTCTGAAAAAGAATTCCTTCCTCCAGAACCAATACGAGAGGAACCACAAAATTGATTAGTGCGTACAGAACGTACTCCCCGTCGCTCCTTCCCTGCTTTATAAACAAGGTAATGAAGGGGTGTCGGATCGATGCGACCTGCTGACCCACTGCACCCCCGAACAGCTGGTGTCTCCACAATCACGCCGATTGTCTGCAACCCTGAACAGTCTACTAAAAAAGGAAAGAGGAACAGATCAATCCAATAGTTACGTTCACGCAGTCTGAAGCATGTATTTGGAGTTGCGTAATAATAATAGTCGCAGGTTCGAACTCTGAGGTATGAACGCCGCCTTTAGATAGGAAACCGGCATTCTGCACTGCATACTACAGGGATTCGTCCATTGTTACGTCAAAAATGCCTCAAAATGTTCTTAATAATAATAGTCCGAGGCATGACAGCCCATGAAGGACCATGATCGACCAGCCGGCTGCTGGCCTCATGTCCACATGCCGAAGCAGAGGTGGACGATCGTCCAACCAGAATGGAGGTATCATGTGGTTAGCAAGATGATCCCCCGAAGTGTTATATCTCGCTTTCGTAACCGGATTTCGCTCCCCAAGTGCATCACGATGCTGGGTAGGCACCGGTCCCATATACTGGCCGAAATTTCATGAGAAATTTCTTTCCCCATGAGGACTCGAACCAGTGCGCATTCCGTAACGCGAATGCTAAGCAGGATTCCTCAGACCTCGACGCCACGAGGCGGGACCAAAAAGTTCTTGGTAAAATAAAAACACATAAAGAATACATCGATCTCTTCAGTAATTTCTGCTATGCTTGCTTCAGAAATTTTCATTTATTGAAACATGTAGTCGCTTGTACGCTTGATAAAAATTTACTTCAATATTTTCAGTGGTAGCCTATTTACAGACGTTTACCATTTAACCAAATGTCACATCTTAAACTCATAAAGATTCAGAAAAGGTCACCCAGTAATTACGTTAAGTATTCAATTTTGACATGTACAGGGACATCATTTTATTTTTACTTCAATTTTTATTGTACCTGAGTTTTTGAATGTACTTCACTCCCACCCCCTCTACTAGTAAACTTCCAACTGTTCTCCTCACAGAACCAAGCGTCTACAGTCAGAGTCGCCTTAAGGTCATAGTAAACACAAACAGTATTGAGTTAGTCAGTATAGTACCTTCCAGAAATATGTTCGCGTTTTCCAGTGACGAAAGAGCTTTCAATATTGAATCATATTTTCGCACAGGTACTGTCGTCCGTCGCGTCGCATCCCGATTTCCCTCGCCCGCAACTGTTTAAAATAACTTACACAAAAGTAATTAACTGTCACGTGATTTCCCCTCTTTCTACGATCCTGCGACATAACCACTTGGACGGACAGTAGATAGCATGTCTGAGTAATTTTATCTGTGCGGGTCGGACAGAGGTGAAGATTGAATTTACAGTATGTAAGGTATTCTTTTATATAATAGGTATAGAATTATTTCAACAAGAGTTACTAGTACGAAGGGCGAAACTGGTAATTGGATTTTATTGGGTTATTTTACGACGCTGTATCAACATCTAGGTTATTTAGCGTCTGAATGATATGAAGGTGATAATGCCGGTGAAATGAGTCCGGGGTCCAGCACCGAAAGTTACCCAGCATTTGCTCGTATTGGGTTGAGGGAAAACCCCGGAAAAAACCTCAACCAGGTAACTTGCTCCGACAGAGTTTCGAACCCAGGCCACCTGGTTTCGCGGCCAGACGCGCTGACCGTTACTCCACAGGTGTGGACTGGTAATTGGAATTAGATGCAATAGTCTATAGTGCGATAATATGCACAAAAGAACTGAAGCCTGTATCGAAATGAACGGCCACCAATATGTTTAAATATCCATATTATGATTATTTTTCAATTTAACTTCATTCTCTATATTGTACGCTAATGTGCTGTAGACGGTGTAATATATACTGCATAATGAATACGTTCGCATGGATAACTCAGTTCGTGAGTAAAAACACTTATTGTTAATACTGTACTGTATTTTGATTAATCAAAAACCTAATGAAATTTATCAAACTCAAAATTACGATATCTCCTACTTTACGTAAATGGATGAACTACTTTTCTTCCCTCCTATACTTAGTGAAGTGATTTGTTTGTATTTTACGTCAGAATCATCGAACTTCAACCGTGGAAGAGGGTAGCAAACGGTGTTTCCGGCTCTGAACCATTAATCCAAAGGTATAACCAGGTTAATATTAAAAATGTTAGTAAAAATAAAATGATGTCCCTGTATTAAGGTATACATCGACCCTTAGAATGACAATTTTTCTTCAGAAAATGACAATTTGTTTCTGTCTCATATTATAACCCAATTCTTCTAGTTTTTAAATAAACGGGGCTACTACAAAGGCTTTACCCGATTCCATAGCCTTGTATTATGAAAAGTATGAGACATACATTATTGAAAGTTATACCAATAAAAAGATAAACTCATCAAGTTTTTGGTCCATCAACTGCTACAAGTGCTCGATGTGACCTCCTCGACAAACATCCACTCGGTAGCCTAACTCCTGCCACACCCGCTGGAGCATATCACGATCAACTCTAGCCACTGCCGCACGGATCCGGTTATTAAGTTCTTCAAGATTAACTGGCAAAGGAAGTACATACACTTGATCTTTGACAAACCCCCATAGAAAAAAATCACAGGGAGTCAGATCTGGCGACCGAGGAGGCCAACGGAGAACACACTGATCGTTGTTAGAAGCCCGTCCACACCAACATTGGTAGATGCTCATTAAGATACTCACGCACTTCCAGATGGAAATATGGTGGAGCACCATCTTGTTGAAATAAAAACCCTGGTTTATCTTCATGTAACTGAGGCAACAACCACATCAAAGGGGCTTCTAACAACGATCGGTGTGTTCTCCGTTGGCCTCCTCGGTCGCCAGATCTGACTCCCTGTGATTTTTTTCTATGGGGGTTTGTCAAAGATCAAGTGTATGTACCTCCTTTGCCAGTTAATCTTGAAGAACTTAATAACCGGATCCGTGCGGCAGTGGCTAGAGTTGATCGTGATATGCTCCAGCGGGTGTGGCAGAAGTTAGACTACCGAGTGGATGTTTGTCGCGTGACGTGAGGAGGTCACATCGAGCACTTGTAGCAGTTGATGGACTAAAAACTTGATGAGTTTATCTTTTTATTGGTATAACTTTCAATAATGTATGTCTCATAATTTTCATAATACAAGGCTATGGAATCGGGTAAAGCCTTTGTAGTAGCCCTGTATATAACACGTTTAGGTTTTCCCACCATTGATGGTTGAAATTTACTTTCTTTATACTCTATGCGCAGCTGGGTTAAATCTATTTACGAAAGGCTTAGAGACCATAGTATGCTGAGCATGACAAACCTCAGAATGCAAACGAGTCTTTCAATGGTTTGATTTGGAGACGTTGCCCCAAAGAAACGTAGGTCGTACAACCCTGAAACTTGGGATCACGGATGCTATCTGCCACTTCAATTGTGCAACGAAGTTGAATTGGACATATTCCGGAAGATGAGCATCGCCCCAGGGAAATGCACAATGGCTGGTGTGAATGCTGCAGACGAGACCCGAACCCTGAAGGCCAACATACAGTGCACTCCTGAGCAACAGCAACGAAGACGGTATCGAAGGGCTGTGAAAAAAAGGAAAATTGACCCCAAGACACAAGAAGAGGGCCTCACCTTTGTTGCAGAAGGGTTTTAGGAGCCTAAAAGTAAGTTATATGCTACCTAGCTTCAACTTAAACTTTAGCTTCACTTTTACCCTATTTCAATTTTTTCAACATTTTTCAGTCTTTGAGCAAATAAAAAGTACGCTTAGAATTGAGCTATCGACTTCATTCAACAACCAAATTGAAGCTCAGACTTAGAGCTATGTTGTAATCTAAAATCAACTAATTTAGTTCAAAACTAAAGCATTGCCTTCCTATAAATAAAAATAAATAAAATAACTTTTTTACATGTTAGAAAAAATTACATAAAATATAACTAAGAAATGCTATTGAGCTCATTCTATACTACAACATTCTTCACTGTTTAGAGATCAATTTGGTGAAAAAATGAATGATCTAGGTCAATTGGAAATGAATAAATGCTTGCCGAAAGAATATATATATATATATATATATATATATATATATATATATATATATATATATATATTCTTTTTTCACAAATTTTTGCCCTTTGGCCCCAAAATTGTATTTTATTTTTTCTATTTCTTTTTGCATTCCTTTCATTCAACTGTAAGAAAGTAGTAAGTGAATTTTGAATTAAATTGAAGGGAAAGTTAATCTTTACCCTAAGAGTCAATGCATTTTTACTTGAAGCAAGTAAAGCGATCGGTTTGGAAGTAAATCCCGAAAAGACAAGGTATATGATTATGTCTCGTGACCAGAATATTGTACGAAATGGAAATATAAAAATTGGAGATTTATCCTTCGAAGGGGTGGAAAAATTCAAATATCTTGGAGCAACAGTAACAAATATAAATGACACTCGGGAGGAAATTAAACGCAGAATAAATATGGGAAATGCGTGTTATTATTCGGTTGAGAAGCTTTTATCATATAGTCTGCTGTCAAAAAATCTGAAAGTTAGAATTTATAAAACAGTTATATTACCGGTTGTTCTGTATGGTTGTGAAACTTGGACTCTCACTTTGAGAGAGGAACATAGGTTAAGGGTGTTTCAGAATAAGGTGCTTAGGAAAATATTTGGGGCTAAGAGGGATGAAGTTACAGGAGAATGGAGAAAGTTACACAACACAGAACTGCACGCATTGTATTCTTCACCTGACGTAATTAGGAACATAAAATCCAGACGTTTGCGATGGGCAGGGCATGTAGCACGTATGGGCGAATCCAGGAATGCATATAGAGTGTTAGTTTGGAGACCGGAGGGAAAAAGACCTTTGGGGAGGCCGAGACGTAGATGGGAGGATAATATTAAAATGGATTTGAGGGAGGTGGGATATGATGATAGGGACTGGATTAATCTTGCACAGGATAGGGACCGATGGCAGGCTTATGTGAGGGCGGCAATGAACCTTCGGGTTCCTTAAAAGCCATTTGTATGTATGTATGTATGTATATAAGAGTCAATGCATACCTGAAGTAGGCCTATCCTCGGCATAGAATAAATGACGAGTGTATAGTACAGAAACATTAATTACTACCTACTACAAAGTATTACACGCTAATAATGAGATAATCACATCTATAGAGATTTATTGATTGGATTGTGAAGAATAATTCAGAACATCAACCGTGTGTTGGGGAAGTAAAGAGTGTGTAGGTCGACTCCCGACGGGGAACACGAGCATCAAACATACTTTCCTAGCCGGCGTAGACTGCGTCCTTACCAGTCAGTAACCTCCCGCGTATTTTACTAATATAATTTTGATTAATAATAACATGCACTCAATTTTATTTCATGAGTACTATTTTGTGTAATAGTATTTGTTCAAAGTGGTGTCCTCTACATCCACACATTCCTGACTTCTCTTGATGAAATTCTTATTCACACTTAAAAAAAAAACGAAAAATAATAGTATATACAGCAACATCCCCCACATTACAGACAAACTTAGATACAATAATATCTATACTAATAATAAATCTGTAGCCGAAATTTTTCTGGTAATTTTCGATTTTCCAAAAATAATTGATCCTAACATATACATATAATTAACCACCCTGAAACCGAAAATCGCTTTTTTGACATTGTTGTTTGTATGTCTGTCTGGATGTTTGTTACCTTTTCACACGATAATGGCTGAACCGATTTATATGAAAATTGGAATATAAATTAAGGTCGTTGTAACGTAGATATTTTAGGCTATATGACATTCAAAATACGTTATTTAAAAGGGGGATATAAGGAGGTCTGAATTAAATAAATCGAAATATCTCGCTTATTATTGATTTTTCTGAAATATGTTGCATAACAAAAGTTTCTTTAAAAATGATTTCCGATAAGTTTTATTCTCTGCAAAATTTTGATAGGACCGATATTTAATGAGATAAATGAGTTTTAAAATTAAAATACAATGCCATCTAAGGCGGTGTAATGAAATGAAAACAAATGACTACGTCTATAAGGGGCCTTGGACAACAACCATCGGAAGCTATTAAACATAGCCTACAGGGAATGTTTCTTTGTTTGTATGAAGTAATATCGAAAGCTAAATTAATCGATTTGTATAATTAATTATTATTTCACCATTGGAAAGTGTAGTTTCTCTAGATGGACATAATGCTATAATGTTATTACAGTAACTTCTGAGTGCTCTCTGGACCAAAAGATCACATTTTAATTATTTAAATACAATTTAAATTAAGTAACATATTAAACGATTTGTCCTCTTATCAAACACGAATGTTCCCTAGATCAAACGTCCTATTTTAATTATGTAATTACTTTATATTTATTTCTTACAGGTTCAGCGGAGCGCACGGTACGGCTAGTAAGAAAATAAATTGCAAGTATTAGGCCTACGGAAATGCGTAGAAAGTTTGTATGTGAATAACAATTTCATCAAAGAATGTCGGGATTGTTTGAATGCAGACTGGCACCACTTAGAACAACACTCATTACTCAGGTTAATACTCATCCATACTATCATAAATCTGTAATCGAAATTTTTCTGGTCATTTTCGATTTTTTAAGGATAATTAATGTTAACATGTATGATTAACTATCCTGTGACCAAAAATCGAGTTTTTGAAAGTTTTGTTTGTATGTGTGTCTGTCTGGATGTTTGTTACCTTTTCACGCGATAATGGCTGAACCGATTTATATGAAAATTGGAATATAAATAAAGTTCGTTCTAACTTATAGATTTTTGTCCACACCCGTGGAGTAACGGCTAGCGCGTCTGGCCGCGAAACCAGGTGGCCTGGGTTCGATTCCCGGTCGAGGCAAGTTACCTGTTTGAGGTTTTTTCCGGGGTTTTCCCTCAACCCAATACGAGCAAATGCTGGGTAACTTTCGGTGCTGGACCCCGGACTCATTTCACCGGCATTGTCACCTTCATCTCATTCAGACGCTAAATAACCTAAGCTGTTGATAAAGCGTTGTAAAATAACCTACTAAAAAAAACTTAGATTTTAGGCTATATGGCATTCAAAATACTTTATTTAAAAGGGGAGTTATAAGGGTGCCTGAATTAAATAAATCGAAATATATCCCTTATTATATTTATGAATATTTAAGCCTACAACTTTCTAAAATAATTATTTTTTAATATTTCCGTATTGTAGAGAGTCACTTATCTGTGAAGCAAGCAACTGTTTTGTGTGTGAGTGCATATAATGTTTGACGTGTTAGTTATTCCTGTTTATACCTTGTCTCTTCTCTGTCCCTGTAATTCGCGTCACGTAGAGCATCAAAGAGATGTAAATTGCAATGTAACAAGTCTAGACTGTAATTTAAATGAGCTAGCACAACCCACTGCATTTCAGTGACAGTTTGATGTGTCAATTGTGCTCTCTGTGAGCTAGCGACATAGTGAAGATAAATCACACCGTTTCTCTGACGGGCAACCGTTAAAGTATCACTCATTACAGACTGTAGACTGTCTTTGCACTTATCTGACAATGCAAAACGTCGGGTTCTTGAAATTCAGTGCACAGCTGGAGTCCTGAACGGTAGACTGCATCCACCCTGCCACGACTGTGTTCACATACACATTCAATTTTTAATCAATTTGCCCTCTTATACACCTTCAGTCTTACCAATAAACCGTGTATAGTTTTTATATGAGAATTATGCAAAGTTGGGACAGAAAACTTTACTAATAAACCATATATAAGCAATGGATGTATAAACAGTCTGTAACTATACAATCGGAATTGCTTTGCAATAGTTATATACACGAAACCCCTTGTTTAAGCGTTGTATATAGAGAAAAAATGGCCGCCCCTCTAACAGCTGTTCGTATCGACTGTCATTTTATGATGATGGCTGCCTTGTAACCACAGAAGAACAAACCAAAGACAACAAAATAATTAGAATAATATCATACTAGACTGTGATAATATTGCTGTAGCTTGTACTCTTTGACCAATATATAGTGTGGTAATCGATTAGAGCCAGTTGTACTATCGATACTTGACACGCCACACTAGAGAGCTCTACCGGATGCAATAGAGAAGCTCAGATATTCTATTACCTTTCGTAACGAAGTAATGACGAAACTATTACGTAGCTGTGTAACAGTTATACTGTTATACACGACGTATATGTAGTGATTATAGTAAGGAATTTACACACGACGTATAAACGAGTTACTCATCGTATAAGTATAGGACAGTTAAACGTCTGTATATAGAGTTTTTATTAGTAAGACCGCTTTTGTTCAACCTATATAATTGCCCATATTGTCTAAAGACTGTGTAAGACATCTTTCGCAAAAAATCTAATATCACTTCGTCATCAACTTGTTATTATATTTTCTTTATTCTCATAACTAAATTCAGGATTTCCACGCAAATGTATGTTTTTATGTAAGTTCGCTATGCTTCTCAGACTTTGTAAATATTCATTTCATTGCTTAGTGAGCTGAAATATGTAAACTTTTCCGAGCTTATTTGCATGTTTTGGCCTTTTTAGGGATAAATATTCATGTATGGGCTATTCCATCTCAAATCGACCGATATATAGAGAAAATTGACCTTGCAATTTTTAAATACAATGAAACTTTTTCTGCCCTTTGACAACTGTGATACAATGCTTTGTGCAAAGTTTGAGGCATCAGAACTTCATAGTGTTTAAATTAAAAATATTCAAATTTATCGTATTTTCATAAAATTAGCAACTTTAAACTGTTGTGACTCCGAAACCCTTTCACCCAGTGATCAAAATCATGGTTTATTTTGATGCTGAGAAGTTAAAGTTTATAGTGACATGTAAACAGTTTTTCTTACTTTTTATGGAAATGGAGAAATTTAGATTTTTCTTCATTAAGACGCCCTTGCCCAAGAAAAAATATATTTAAAGTATAGTCTATGGTTAGATTCCGCATTGAAAGTACAAATAAACACATTTTTTACTGGTGCACCGTTGATAAGAAAGTATTGAAAATATCAAATAAAGAAAATAAATATTACGCGCGTGAAGTAACCAGCTGACTGTGAGGCGGGAGCTAGCCTAGGCAAGCAAGGCCAGAAGACATAAACACGTGATGTTTCGTCTAGTAGCGCATAGCTGGACTAGCTTTATCACAAGTTTTCATAAACACAGGAGTAAAATGACGCCCAATGCTCGCTTACCTTCATCTCTCGGCCAGTTCGTGCGGTACTGTGCCTTTCAAGTCTAGGCGTGTGAAAATAATTTATTTAATACCCTCGAAACTTATTGCTGAGCCACTAAGCAAACAATGCCTAATCCCTCTTAATAATGCAAGGTTTTTTCTCAATATTTTTTACATTTTTACAAATGGGCAAAAAGCCTAAAAGTAAGTAAAATCAGATTATCTGTCTCTCTGTATACAATAAAAATAAGGATTACTTGTTAACATACTCTACCAAATGTCAGCTTCAAAATGAGCTCCAGTTCAATGTTCTGCAGTAAACGGTTCCAGAGTTCTGAGGCTGAAAGAGGCTTATTTTTATAAAATACGCTAAATGTGTCGCTCAATAGTACGAAAACCGTTTGACTTTCGATAGCATATTTTTGAAAATGCACTCTCCTCAGCACCTTGTATAAATAGGGAAAAAATTAAAGCATAAAAAATGCGAGGTTTTTTACTGATCGATTTCATATGAAATAGCCCATATGTATGATTTTTTAAGACTTCAAGTTCAATTAAGCAAATTTAGAGGTTTACCTTGTATATTACGTCCATTTTTATAGTTTTAATGTACAGTTTATTATAAATCGTATAATAAGAGTTTGGTATTTCTGAGCTTAAAATATTTTAATGCGTTTACTGAAAAATATAAATGAAAAGACTAATTGTTTGCAGAGCTTCTACCTGATAACTCCTGGACCTCATGATCTTACTATTAGCTAATCCATCCCAAACTTAGTATCGGCAGTTTTTCAACGTTTCCCTTACATGCCTTTAATTTGGACAGTTGTGGGTCTGTAGTATACATGTACAGTTTCTTTCTGAATTGCTGTATTTGTGTTCTGTGATAAATTGTGAAGTGTAAAGTGTTGAAATGCCTCCGATTAATATTTGAGAAGATATATTTTGTCACAGTGGACAAACTTTGCAAAATTGCCTACGATTCATCAATTCCCTTGGAATTATTGAAGGCGTTCAAAACTCTTTGAGCTCTTCTTATGTGGATGTGACTACGTCAGTTAAAGACAAACTAGACAAAGTAATTAATTGAAATCTCGAATAGGAACTTATTTATTCAGTAAGAAAGTAATTATTTGTGGTGAAAATATTAAAGACTTATATTTGGCCTCACTTTGTCTTAAATTTCATAATTTAAATTTTCACCTGTCACTTATTGACGTATGAAGGCCATTTTCTAAGTAAAAAACATTTTGACAGATAAACATATGAACATTAATGCTAAAAATTTAGAAAGACTTTTAGCAGTAGCTACATTGTGCAATTCAAAAATAAAATGTAAGTTTCAATGTTGATAGTGCATATTTTTTGTATTTTTCCTTCATTATGCATATTTGATCATTTGATAGTGCGTGAATACATGCATATTTTAAGATTTGATAATGCATGAAAATCCAGACAGCGGATTTTCGATCCCGATACTGAACGTTATATGTACGGTAGCTGCAGGGAGGTCATTGAACTCAGTACTACTCTCCCTCCTTACGCTAAGGAACGTGACGTCTTGCCGCTGTGTAGGGACCGAAAATCCGCTGCCTGCTCATAACCTATCAACAAACTAAACCGGTCTGTCATTGGTTTAATCAATTACTAAAATAACAGCAAATAATTCGAAAATTTCTGAAGGTAATTTCCGGTGTTATCAAGCTCGGCAAATACATATTCAAACTCCTCAAATATGCTTCGTGGTTAGAGATGGCCGATATTTCACAAACCGATATTTTGTCACAAGTATTTTTTGTCACAGAAAACCTGTGATTGATAACGCGTAATATCTGTGACAAAATATCGCTATCGAAATCTGCTCCGTATTCAGTACTATGTGACTGATATTTTCTCCTCTACGTCGTCGGTTTGCGCGTGCGCATGATACAATAACAGCAATCGGGCAATAGTTTCTCCATCTTATTACAAATGATGTAGTTAATACACGATTTAAATAATAACACCATTGGTTATCAGTACTTAATCTTGTGTAAAATCCTATCTGAACAACTGTTTCGTTTTGTAATTATTTTCCAATGTTTTTCCGAATATTTATGTTTCATTAATTTTTATTCTATGACTCAATATTATAATGTTAATGCACGACTTAAAATAATTTATCCATTATATTATATACAATAAAAAGGATCAATTTTTAAAACGATTAGGATAATCATATAACCTCAATTTCTCCATACCCAACTACATTTAAAAACGATCAACTGGTTCAATATCTATAATATAACCTCTTGGTACATGAGGTTAACTTTTGACATGTTACTGTTCAGTTAAGTAAGTATTAATTTGTTAATGGTACATGTACATAATTTCTTTGTTGGATTTTCCCATATAAATCACTGATGAGTGATGTGTATGGAGAAATCGTACTCATATTTCACTGCTCTTCAATATTTCCTGCTAATTTTTATCGGTGTAATTCATGCATATTGTGCTTACGTATTGATATAAAATATCGGTGTGGCAAAATTACCGATAAAAGTCACAGATATTTAATTGTCACAGTCACAGTTGTCACAGATACTTGAAAATATCGTTTAAGCTCATCTCTATTCGTGGTCACAACAATAACAACTAGCCCACCGTTTTCCCCTCTCCTACTGTGATAGCTCGGGTACTATTTTCTGTATGCGCGCGCAGCACTGATTACTCTGCGCAAAGCTACGGTACACTCACGCCTCCACAGCTGGCGCACTGTTCATTTTGTACGTACCTCGGTCTGCAGCAACTACCCAACATGATTAAAATGTACAGTCAAAGAGGGAAGGAACTAACTGTAGTTGATGGATATAAATACAGGAAATATTGCAAGAACAAAGAAGAATAGAAATGGAGGTGCATAGTGAAAATGTTTAATGCCAAAATAGTGACAACTGTTGAAGGTGATATTCTTTTAAATACATGAGGAAATCACGACCATGAAAAAGATGTCACTGTACACCCTCAGATGATTACAAATGCCGCGAA
This sequence comes from Periplaneta americana, assembly GCF_040183065.1. Classification (NCBI taxonomy): domain Eukaryota; kingdom Metazoa; phylum Arthropoda; class Insecta; order Blattodea; family Blattidae; genus Periplaneta; species Periplaneta americana. Next base: position 183,020,071 of record NC_091119.1, read on the forward strand.
ACGCAAAGCCAGTGAAGAAGACTCGTTCGACAGACCTTCAAAATTAATCAGGAGAGAAATATGCTCAGCCCCACAAGAAATAAGCGAGAAAATAACGACCAGAGATATAAATAGAAGGGACAATTATTTAACAAGTAATGGAGTTTCAATACTTAGGAGTTAATATATTAAGTGATCGCCAAACGTATAAAGAGGCTAGAGAGCAGGTCATGAAAGGAGCTCGAGTATCAGGTTACTTAAGGGATGTAACATGGAAAAATAAGTATCTAAGTATAGAAGGAAAAGTTAAAATATATAAAACAATGGTAAGATCGATATTGACCTATGGAGCCGAAACACGAGCCACCACAAAAAAATAAATCAGCTATATACAACAGTAGAAATGAATACATTAAGATCGATAATAGGGAAGACGAGAAGAGATAGGGTGAGAAATAAGGAAATAAGAGACCAGTGTGAAATAATAGACATTAATACATTTGTGAAAGGAAGAAAAAGGGAATGGAATAATCATGTTACAAGAATGAGGGATGATAGAATAGCAAAAATAGCCAGGGACATGAAACCCCTAGGAAGATGGGGTATAGGAAGGCCGCAACAAAGATGGAAAGATGTTCTGCAATCAACATCTAGTGAATCTTCAGGATAAAGCGTGAAGAAAAACAGGTTACGACCTATATAAAAGAACAAGAAGAAGAAGCTATAAATCTAATGATGTTCCTACTATACCTGATCAGGCACCAAAAATAAAATATAAAGTTCCAATATCTTTATGATTTGTTGAGAATATTCATCGTTGCAAAGTTAGTAGAATGGCTGAGATTGAATAGGTGATAGATTGTAAATCTATTAAGGAGAATTATTTCTCTTCTACTATCAAGAATGAACTTATACACGCAAAGAAGAAATCTTCATCCAAGACTATCTAAAACTAGCAAGAGATTCATGAAGCTCTACAAGTAGTTCTAAGCCTAGAACAGACTAGGCGTACACAATATTTACATTACTAATTTGTTTACTCTGAAGTGTGAAGAGAATTTACTTAGTATTAGATAGTTGTGCACTTTGATACAAGGTTGACGAGAGTTTTTTTTTTTTCCGAAGATTGATATTGCCCGTAATTTCCCTCTTACTTAATATGAAACCAGTTTCGCTCTTTACCTATTAAATTATCTTCGTACCTCGATTACAAAAAGAAAATAATTCAACATTTAGCAAAGAACCATAGATTCCACATTCAAAGCAAAACATTTACATGAGGCTGTACGTCTTGAAATAATACAGAACCCAAACCGTCATCTTCAGCAAACAATTTTCATTGTACTTCTCTACTGTTGCATCGGTTACAAGATAAATGGCCGGCCAATCTCAGAAATTCCAGCTGCACGCATAAAATACAACCAATTGAATGTACCTAGGTATAAAGCTGTATCCAAGCCTGTAAACATCAGTAACTTAACGATCTAAGTCATATATACACGGACATCATTAACTCAAGGCTAAGAATAAACTTCCCCGCAACTACGATGCATTTCTCTAATAGGAATGTGCAATAAAATTTAATTTCCACGTGGAATAAATAGTTGTGGAGACATGAAACGCTTTTATTGAAACTGCTTTGGTAACAGACTTCAGTTGTCACTGAAATATTTAACATTCCTTCGAATCTTCATTGGCTAACTGCAGGGACATCATTTTATTTTTACTAACATTTTTAATATTAACCTGGCTATATCTTTGGATTAAAGGTCTAGAACGGAAACACCGCTTGCTCCTCCTTCCAAGACTGGAGTTTGATGATACTGGCGTAAAATACAAATCACTTTACTAGGTAGGCTATAGGAGGGAAGAAAAGTAATTCATCCATTTATGTAAACTAGGAAATATCGCAATTTTGAGTTTGGTAATTTTCATTAGGTTTTTGTTTAATCAAAATACAGTACTGTATTAACACTTAGTGTTTTTACTCATGAATTGAGCTATCCATTCGGACGTATTCATTATGCAGTGTATATTGTAGTGTTACAGCACATTTGCGTACAATATAGAGAATGAAGTTAAATTGAAAAATAAACATAATATGGATATTTAAACACATTTTTGAAAATGGTGGCCGTTCATTTCGATACAGGCTTCAGTTCTTTTGTGCATATTATCGCACTATATTCCAATTACCAGTTTCGTCCTTCGTACGAGTAACTCATGTTGAAATAATTCTGTACCTACTCTATAAAAGAGTACCTTACGCACTGTAAATTCAATCTTCACTTCTGCTCGATCCCAAAAGATAAAATTACTCAGAATGCTATCTATTGTCCGTGCAAGTGGTTTTGTCGCAGGGTCGTAGAAAGGGGGAGGGGAAATCACATGGCAGTTAATTACTTAACGAGGCCCTTCTATTTAAGTTATTTTAAACAGTTGTATAATATTACGTAGATATCCAATTCCTAACAGAAATTAATGTTTTCAGAAAAGAGCTAAGACAGCCCAGCTACTAGACATCACAGAGGGGCGAACAGAGGCAGGTGGGGGAAACCGGGATGCGACGTAGGCAAACGGACGACAGTACCTGTGCGAAAATATGATTCAATATTGAAAGTTCTTTCGTCACTGGAAAACACGAACATATTTCTGGAACGTACTATACTCACTAACTCAGTCTGCATACGCGGCCTCGGCTCTGTGTGGAGAACGGTTGGAAGTTTACTAGTAGAGGGGGTGGGAGTGAAGTACATTCAAAAACTCAGGTACAATAAAAATTAAAGTAAAAATAAAATGATGTCCCCGTAGAAACGATAATAGCACATGGTATTAATTGTAATATAATATTACAAATGGAATTTAAATACTCAGAGAAAACTTTTCCCACAGTTATTTTGTCCAATATAAATCGGAACAATGTCTCTTTGGTGACAAGATAACTGACGACTACAACCGGACAGCCAATTCAAGCGGTCGAAGCTTTAATTGCTGATATACCGCTACCTGAGGCTCAAAACGGTTGATAATGAAACAAGATCCAAACAGAAATATTTATATTTCGACGAAAAAAATTGATAACTCTATTCACTATTTTTACAGGCCTTCCAGAATTCGAATCCCGACTGTCTTTGTGAACTTTGGTTAACTCTACTGTAAGAGTCAAGAACAAGTACAGTATAAATGTCATTTTATTCTTAACTGTCAGATGAATATATTTTAAAATGTGTTTTAATTGGTTTATTTTACGACACTTTATCAATTGCGGTGGCTGTCTAGTGTCTAAGTGAAATGAGTCCAAGGCCCAGCTCCGAAAGTTATCCCTCATTTGTAATGTTCGATACTATGATCATATCTCACCTTCTTTCGAGAAGTTATCATGGCTTAGGTTACATGAGAGGAGAAATCTGCACTCATTTTCTCTCTTATATCGAATTATGCACACTTCATCCCCCTATTATTTATTCGCTCGTTTTCATACTCTCTCTCACTATCATAATATTAATACTCGATCATAAAGCGATAACACGCTGGAAATTCCACTTCACACATCATCTCTGTATTCCTCATCTTTCACTGTTGCTACCTCTCGTCACTGGAACTCTGCCGCCTGAAGTCAAGGGCTGCCGAACATTGAAATCTTTCAAATCCAAGTTAGAAAATTATCTTATGACGAGTTGCCAAACTAACTTACTATTGTGACAAGTGTTGTATTGCATGTTTCCACGTATTCACATTTTTTTTATGTTCTAGTGATATTTAACTTATTTTATATTTTTGTTTTCATATTTTCCGATAATGGTATATCTCTAATGTGATAAGTTGAGCTATATATAATCATAATTTTCCTTACTGTGTGTACTTAAAATATTGTATTCATTGTATGCTTTGTACTGCACTATTTTAATACTACTATTAGTATTATTATTATTATTATTATTATTATTATTATCATTATCATTATTATTACTATTCTCATTTTTATCATTATTATTATGATTATTATTATTATTATTATCATTATTATTATCAATAATTGTCTTATTTATTATACTTTGTATGTCTCATTTATTTTGACCTGCTGTTCACATTTTATTATGCTTTTTTCTTTCTTTCTGTATGTTATATATTATGTCTGATTTCTACTTACTTGTTTGCATTTTATTATAATTATCTTATTCAGTTTTGTGTGTAAAATTGTAGTGTACTTTCTAAATTTGTAGTGTTTTTTGTAAAGCAGTTTTACTCCTGGTTGAGTGTTAGAGAAGGCCGTATGATGGCCTTAACTCTGCCAGGTTAAATAAATCATTATTATTATTATTATTATTATTATTATTATTATTATTATTATTATTATTATTATTATTTGCACTTAATGGATAAGGGAAAATCCTGGAAAAAAACTGAAACAGATCTAACTTGTCCCAACCAAGATTTGAACCCGGGCCCGCTCATCTAACGGTCAGTCATGCTAACCGTTGCTTTAAAATATGTTAACTGTCAGCCGCGATATGGGCCCATCTTAACAGTCAAGAAGCGAGGTTTTAGTGATTATGGGTTCGAATCCCTTCTGGGGCATGAACATTTATCCATTGTTAATGTGATTTCATACACAGTTCTAGACGCCAGTCCAAATAAGGATAAATGGTAAAAGCTTGTAGGGATAAAATCTTCCAAAAAACAAAACCGTAAAATTAAATTGCCTTTCAAAACCGCATGCACTTTTCATTTATAATATCGGGATTCTCGGAAAATAGTCATTACAGAACTTGTAAATGAAAATGAGGTAGCTACGCTACAAAACAATACAGCTTTATTAAAGTAAGGAAGACATAATTTAAGAAATATTTAATTAAATAAATCGAAGCGCAGATACGAAATAAATGCTAAGTAATAATTCTAGAGTACACTTCGGTGTTTCCACAGCATTATCTCACGACATAATATTGCTCGTCCCATAATGTACAGACTGAGAGAATAGATAACATAGCATCTACGAAATAATCTGTGCAATGACCCATATCATTAAAAAACCAGTCGATAGATCATTTTTGTTCATAACTTACCCAACAGGTAAAGATGTCAATTCTTATTGCTCCCATTACTGCACACTGCAAAAGAGCAAGACCATAATAAGTTCCAATTCTCTACAGTACTAAAATGATCAATAAGTTTTCTAACGTACAATAAAGTGCATTGTAATATTATAATCTTCTTTTCAAATGTCTGTTATGTACCATTTTAAAACACTATTTATAAACATAGACATACAGACGCACAGACGGACAGACAGACAGACATACTTATATGTCATTCAAAAATCAAAGGTTATAAGACAAGTCAGAGTTTTCAATACTAACATTATAAAATGTATGTATGTAGCTAATCGGTGATGTATGCAATGGAGGGGGAAAGGAACTGGCCACTCTATCACATTATCTCCTGGCCTAGTTGCCTCCTAAGTGGTGCTATTTGGTAACACTTCTGAGGTTCAGACCTGTCTTCGGACAGTTGATTAAAACAAACAACTATTATTATTATTATTATTATTATTATTATTATTATTATTATTATTATTATTATTATTATCATTAGCCTACATTTAATTTATTTAGGCCGACTTTTTATTTACTCATTTATATATATATATATATATATATATATATATATATATATATATATATATATACACACACACACACACAAAACTGTTTATTTATTTTTATTTGTTTTTGCCTGCTTTCTTGCTTGCTTGTTTGAGTATTTATTCACTTATTCGTTTATTTATTTATTTGCTTATTTGTTTATTTAATTATTTGTTTGTTTGTTTGTGTATTTATTTATTTATTTATTTATTTATTTATTTATTTATTTATTTATTTATTTATTTATTTATTTATTTATTTATTTATTTATTTAATCTATCTAATCATTCATTCATTTACTTAGATGCTTGATGAGATTTCTTGCTGGCGATTATTTTCTTTATTTCGAACCAAAATATTAGACATCCACAAATAGTGTGTTTGGTTATAGCTTATTGTCAGCATAGAACAAGGCAATGAAAAGGCAATATAGAATAGACACAAGACCTAGGACGCACACATACTGTAATCCCTGTGGTAGGCAAAATGTTTCTCTTTCCTGCTTAATATGGACGAAGGCTAACCAATTGAATCAGAGCTGATGAATTTTTGTAGCCATAGGCTTACCATTAAAATATATTTATTTCATGAATATGGTCACGTGTGAAGTTCGTTCACAGTGCCTAAAGTTGACAGGAACATTCGAAATTCAAATATACAACTTTCTGGACATGCATTTCAGGACGAATTGTAGGTTGTTTACTAAGTGAACCGTAAAAATGACTCTCAGCCATTGGAAAATGAGTGAAATATTTAGTTTACGACTTAAGACTTCACTGTCAAAACAAGCAAACTCAAATCAATTTATGAGATCAAAAAACTTGAAGATCGTAAACTTCACGTGCAGAAATCATGTATGTATTTCTGTAATATGAAACTGTTATATCCAAGCTTAGATATCAAGACCGACTATTCCCTTATGATCATGATTTTCCTCAATCTTTACAGGTTCTCGTGACCTACTTACTTTATGTTATATTAGATCCTACTGTCAAGCTACGTTTTTCCTATAGAAACTGACGAAATCTATTGTTAGACAGACGGTCTCAGGAATTTAAATCTAAATGTTCTGATTACAGTTTCTACACATTACTTTACAACTGTATCTTTAAACAGTATCCAGATTTTATTTTGATTTTTTTTATCCTGAAGTGCATTTAAATTTGGAAATAAGCCTATCTGACCAAGGTCTAAAATCCCGTCAGTTCCTGCAACATTCTCCGTTTCTTTAAAACACGTTTTCTTCAAGAGCCTACTGTCAGCTTTATTAAAATAGGCCTTATTACAGTATTATCATTACTTACTTTGTATTGTATATGTTTGTATAGTTTTGGCCGACGAATTGTATGCTTTAAATTGAATAGTAATCTGTATAGCTCTATTGATAAATTGTTTGTGTTTGTAATTTGAAGTAGTTGGCATGATTATGTATTATCAATTTCTGTATATCACAACTGATTGAATTGTTTATGCCTTAAATTTAATTAACTTACTTGTTTTGTATTATACATATAGGTCAACTGATTGCGTTTGTAAATTTAATAATCTGATTGGCTATGTATTGTATATTTTTAGTAGAGCCATCAATGTAGCTCAGTCGGCAGATTCGCTGGGCTGCTGATCCGGAGCTGCGTTCGGGCTTGGGTTGGATCCCCCTTTGGTCTCAATGAATGGTTTCTTCCGAGGTTTTCCCCAGTCGTGGGACTGAAGCCGGATGGTCTATGGAGAGTCCTAGGCAACACTTCATTCCCCCATTTGATTTGATTACCTGGTTGGGTTTTTCCGAGGTTTTCCACAACCAAAAGGCAAATGCCGGGTAATCTTTTGGCGAATCCACGGACCTCACCTCATCATTGTAGAAAATTACTACATTGTAAAACTGTAAAAATTTGTAAAATGTAATTGTAATATTGTAAAATTTTGACTTGTTCCACATCTTAAAGCTTCATTGCTCATGTAAGATCTATGGAATATAATGAATGAATTAATTAATTAATTAATGAAACTGTCCACTCACTGTACTGTGTAATGAAAATAAATTACTATTACTAGCAATGTCGACTAAGATCTTCATTTCAATGTGCATCAAACGTTAAAATAGTAGGCCTAACATTGTACTCGAATTAAAAATAAATTACTATTATAATATTGTAATTAAATAATTGTAATTAAAAGTATACAATTATGTGTAAACGTTTTAGTTATCATGACTACAATATTAAGAAATAATTCGCTGATATTAATATGTTTCTCCACTATAGCTGAGGATTTGATTACTAATCATCAACGTCAACCGTTCTCATGCTCATGTCCCAGACTTCTCTCCAGTGTGAGATATGTGTCCAGTTTTCTCGATCATTCCACATATTGTCGTTCATTACTTCCACCCGTGACTTTTCACTTCGTCACACATCCTGTTTCCTCTGATCTTTCCTTCTTGTTGGCCTACTAGGTCTTCAGAGAGGTCTCCAATCACTAACTTTTAAAGTCAATGTCTTCTTTGGTAATCTTTCATCAGCCATTCCATAACTTGTCCAAACTAATTCTGTTACCTTCCACCATCATCGCCACCATTATTAACTTTATTATTATTATTATTATTATTATTAACAGAGAGGGTTTGGAATGGAACGGGTTACATCAGCTGCTTGTCTATGCGGATGACGTGAATATATTAGGAGAAAATCCACAAACGATTAGGGAAAACACGGAAATTTTACTTGAAGCAAGTAAAGCGATAGATTTGAAAGTAAATCCCGAAAAGACGAAGTATATGATTATGTCTCGTGACGAGAATATTGTACGAAATGGAAATATAAAAATTGGAAATTTATCTTTTGAAGAAGTGGAGAAATTCAAATACCTGGGAGCAACAGTAACAAATATAAATGATACTCGGGAAGAAATTAAACACAGAATAAATATGGGAAATGCCTGTTATTATTCGGTTGAGAAACTTTTATCATCCAGTCTGCTGTCAAAAAATCTGAAAGTTAGAATTTATAAAACAGTTATATTACCGGTTGTTCTTTATGGTTGTGAAACTTGGACTCTCACTTTGAGAGAGGAACACAGGTTAAGGGTGTTTGAGAATAAGGTTCTTAGGAAAATATTTGGGGCTAAGAGGGATGAAGTTACAGGAGAATGGAGAAAGTTACACAACGCAGAACTGCACGCATTGTATTCTTCACCTGACATAATTAGGAACATTAAATCCAGACGTTTGAGATGGGCAGGGCATGTAGCACGTATGGGCGAATCCAGAAATGCATATAGTGTGTTAGTTGGGAGGCCGGAGGGAAAAAGACCTTTAGGGAGGCCGAGACGTAGATGGGAAGATAATATTAAAATGGATTTGAGGGAGGTGAGATATGATGAGACTGGATTAATCTTGCTCAGGATAGGGACCAATGGCGGGCTTATGTGAAGGCGGCAATGAACCTCCGGGTTCCTTAAAAGCCAGTAAGTAAGTAAGTAAGTATTATTATTATTATTATTATTATTATTATTATTATTATTATTATTAAATCAGAACATCATCATCGATCTCATCGTAATTTGGAATATAAAACTCCTTGGAGGATAAAATGGGAATCGAACACAAAATATGAAGAAGCTTCTACTTTTCTTCTTATAAATGGGAATGTGTTTGATTAATATTTCACTAACTTCGAAGACTATTCTTCACAATAAACATTTATATTACAAATCAAACATTATTTAGGTGTATTAAAAAGAATTGAGGCGTTCTCTGGAATAAGAACTTAACTGAAAATCTTGAATTTGAGATACAAAGCATCAAACATTTTAGGTCTCATATAATAGCATTGCGCAGAACGACATTCAAATGTTTCTAGAGGACTCTCTATTTGTTGGAGGAAATTATATTTTGTCAGGAGGAAGATGTGTTCTTAAGGGTTCAATAGCCTATATGCTGAAAACTGAAAAACGACATAACGTACGTTAAGTTGTTATTCCAGGAAACACCTTATTACATAATAACACAATTGAAGACCTATCTTTCCAAAAGAGCTAAGTACCAATTTTTCGAATTTTATTTTCTTCAATCTAAGGGAAGTAATTAACGAGAAGGATCCGCCTTGTTACATTTAATGAAATGAAAAGAAATATCAACATTTTAATTCAAATGCCAATCACGCTCACAATAATAATCACGAACAGCATAAGCGTTTCACGCTATTACCACAGTCTAGTATATACAGTCACGGACCTTGAGTTGTGAGGGTGCTAGGAACAATAGACTGTGCCGGTATTATTTTGCATTGTCTGTAATATGACGATATTAGCGATTCTAGTGGTTAGCAACTATCTATGGATGCATATTTACTACATATTGAGCTTCGTGACTGTAAGATATACTAGGCTGTGCTATTACAGGGATTCGATTAATCACCTGCCATATTTTAGAAGTCCCTTTTTATTCTGTCATTGTTTTAGTTAGTGAGGTTTAAAAAGGGCGCGTCAGTTACTATGGCTATTTGCGCTCTTTGTCATTGTTTTTGTTACAAAGTTTAATAAAGGTACACTTTCATGCATTTAAACTTCTTTATTATTTGTTTGAATTGGAAAATTGTTTTTAATTATGTTCTGATATATTGTATATTAACAATTTTATTTCTCTTAGTCGTAATGTCGAGGTAAAAGTCATAATGATTCGTGGCCCAAGATTGAGTTCGGCCATGGGCTCAGATACCGGTGGGAACTATAAACCTGGATGGCTTTTTTCAGAGGTTTTTCTCAAATGTAAGGAGGATGTTAGATAAAAAAAATATGACGAATACACGGACTCATCTTGCTATACAATATCACCGACGCAACGCTAGATAATCGCGTATTTCACATAGCATCGCTAAATAACGGATTCAAAAAAAATATGAAAAATCTGTTTATTTCTGTTCTACTACAGTCCCCTTCCATGAACATGTGTGTCGTTAACGGAGTAACGAATTACGTTTCGTTTACTTCTGACTCACTATGATGGTTTGATGGTAATCCAGTGTGCTGCTTTGACATCGAAGACGTAGACCGTAGACGACTAAAAGTTGAAATAGTTCACCATAGACTAATGTTGCCTTTTAAGAGGTTTTCTAGAGAGGGTAGGAGTATTAAATTATCTCACGAGACTTCCTGAGAGTCTAAATTACTTTTAACTTTTAATCACGAATGATTCTTTTTTATGTATATTTAAAGGTGAAGCTTCAATCATGTATTGCCAGTATTGGGAATTAAAAACAAACACTGAAAATACCTTAGTTTTGTAGTGAGGAGTAGTAGAAACTCGATGTGATCACTGGAAGAGCTGTGTTCCCACGCAACCCGCCCTAAATAGGTTCCTTACTTATATAGGAAAATCGTCGTACTTGAAGGAAGAAGGCGGCCATATTCCGTCGTTGTGGCGTTATTTGAGGTGGAGTGGGAGAATGATTGCAGTATCGCCAACTGTGGTAATTTTATTTTTTTTTTATTTTAGTAAGTTATTTTATGACGCTGTATCAACATCTAGGTTATTTAGCGTCTGAATGAATTGGAGGTGATAATGCCGGTGAAATGAGTCCGAGGTCCAGCACCGAAATTTACCCATCATTTGCTCGTATCGGGTTGAGGGAAAACCCCGGAAAAAACCTCAACCAGGTAACTTGCCCCGACCGGGATTCGAACCCGGGCCACCTGGTTTCGCGCCCAGACGCGCTGACCGTTACTCCACAGGTGTGGACTTGTGGTAATCATTCATATTATCTTACACACCTAACAAAACCTAACCTAACCTGCTACACACCTATTGTAACATTCCTAACGTTTAGCACACCTGTTGTAACATTCCTCACAGTTTCATTTCGTTTGCCGATATTGGCATCCCTGCTACGCGTCTGCTGGAACTCAAGAGTCATCTAGTGGAAGTGAAGTGAAACTGCGACTCTGTGAATTACGTTTCCGAAGTTGTTTCTGTGTTATCTGCAAGAATTATTGTGTCATTGTAGTGATAATTGCATTTATATTGTACAATAAAAATTGAAATGTGTTCTAAATTGATTTCCAGCACCACAATCCCAGTGATAAACGTGTGAATATTCGTTAGGAATCCGTTGGAAGTGGTCGTAGGGGACCGAAACTTGACCTATTTAAATTATTTAATATAACTAGTTAAAAAGTAAATAAACTCATTTCTCGCGGATCGGCAGTTGTGAAACTAAAAGAATATGAGTAGTAGCTTTCCAATACGCAAGTATCCATTAAGATCAAAACTACTGAGAGTATAAACTAAAACATGAAGGAGCATATCGCTCGGAATATATGCCTATTATAACGAATATGACTCCATTCTCCATCTACTTTCAAAGAGATCGTGTAATACAAACGTCAGTATTATAATGTCCTCATTTACTTACTGTACGTATATCTGCATACTCCCTACAAACTTTCAAACACCACACCACTTTGAGCGAAAATAATTAAATGTAATTAAGCATTCTAAAATGAACAACACTTCGACTACTAAATAATATTTCCAACTCAAATTAATTGCTTTAAACTCTTACACAACCACGTAAAAGCAGCTGACTGCATTCCACCGGAAGTTACATGTGCATCATGGGAAAATAGCGGCCATATTCATGCACCTTTCTGCTTCCTTGCTACCTCGTGTTTTTTATGATCACAGCCTTCGGTTTCTCTGTTATTAGCCCTGATATAACCTGTTTTGCATTGCATTTAACCTTAGAATTAAGCAGTAGTTAAATTTAAGTTGAATAAAATTATGTTATTTAATGAAACTTCGAAGAGCAGAGGTTATTCAGCGTGTCAGTGAAAAAAATATACGACAGCAGAAGATAAAAATTAGGTCATTAGCAGAATTTAATTTTAGCATGAGCCGAAAATCACTAGAGTTTGTTTTAGTTCTTTCACGTTCTGTAAATCTACGTTATGATATTACAAACTTAACTTGTTTCTCGAAGAATGTCTATCCTAATGGTATCAGTATATTACTTAACGATGTTTTCAACTACAGAGGTTATTATTCAGCGTAAAAAATTAACATGGAAGAAAATGGTCTTGAAATACTTCCTTTATCACAGAGTTCTTTTACTTACTTATACTCTCCTCTCGAAAGAAACCGTAATAAGGACTTTATACTATTTATAATCCATCACTTCAGGACCGGGTTTGAATCCGTGAGCCTCAGACTCAACCGCTAGACCATCGAGAACGACAAAGGCATTGCCCTTGGCAGAGCTTCCATTTCGAAACTAGTGCAGTGCATGGTAACCACTCAGCCAATGAGCACGACTGCAATTACGAGTTGCATTGCTTTTGCTATCAAACAATAAATACCGTAACTCATTTGTTTGGAAATTTTTACGTAGAATAAATATTTCCCCTCACGGGGTATAGACTCCAGTCGGGGATCCGTGTTTAAAGAGAAAATGGCAAAATTTCAAATTCTTACTTTAAATAACACTATGAGCCACAGCCGAATGCTTTTGTTTTTCATACAGAGGGAAGCTTAATGCTGAAATTTCAAACGGTCTGACAACCTCCATTTCGAGGTGGAGCTACTGTATAAGACGTTTCAGAACTAAGTAAGTATAGTTGACAAAAACGAATTCAACTAAAGGATACATGAACGCAAAATATAGAACTATACTAAATAGTAATATGCGTTACAAGAGCGGTATGTTGAAGTTTTCATGTTCGAGGAAAAGTTTGAAAAAGCGAAACGTAGTTGAGTAGAATTGAAAGAAAACATACCGCTCGTGTATCGTACATTATTTTGTGCGAAGATTGTTTATTACATACCTGAAAGAGGAATTTCTAATTAGTTGCAATGAAATCTCCATCTTGGTTTCTGTTCAATGACGGCAAATTTGCAAAACAAAAATATCGATCTTCAACATTGTTGCTTTAAAATATTTTCTGTGTTTACTATACTCCAGCAGGCCGTGATACACGTCTGTCTTTTTTTCCCCCCAGTCTATGATGAGTCTGGAATCTTGTTGATTTTTTCACGGCTTCCTTAATGTTACTTGCATCACGAATGCAGTAACTTTAGTGGAGTTGTAGGGTTTACTTAATTTTTGAAAATATTTAAAAACAATAATTAACAGTGCAATTTAGGTGAAATTGCAGTGGTAAGTTTCCAATTTATAATTATTACTATATTGAAGGTCTCTAAAAATAATATGTTAAAAGCCTAAAGCAGTAAAATCAATATGTCACTTAAGCGGTAAGAAGAGGGAAATTGTTATGTGTGTTAGGTTAGGAATACTGAATGTGGAATTTTAGACTTTCCGCGGATTGGTTTTGTGCGGAAACCAAGCAAATACGCACGATCTCGCACAAAATAATTTTATCTAAAAGTATTATAGGCCTACTCGTAGTTTTTTTTCCAATTCCCTCATTTTCTGATTGTTCTTAAAAATTCGTTGCGACGGGCAACAGTGTCACCACGTTCGATTAAATATTTCTTATTACTTTCATATCTGCTGTACTGGAATCTAATATCTTTCAGTATTTTCCGCGATGAGGAATGTAAAATTTGAATTTGTAGTGTTTTGTATTTTGCGAGTTTCCGGCAAAATATCGTCTAAACTCGGTATAAAGCTTTCTTTATATAAAACAAATACTGTCCGTCTTAGCTTCCTGATTAAATGTGTCCAATGTTGCAACAGGAGAGTCGTGAATACCTATTTTGGAAAGACTTTCAAGCTTTTCTCGTGATGTAACTACGAGTAATATACCGCAATTTTAGACACACCCGTCGCTTTAAGTGCTCTCTTCAAATCATGAATGCCGGAAATTGTCTTCCATTGTCATATTCGCCCTTGAAGTACATACGTATAAACACGACACACGACTTCCTTGCTATCAGAGTATGTAATGTCCTTTATCACCTATTAAACAGAAAGTAGTTATTAAGCACACCAGTCATAATATTCATCATATTGAATGAAAAGTAACTTATAAATGACATGAATAATTTCATGGGAAAAATTGTTCCGGGGACGGTATCAAACCCGGGAGCGTTGGTTAAACGTACCAACGCTCTTACCAACTGAGCTACCCAGGAACTTTACCCGATACCCACCCAATTTTTCCATTTATATCCACAGACCTCAAAGTGCGTCAAGCAACCAACAATGAGTGCACACAAACTCTGTGTGACTTAACCCTTTGCAGCATAGTAGTTATTCAGAAGAACCACCGGTTTCTTCCCTTCTAAATTTTATGGTACAGATTTTCCACCAAGGAACCACCTCTTGAGTATATACAGAGGTGTCATATGTGTTTTGAAATTTTGTGCAAAGTTAAAATGTTGAAAAAAAAATTGATCGAAGCTTTGTTATGATCCATGATACGAAAAACATAAAAAAATTAACTTGCGCTGCAAAGGATTAAATGGCCACTCCTGTGGAGTAACGGTTAGCGCGACTGGCCGCGAAACCAGGTGGCCCGAGTTTGATTCCGGGTCGGGGAAAATTACCTGGTTGAGATTTTTTCCGGGGCTTTCCCTCAACCCAATTTGAGCAAATGCTGGGTAACTTTCGGTGTTGGACCCCGGGCTCATTTCACCGGCATTATCACCTTCATTTCATTCAGACGCTAAATAACCGAAGATTTTGATAAAGCGTCGTAAAATAACCTAATAAAAAAAAATAAAAAAGGTTAAATTGTGGCTTTCTGTTAACGAACAGTGATGTGTATTATGAAAATCTAGCTTTCAGATAAAGCTCCCTGTGAAATTGATTCGAATAGTTTCAAGGGAAAAATTGTTCCATGGCCGGGTATTGAACCCGAATCTCTAGTTAAACGTACCAACCCTCTTACCAACTGAGCTACCCAGGAACCCTACCCGACACCGACACAATGACATGTTTAAAAACTGAACTTAACTGGGTTACAAGCATATCTAGACTGAGGGTGGTTAACAAAGAACGTTAACGAGTTGTAGGAACATCCTGTCAAACAGGTATACGGTAATAAGTAGAACAACCCCACCCCTCTTGTTAGTGATTGGCAAGGTTCGTCCTAACGTTTAAACTCAAATGTGGGAAGTTTCCTTCTGTATAAAAACAGAGTAAAGTATTCAGACCTTCAACCAATGTACAGCAACTTGTGTGACCACGTTCAATGACGCAACCTCCCTCCACTACGGGCTTGAGGGTGTCGAAGTTGCTTATAAATTTGCCGTGTCGCGCGGACTCTCTCAGTAATATCTCGGTATAGAGAGCAACTACAGACCTGCGCGACCACTCGTTTAATTTGTATTCGCGAGTTCTGCAATGTTAGAATAATAATAGACAAGTACGATACACATAGAGCGAACCATACTGAATTTTTTTTGAGCTGGGGCTAATTTCGGAAGTCGCTTCATATGAAGAGAAAATGTATAGCATACCTTTCATTAATTAGATACTTCTCTTATCATAGACCCATACTCTCCAGTTGCAAACCAAAACAAAAATAAAACATTGAAATTAACACAAATGAAGACTGGACAGAAAACGGCTGTAAGTGCCAATATCTTTGAAAATTAATTTTCCAAAAAAGAAAACTGTCCTTATGTCCCTGTCAATCCACTCAGAAAAATGATAAGTAACATTGTTAATTGTATTTAAAGCCTGGCTTTTCCTATAGATGTGCAAATGTTTTGATATTACAAGTTGTACAAGAAAACCCTGTTTTCTACAGTTTATCTCTTTGGCACTTACAGTCTTTTTATGCCCAATCTTAAAATGTAGTTTATAATTAATTGATTAACTAGCGGACTTACTTACTTACTTACAAATGGCTTTTAAGGAACCCGAAGGTTCATTGCCGCCCTCACATAAGCCCGCCATCGGTTCCTATCCTGTGCAAGATTAATCCAGTCTCTATCATCATATCCCACTTCCCTCAAATCCATTTTAATATTATCCTCCCATCTACGTCTCGGCCTCCCTAAAGGTCTTTTTCCCTCCGGTCTCCCAACTAACACTCTATATGCATTTCTGAATTCGCCCATACGTGCTACATGCCCTGCCCATCTCAAACGTCTGGATTTAATGTTCCTAATTATGTCAGATGAAGAATACAATGCGTGCAGTTCTGCGTTGTGTAACTTTCTCCATTCTCCTGTAACTTCATCCCGCTTAGCCCCAAATATTTTCCTAAGCACCTTATTCTCAAACACCCTTAACCTATGTTCCTCTCTCAGAGTGAGAGTCCAAGTTTCACAACCATACAGAACAACCGGTAATATAACTGTTTTATAAATTCTAACTTTCAGATTTTTGGACAGCAGACTGGATGATAAGAGCTTCTCAACCGTATAATAACACGCATTTCCCATATTTATTCTGCGTTTAATTTCCTCCCGAGTGTCATTTATATTTGTTACTGTTGCTCCAAGATATTTGAATTTTTCCACCTCTTCGAAGGATAAATCTCCAATTTTTATATTTCCATTTCGTACAATATTCTGGTCACGAGACATAATCATATACTTTGTCTTTTCGAGATTTACTTTCAAACCGATCACTTTACTTGCTTCAAGTAAAATTTCCGTGTTTTCCCTAATTGTTTGTGGATTTTCTCCTAACATATTCACGTCATCCGCATAGACAAGAAGCTGATGTAACCCGTTCAATTCCAAACCCTCTGTGTTATCCTGAACTTTCCTAATGGCATATTCTAAAGCGAAGTTAAAAAGTAAAGGTGATAGTACATCTCCCTGCTTTAGCCCGCAGTGAATTGGAAAAGCATCAGATAGAAACTGACCTATACGGACTCTGCTGTATATTTCACTGAGACACATTTTAATTAATCGAACTAGTTTCTTGGGAATACCAAATTCAATAAGAATATCATATAATACTTCCCTCTTAACCGAGTCATATGCCTTTTTGAAATCTATGAATAACTGATGTACTGTACCCTTATGCTCCCATTTTTTCTCCATTATCTGTCGAATACAAAAAATCTGATCAATAGTCGATCTATTACGCCGAAAACTGCACTGATGATCCCCAATAATTTCATCTACGTACGCAGTTAATCTTCTAGCGGACTTACTCGTGTTAATTATGTAAGTTTGTGCGGCTTACAGCTGTTTCGGTGCTTCGTCACACCATTCTCAGAGCCTACTAGATCTCGGCGTCATCTCGAACTTCTCTGCCAGTTATGTGGGTGCGTTTGATTGTTGAAAGGTGTTGAAAAGTGGAGTCAAATAGTGTGTGTGTACTGATATTGATCTGTGTGTTGAGAATTTGATCAGGGTGTGTTTTAGTGTATTTGTATATTTCATATTGTTCTAGTGTGTTGAGTTTTTGGTTCTTGGGTTGTATGTGTAGGATTTCCATGTCCGCATTTATGTTATTGTATGTATGGTTAGCATTGGTTATGTGATGTATGTGTAGTTTAATTTCCGAAACTACTGTAGGTGACGTTTTTACGTGCCTGTGTATCCCTGGTACTGCACAGAAGTTTCTTTTGTGCGAGATCGTGCGTATTTGCTTGTTTTCCGCACAGAACCAATACGCGGTAAGTGTGAAATACCACATTCAGTATTCCCAACGTAACACACATAACAATTTCCCTCTTCTTACCGCTTAAGCGCGACATTCATTTTACTGCTTTAGGCTTTTAACATATTATTTTTAGAGACGTTTAACATAGTAATAATTATAAATTGGAAACTTATTACTGCAATTTCACCTAAATTGCAATGTTAATTATTGTTTTTAAATATTTGCAAAAATTAAGTAAAGTCTACTACTCCACGAAACTTATTGCATTCCTGATACAAGTAACATTAAGGAAGCCGTGAAAAAATCAACAAGATTCCAGATGCCGATGTTATTACTGCAATATGTTATATAAATAATATTGTTAAAATATTAAAATGAAAAATAAATCATTACATAACCTTACCGTTTGTTTTAAGTTCGCATTTATAGACTGGGAAAAAAAGAGAGACGTATATCACGGCCTGCTGGAGTATAGTAAACACAGAAAACATTTTATAGCAACAATGTTGAAGAAAGATATTTTGGTTTTCCGAAGTTGCCGTCATTAAACAGAAGCCAACATGGAGATTTCATTGCAACTAATTAGAAATTCGTCTTTCAGGTATGTAATAAACGATCTTCGCACAAAATTATGTACGATACACGAGCGGTATGTTTGTTTTCATGTTCTCGGAAATTAAAAAAGCTCAACTACGTTTCGCTTTTTCAATCTTTTCCTCGAACATGAAAACGTCAACATACCGCTCTTGTAACGTATATTACTATTACTTAACAAGGCACTAATGGTCAGTGTCGCAAGTAAATCAGCAAGTGAAAGAAGGTCAACAAAAATAGGATATGAAAAGTAACCAATTTGAAAAAATCGACGATTCGAGCGTGTTCGTGTGCAGGAGCCCGCGTGACGCCGCTGTCAATGCCTCGCTCCGACGGCTTGTAGTAGAATAGCAATGATCTGATTGCACTATGTTGCTATTATCTCCGCCCTGAAGAAGTCCGATTTCTGTCCTCTACACTATCGAGCTATAGGCTCCCTGGAAGGCTTCCGATTCGAATACCGGCCGAGAAGAAAGACTATTCTTACTTTATTACGTATTCTACCAATGAAGCTAAAATACCATGGAAATGTTTCAGTACCGTTTTCTATAAAAATTCAATTACCGAGGGAACACGGAATTATAAATTCACACAAAACATTCATTGCAAATACTTCAATTATATTTGGGTCACCGGATTAGGTGGTTTCATTTTGAATATTTACGGGTATTACAGTTGTTTTGTATTATTTTTTTGGGTAGTGATATCAATTTCATAACTTTTTATTTTAGGCTTTCTTTTATTTCTTTTATATTTGTTTGAGTTCGTGGCACTATACCACGTTTTCGTTATGACAAGTTGATATATCCAGCTTGAAAGAAGTTTCTGCCCTTGCCATTAAATTATTTATTATTTTTTTTAGGTATTAAAATTTATCATTGCCATAATTTTGCCCTTCGCTTTTAAGAAATTCTGAAATTCACACATACTTATTGACCACGTTGACCTTCGGAAACCAAGGTGAGGAATAAAAAATGACACAGAATACGATTGGCACAGGTTGCGGGCAGGATAGGCCTAAGTCAACGCACACTGCTATGGGTAGGCCTACAGTGTGCTATCTCCAAATTCCGACGTGGATGAGAAATGGCTTACATAAATTTTGCCTGGAATCCACAATTAGGAGTAGAATTGCTTTATGTGCCGTAAATTTACGATACGGGACCTCCGAATGTAATTTCCATATTATATTATATTATATGATATTATATTATATTATATTATATTATATTATATTATATTATATTATATTATATTATATTATATTATATTATATTATATTATATTATATTATATTATATTATATTATATTATATTATGTTATATTATATTATATTAAAATCTGTGGTTGCGTTGCAGTAAATGGAACAGATGGATGGCCCACCCATCACAAATTATACGCAAAAAAGGTCAGCGGAAGTAATGGTTCGATTAGCTTTTGTAGCATTCGATATTCGATAAGCATTAAATACTACCAAATTAAAAAAAAAATTAAATAAAAAAATGTAAACAGTTTGTTACTACTGATGTGATTTTAGTCACTTCGTGTTATATTTTTGGTCCAGGGAAAATATAACTTACTATTACTGCCGTTATTTCCATTTTGAAGTAGGCTACAAGTCAACAATATGAAACTGACTGTTCATTTATAAGTTGGCAACATATTTTATGTCGATTATAACAACAATACATATCGATAGTAGCATTCTTACCATTCAACCAATAAGGAGATTGGCCCCTATAATGCATCTGTGCCCAATAACTGTATTATTATTATTATTATTATTATTATTATTATTACTTACTTACTTACTTACTTACTTACAAATGGCTTTTAAGGAACCCGAAGGTTCATTGCCGCCCTCACATAAGCCCGCCATCGGTCCCTATCCTGTGCAAGATTAATCCAGTCTCTATCATCACACCCCACCTCCCTCAAATCCATTTTAATATTATCTTCCCATCTACGTCTCGGCCTCCCTAAAGGTCTTTTTCCCTCCGGTCTCCCAACTAACACTCTATATGCATTTCTGGATTCGCCCATACGTGCTACATGCCCTGCCCATCTCAAACGTCTGGATTTAATGTTCCTAATTATGTCAGGTGAAGAATACAATGCGTGCAGTTCTGTGTTGTGCAACTTTATCCATTCTCCTGTAACTTCATTCCTCTTAGCCCCAGATATTTTCCTAAGAACCTTATTCTCAATCACCCTTAACCTATGTTCCTCTCTCAGAGTGAGAGTCCAAGTTTCACAACCATACAGAACAACCGGTAATATAACTGTTTTATAAATTCTAACTTTCACATTTTTTGACAGCAGAGTGGATGATAAGAGCTTCTCAACCGAATAATAACACGCATTTCCCATATTTATTCTGCGTTTAATTTCCTCCCTAGTGTCATTTATATTTGTTACTGTTGCTCCAAGATATTTGAATTTTTCCACCTCTTCGAAGGATAAATCTCCAATTTTTATATTTCCATTTCGTACAATATTCTGGTCACGAGACATAATCATATACTTAGTCTTTTCGGGATTTACTTCCAAACCGATCGCTTTACTTGCTTCAAGTAAAATTATTATTATTATTATTATTATTATTATTATTATTATTATTATTATTATTATTATTATTATTATTGTCATAATCAGTTCCTTAGCACACACAGTCAACGGCGTTTACAAAGTCAAACTTGTTATCAAATTGAAAAGGATTGAAGAAGAAAGCAGTGGCCGGTGGGGGCGGCTGGCAGGGGACGCACTGCAGAGCGAAACGGATTATTCAAATGATGTGCAGAGGCTCGTAGCTAACTCAGTTATATATGCCGCAATGCACTTCAAAAGAAATTGTCAATTTTATATACAGACCAAGAGGGGGGAGGTGGGCGGAGGAGACTCGGTCCAAGGATCAAGTCGCAAGCCCTGTGTCCCACATCTCCCACTCATATGCCACTTAACGCGACTTGAGTTTGTGCACTTGGGGTCGCTGAATATTGTGCCATTATTCCAGTATTCAGTAGTCTGTGTGTTGCTTCACATGTTCGATTATACCATCCTTTTAGCACTTGGCACGCCTTGTTTAAATGTGCCATCCTCCTGAATCTAACACGTGTTTCATTGTCTCTCTCCCGGTATTCGGCTTATTTATATTACGCAGGACGTAGCGGGTTTGTCGTAAATAACATTTGTGCGAGATCGTGCGTATTTGCTTGTTTTCCGCACAGAACCAATACGCGATAAGTGCGAAATACCACATTCAGTATTCCCAACGTAACACACATAACAATTTCCCTCTTCTTACCGCTTAAGCGCGACATTCATTTTACTGCTTTAGGCTTTTAACAAATTATTTTTAGAGACGTTTAACATAGTAATAATTATAAATTGGAAACTTACCACTGCAATTTCACCTAAATTGCAATGTTAATTATTGTTTTTAAATATTTGCAAAAATTAAGTAAAGTCTACTACTCCACGAAACTTATTGCATTTCTGATACAAGTAACATTAAGGAAGCCGTGAAAAAATCAACAAGATTCCAGATTCCGATGTTATTACTGCAATATGTTATATAAATAATATTGTTAAAATATTAAATGAAAAATAAATCATTACATAACCTCACCGTTTGTTTTAAGTTCGCATTTATAGACTGGGGGGAAAAAAAGACAGACGTATATCACGGCCTCCTGGAGTATAATAAACACAGAAAACATTTTATAGCAACAATGTTGAAGAAAGATATTTTGGTTTTCCGAAGTTGCCGTCATTAAACAGAAGCCAACATGGAGATTTCATTGCAACTAATTAGAAATTCGTCTTTCAGGTATGTAATAAACGATCTTCGCACAAAATAATGTACGATACACGAGCGGTATGTTTGTTTTCATGTTCTCGGAAATTAAAAAAGCTCAACTACGTTTCGCTTTTTCAATCTTTTCCTCGACCATGAAAACGTCAACATACCGCTCTTGTAACGTATATTACTATATGGTGTTATATTCATCATTATTGCACTGAAGATTTTCATTTTATCGTCATTTTTTCCCGCTGTAACGGGTGTGACAAAAATGTCAGCCACCTCAACACTTAATTTTATATTAGCTTAAAAATCTCTCATTTAAAATAATTATACTTTAAAATTATTTACTGCGCGTAAAGAATGACACTAACTATGTTGATAAGTTTCATGATTCTTTATTTTAAATTAAAGAAAAATAATGTTATTTTCTGTAATGGATGCGACAATTACCATGCTTTTACTTTATTGCACGCGGAAAATTAATGCTTCAAAAATATTCTGTTAACACATTAAGCTATGATATATTCACACATGTTAGAAAAAGGAGCATCTTCTGCAGACCTCTGGAGAAAGAACTAAGGAAGAGACTGGTGAAGTGCTTTGTGTGGAATGTAGCATTGTATGGGGCAGAAACGTGGGCATTGCGACGAAGTGAAGAGAAGCGACTACAAGCATTTGAAGTATGGATATGGAGAAGGATGGAGCGTGTAAAATGGACAGATAGAATAAGAAACGAAGCTGTGTTAGAAAGAGTGGATGAAGAAAGAATGATGCTGAACTGATCAGAAAGAGGAAAAGTAATTGGCTGGGTCACTGATTGAGAAGAAACTGCCTATTGAAGGATGCAATGGAAGGAATGGTGAACGGGAAAAGAGTTCGGGGTAGAAGAAGATATCAGATGATAGACGACATTAAGATATATGAATCATATGAAGAGACAAAGAGGAAGACAGAAAATAGAAAAAGACTGGAGAATGCTGGGTTTGCAGTGAAAGACCTGCCCTGTGCAGAACACTATGAATGAATGAGTGAATGAATGATGTTCAGACATTTTTTTTACACATTATTATCTTATTTTCACATCAGGATAGATAATTTCATTTTTAGTTATTAGTGGGGTTTAAAAAGGGCGCGTCAGCTACTATGGCTATTTGCGCCCTTGTCTAAAATTCTTCACAAAACACAGACACAACACAATTATCTCAAAAGCGTTGTCACGGTTAAAACGAGGCAAACAAATGCAGTTTCAAAAGGGTGATGCATAAAAAACACAACAGTGAGCAGTTCACAGAGCTTAGCTGGTATTTAAAAAGAAACAATAAAATAATAAAACATATGCCGTCAGAAATAAATTATCTGGCGCATTTCTAAAATGCTCGGATGTAAAAGTTCCAAATGTCAAGTATGTTAAAAACATATATAAAACATCGAATGTAACCTCCTTTCATTTTTATCATGAGGTGTCTGTTAATAAAAGAATGGGCCTTATTATTATTATTATTATTATACTGTATCAACTGCTGCGTCCGAATACATAAATTTCAGAGGTACGGTACAATTTTCCTAAAACTCAAAACTTACTTTTAAGACTGGCAAAATTCGAGTATACGGGACACCGCCCCTTACGACTCTTCTCGCCACGCGAAGTGCGACCCCTCGAAACATAATGAAACCCTCTTTGACACCGTGCATCTTGCTACCACGATTAAGGTTTCCCACTCTACGTAATTGTACACTATGAGTTGCGCGCCTTCAGGAATCCATTTGATGTTTTATTCCCGCTCGATTTGTGATACCCTCTTAATTAAGTTGGTCGTGGTGCGAAGAGCTCTTGATATGAGCGTCCGTTCCCTTTGAAGCCGCCAACCCAGCCACCTTCCCTTGACCTGGCATCCACTTGAGACAGACAGCAAAGCGAGAGACCTCTCACTGGGAACCAGACACAGGAGTCAACGGGGTAATTTTAAGACACACGTTCACCTTAAATAATTGTTTACTGGCTTCATTTCTCCTCTCAATCACAAATTATGTGAAGCAATATTGTTCTGTTTCTACTTGCAACTTAAAACTACCGTCGACCGGGTATACTTTACACAAGGGGGGTAACTTTACACATTTCTATAAAAATGGTATATAACAGTTTTAATACTGACACACACTTCAGTCTACCTCACATGTGTGCTGTTGTCACATAGAATAAGTTTCACGGAGTTCCTACACATTATCTGTAATGTGCTGCCTTCTAAACATTTTTCTAGAAATGTGTAAAGTTACCCCCCTTGTGTAAAGTATACCCGGTTGACGGTACCGGTAATTAATAATGTCTGGAACCACGTGCGTTAAATAGCTAAAAGTTTCTTATATGACGATAATAATGGTGTTTATTATTATTATTATTATTATTATTATTATTATTATTATTATTTCGCATCTCCTCCTGTCTGCAGGGACAGGAACGATGCTATGGACCACACATACTAGACACCGATATATACTCGACCTCTCCTAGCCTGGGATCAGCAGACCGTAGGAGCCTCCAGAGAGACACACACAGGACATAACATTAACCAAGGACATTCATTAATGCCAGAAGTGGGATTCGAACCCACGAACCTTCGGACCGCGCCACCTAAGGAAAGCACGTTTTAGACCGCATTGCCATCCGAGCCGGCGATGATGATGTTATTATTATTATTATTATTATTATTATTATTATTATTATTATTATTATTATTATTATTATGTTGTTATTTGTGATGGTATTAATGTGATGTGTTAAATAATACTTTATTTTGGAATAGATCCTAAAAATGGGTTTGGAATTGAACGGGTTGCATCAGCTTCTTGTCTATGCGGATGACGTGAATGTGTTAGGAGAAAATCCACAAACGATTAGGGAAAACACGGAAATTCTACTTGAAGCAAGTAAAGCGATAGGGTTGGAAGTAAATCCCGAAAAGACTAAGTATATGATTATGTCTCGTGACCAGAATATTGTACGAAATGGAAATATAAAAATCGGAGATTTATCCTTCGAAGAGGTGGAAAAATTCAAATATCTTGGAGCAACAGTAACAAATATAAATGACACGCAGGAGGAAATTAAACGCAGAATAAATATGGGAAATGCGTGTTATTATTCGGTTGTCATCTAGTCTGCTGTCAAAAAATCTGAAAGTTAGAATTTATAAAACAGTTATATTACCGGTTGTTCTATATGGTTGAGAGAGGAACAGAGATTAAGGGTGTTTGAGAATAAGGTTCTTAGGAAAATATTTGGGGCTAAGAGGGATGAAGTTACAGGAGAATGGAGAAAGTTACACAACGCAGAGCTGCACGCATTGTATTCTTCACCTGACATAATTAGGAACATTAAATCCAGACGTTTGAGATGGGCAGGGCATGTAGCACGTATGGGCGAATCCAGAAATGCATATAGAGTGTTAGTTGGGAGGCCAGCGGGAAAAAGACCTTTGGGGAGGCCGAGACGTAGATGGGAAGATAATATTAAAATGGATTTGAGGGAGGTGGGTTATGATGGTAGAGACTGGATTAATCTTGCTCAGGATAGGGACCAATGGCGGGCTTATGTGAGGGCGGCAATGAACCTCCGGGTTCCTTAAAAGCCAATAAGTAAGTAAGTAAGATCCTAAAAATGATAGTAATGGTAGTGATGAAGATGATATCTGTGATGACTGCTACAGGAACTTCGGTTATGAAAATATCTTTAAAATTATAAAATAGCCTGATTTGTCTTAAATGTATGAACTTGAAAGTTTAGTTTAGCATTTCTCATTACACTGAAATACGATAAACATAGTTACAGAAATCAAAACCTAACCACCCTCATATTAATGGAACAGGTTACTATGTGTTCAATGTATTCGATACATAATTATACATTTTATTAAAGTTTTAAAAATAATAAGCCTACGGAATATGCTTTGTATTGGAGTAATAAAACTTAGTTACTGTACTATGCATGTTACATACATAAACTATTTGTTTTATAATAATAATAATAATAATAATAATAATAATAATAATAATAATAATAATGGCTTTATTTAACCTGGCAGAGTTAAGGCCGTAAGGCCTTCTCTTACACTCAACCAGGATTAAAACTTGCTTACACAGTTGAACATAAAACTGGATCGGAATTAAGTAATTACATACTGATACAATTTAGGTACATAATGAGATCAAAAGAGGTAGTTACATAAAATTTACCTCATAAAATAAAAATAAACATAATGAAATACATATTAATGTTGTTAGAATCAAATACGAATCACATAAAAACAGAAGCCGATAAATCAATAAAAAAATGTACACAGTAAAAATAAAAATAAACACATTAGTATACATATTAGTATTAGATTACAATTAAGTAGGATTTACATAATTAAACCAGAAACCGACAATTAAATAAAATGTACACAAAAATAGATTAATAATAAAAACAACAACACAGTGGGATACATATTGGCGTTAAGTGATAAATAAACACGTTTTAGATAATAAAAATAATAAACAAAAAAAATAAAAATAAATACAGTGGAACACATTCCATTAAATATTTTCAACGCGTTAGGTCTGGCAACTCATCATAAGATATTTTTCTAATTTACATTTAAAGGAAATTAAAGTACGGCAGCCCTTGACTTCAGGCGGCAGAGAATTCCAGTGACGAGAAGTAGCAACAGTGAAAGATGAAGAATAAAGAGATGATGTGTGAAGTGGTATTTGTAGCATGTTATCATATTCTGATCGAGTAGGAACTGGTTCTGCAATAATTGATAGATTTTCACTTCAAATCGTATGCTATTCAGCAGAAGGGATAAAGCTTCGACCAATGCATCGCAAAAACCGTTATTAGCTCGGTCGGCTAAATGGTTTGCTTCTGATACATTCAAAATGCCGCAGCAATGAAGACAGCTAAAAATATTTTAATAGGCTTCCTCATCATGTTCAAACTTCCAAGATTGCTAATTTATTAACATCGGCATTTGTTTTTTACTTTAAGAAGAGATTAGGTCTACTGAATTGTAATTTTAAACTACAGAATTTTTCGATTTGTATGCCTAGAAATGGATCGCCGCACAGACGCTATTAATTTAATGCAACTTATAACTTTTAATGTTGAATCTTCTAAATTAAAGAACGATAAATTTATATTATATATTTTAATTTTCGCCTCCTTTATTATTTAAGATTAGGGGTAAACACCAACTGAAGAGTCCACACTGTGGAGTAACGGTTAGCACGTCTAGCCGCGAAACCAGGTGGCCAGGGTTCGATTCCCGGTCGGGGCAAACTACCTGGTTGAGGTTTTTTCCAGGGTTTTCCCTCAACCCAATACGAGCAAATGCTGGGTAACTTTCGGTGTTGGACCCCGGACTCATTTCACCGGCATTATCACCTTCATCTCATTCAGACGCTAAATAACCTAAGCTGTTGATAAAGCGTCGTAAAATAACCTACTACTACCAACTGAAGACCACTACCTGCGAATAATGGCTCGTAAAATTTAGAAAACAACACAACACAGCTACGTCAATTCTTACTGCGGACAAATAGACAAACCAAACACTCAGAAACCGCCTTCACATGGACAACTTACATTCCAAGAACCCCTTGCGAGCAGCAGCGATGACCCCTCTGCACTGTGGCACTAGAAACAGATGGGGAGGACTAGGAAGTGCTTGGATGGGAAACTGGAACAATGCGTGAAATTTTCTTCAGCGATGAGTGCAGAATTTGTCTGATATGGAGAGAGCCGGGTAGGGTCATGCGTCTCAGGGACTCAGTTCCATGCTTCCAGCTGGGCGGTGGATCAGTAATGTTTCGGGCCGGTATCATGTATGGATGCCGGACGCCGCTTATCGTCGTCCAGGGCAATTTGACGTCTGTGCAGTATCGGGGTAGGATCCTCCAGCCCACTGTTGAGCCATACAGGCAAGAATTTGGAGACAATTTTGTTTTTCAAGATGACAATGTACGTGCACACCGCTCTCGCCTTGTAAACATATTCCTTCGAGAGTCAGGAATCAATCGGATGGAATGGTCTGCGATATCTCCAAACATAAATCCTATTGAACATGCTTCGGACCAACTGAAGAGGGCAGTGCGACGACGTAGAGACCCGCCCCAAACCCTAGATGACCTTCGGAGAGTCGCTGCCGAATAATTGGACAGACTGGACGAGAACCGTCTCAATCACCTTCTGGAGAACATGCCGCAAATGGTCCGATCATGCTGTAATGCATGGGGTAGGGTAACAGATACTGAAGCTAGCCAGGAGTAGGTGTTTCAATTTCAGAGTTTTACAGACAGATGCATTTTCCCAAATAATGCTAAATTTACAATGACGCCACACGCTAAGCGACATCAGAGTATAGCTTCGCGTTCACAATTCCGCGACTTGAATCGCTGGTTCGTTTTGATTACGAAACTTAAAATGAAACAATGCCTGCCTTCTCTATTTTTGGAGAAGAAGAAATCAACACTGTAGATGGCAAAATATACGTATTCGTCGTTGGTACGTTCGTCCTATCTTCAAGAAGTGTCAACAATTTTGAGGTTATCATAATCTGATTCCGAATATGAACTTAACGGATACAGAATCTTATCACAACTACATGCGAACGACACCTTCGCAATTTTATGATATCCTGCATATCATTGGCCCTCATATACAAAAACATTCAATGCAGGAGGCATCCAGCAGAGCGTCTAAGCGTAACTTTGAGATTAGTACGATTTCTCTAATAATTCTATTTCCCTTTCAGTTATTTGGCTGCAGGGGGTGAGATCCTTTACGTTCTTTCTCTTACGCTTTTCGTATTGGTTTTTTTAGTTGGTTATTTAACGACGCTGTATCAACTACTAGGTTATTTAGCGTCGATGGGAATGATGATAGCGAGATGAGGCCGAGGATTCACCATAGATTACCTGGCATTCACCTTACGGTTGGGGAAAACCTCGGGAAAACCCAACCAGGTAATCAGCCCAAGCGGGGATCGAACCCGCGCCCGAGCGCAACTTCAGACCAGCAGGCAAGCCCTTTAACCGACTGAACCACACCGGTGGCTTTTTTTTTTTTTTTTCGTATTGTACCTTACACAATGTCCATTATAGTTTTAGAAACCAGTGCTGTAATCTGGGATAAATTGAAAGACATCTCCTTCTAGAAACTCTCTAAAAACACTTTCACGAAGGTGGAGGAAGGATATTGGCAAAAATTCAATTTTCCGAACTTCATGAGGACCATGGATGGAAAGCATTGTGTATTTCAGGTAAACAAACCGTAATGTACAGAATGGACCCTAACTTACTGTCCCTAATTTCAAGGGGTTACTCTTTGAGATATTTCAAACAAAAATACTACAATTTTTCTCCTTTTTGTTTCCTTTTTGTTTCCTTTTCAAGAAAAAAAATATATATTTTTTGTATTAAATATTTCATAGCGTATTTTGGAAAACCCATTGATTTAATTTCCATTACGATCAGTCAATTTAAGAGAGTAGTGTATGCAGACATTTGATACTAACAAATGTAATATTTTAAAATTCCATTTCAGAACAAAAAGTTACATTTGTTCAGATCAAATTTCTGCATATTTGAAGAACAAAACTAAATTTCTTTCAATAATTTATTTCCATAATACACTGCTCTCTTAAACTGACTGAGCATATTGGGAATTTTTTTCTCTCTCAATGAGGGCGGGAGGGGAACATTCCTGTGCACTGTAACCTGAGGTCTATTGTGCGCCCCTGGGATGAGTTGCAAGCCCACCGACCCCACCTACGCCGAACCGATCTAACTGCTAACACCCTAACGACCAGTCCCATCATCCTTCCAAATCTGTGTACCATTCCACCCCAACAGTCCCCCACATTCCCCCTCAAATGGTCTGAGGTGTAAGCCCACTTTCCCGTCTCCTAAACGGTCTGAAGTGTAAGCCTCCTCTCCCGTCATCGGGAGGGGAGTGGTTTCCGCTGCTAGCCACCAGCTACCATGCTTGACATATCCACGGAGACCAGTCGAGAGAGCCAGCAGCTTTGGAGAGCTGCCACAGGCACAATCTGAAAACCAACTAAGACAACCGGAATGATAAAGAAAGGATGATATGGGAGGAAAGAAGTGGTGAGAATGATTGGAGTTCCATACGCCTGATAAAGTTACCTGATATTCATCCGTAGGAGTGAAGGGAAAAACCCCGGAAAATATCACCCACACAACTTGTCGCAAGCAGGGAATCGAACCCCGCTGGATTCTCGGGAGCAAAGACGCTACCACGACACCAGAGCGGTGGACATATTGGGAATTAATTCAATGGCTTTCCCAAAACAAGCTATGAAATGTTTCACATAAAATAATTTTTTTTCTCGAAAAGGAAGCAAAAACGAGCAAATTTGTATCAAACTTTGTTTGAAATATCTCAAAGAATAACATTAATGGCATTACTTACGGTTCATACTGTATAATTCAGAATATTCAAACCAATTCTATCAACATCTCCCCTGAAAAAGTATTCAATCTTGTTGCAGACGTCATCATAAACAAAAAAACATACAGGTACATATTCCGGTAATGTCACGCGGTAAAAGTTAACTCAATTTCAACTTTCCTCGCATCGCGATGTGTCGTAACGTCATGAAATTCTGATTTCTATTGGGCCGTAATTTATGTAATGTCATTGTAAACGATGCATTAATGCCTTTGCTTTTGTCAGTCTTTACAGTAAATCTTTATTTCAGTTTCAGAAGGTTTGTGTCTTTATCTCTTACCCTCTCACTGCGATTTAAAAAATTAAAGTGGTGCAAAACTTTTTTGAGCGGTGTATATAAACAGTATCATACCGTAAATGCAGTTAACAAAAGGGTAACAAGGCGTGAGTAGAGTCCCTTAATAACAATTGAATGCAGGAGTTGAGACAGTGAGCATACTTCTTCTGATTGGTTGGATCCAACCATGACTTCCATTAACATACCATCTACTACAGTAGGTACATATATATTCAAATAAAAACAAGTTGGATAGATGAAATAATAAATTCCTCATTATCTGTGGTGTCTAAATTCTTGAGTCTCTTCATAATGAAAGGTGAGACGTTCCTTTCAACAATTAAAATATGTAATGATTTGATAGAGTGAAAATGGAAAAACAAATCTATTAGAAGTATATTGTATACAGATATTAAACAAATTTGATATTATATTACATTATTTTAGAATATAATTTATTATATATATTTGTGTTTAGTCACATGTCCGAAGACAGTTTGAACCTTACAAGTGATATCAACAAGGCACCACTCATGAGGCAACTAGGCTAGGAGATAATGGGGTAGGGTGGCCAGAATACAAAAAAATTATTACTACAGCTAGTTTATCACTGAGAAATAAGGAAAACCTGTTAACTTGTTTTTAACAAAAGCAAAGCTTTGTAAATGCTTACTGGATTATACGAAAAGGTAGGTAATATTTGGATCCCGTGTCTCAACTCTTATTTTCACTTATTATTGAAGAACTCTAGGTGTGAGTGCCTAAGACGTAGGGCAGAAGGATGTATTACATTCGTTACAATGAATGGAAATCACACTGAACATCTCCTAAGATCAGTGGCGGTTCCTCGGGGGAGGGAAGGGAGGAACGTCCTTCTCATATTTTTCTTCTTTTGAAAGTAAATACCAAATGAAGTATGTGCCTTGAAATTCGAGGAAGATTCGATAATTTTTAAGTTCACAGCTATAAGAAAACCTCGGTTGATCGAGTTTTAAACCACGCGCGCTCATGTGCTGCTAGAAAACTGTGAGAAGGATGCGAGATTATTTGTGTGTAGGAAAGTCAATCCATTCCTCCTTTACTACAGTTAATACACATAGACAACAGCGCACTAGCGGCGAGAGACAGAAGCAGAGTTTTAAAGCAAGTAAATGAACGGAGAGGGAGGAGATCCTCCTCTGAATCAGCGCATGGGCGGGAAATAGAAACCGACTGGTCGTGCAGCAAGCTCGCTACCGCTGCCATCTAACGATGCTGCATTCAACCAGACTATAACACATCTAGGAGGAGACACAAGAAAAACAGTTTTAACGCAAAGCTATGAAAGACACCATATAAACTTTTTTTTTTAAATTATAAAACAAAATATATTATTCATTGCACTTCATATAAGCTACTACTCATGATTTGAAACTTTCGAGGATATCTGAAAGTTGAAGTTAGATTTATATAAAACAAAGAGGAAGTAGTTCTACGTTAGTATCGCAGATCTTTTTGGCCCCTGAAATTCACTTCCATTCATTGTCTACTAGACAGGACAACAGCCAAGTTGTCAGTTTTGAAATTGAAGGTACTGCAAATTACATTATTTTAACATAAAAAATTAATCGGCCACCGGCAGCTTTGAACAATAATGGTAGTATGACTTTACAAGAAGCGACATTCTTCAAAAGCATGTGATACTGAACTTGTAAAATATACATGTGGCAACACAGACCACGTGGGTGAGTGCAGTGTTCTCGGTTTCCTAACAGATTATTTCCCATTCCCACTTCCGTAAAACGGTTCTGGTTATGTGTTAGTAGCTAGTCTCTTCCAACACGTGTGATGCTGTAGTGTGCGCGAAAAATGCTGCGAGTTTGTGAATTGCCTTGTAATTTTTAATTTGTGCAATTATCCAACAATGAATGGAAGTGAAAATATATTTTGGACAATTTAGGAAGCTCAGTTTAAAAGAACAGATTATTTCTATACAAAAGAAAAGGCCAACCCAAACACTATCTGGTCTTACATAATATGTATTATTATATGCATGTAGGCTAATTTGTAGCATGTTTCTCTCAAGAATGTGTCATTTTGCGCTGTTAACTTCTTTCCTCCTCTTAAGAAATATGCAGGAGCCGCCACTGCCTAAGATGTTGATGTACAAGTACTTAGGTCTCGAAAAATATTAATTTTAGGATACATGCTTGTTAGACTTTGTTTTCTTGTTTCGATAAATACTACCAGCTCTCAAAATATTGTATGTTTTAACGCCTTATACAGGATGAACGTAAGTAATGTCGCTAATTTCAGGGGGTTATTCTTTGAGATATTTCAAACAAAAAAGTTTAATACAATTTTGCTCGTTTTTGGTTTCTTTTCGAGATAAAAATTGTTTTATATGTTTAGGGAAAGCCATTGATTGAATTCCCAATATGCTCAGTCAGTTTAAGAGAGTAGTATATTACGATAATAAATTATTGAAAGAATTTTAGTTTTGTCCTTTAAGTGTACATAGAAATTTGACCCGAACAAATGTAACTTTTCAGTCTGCAAATTGATTTTACAATGTTAAATTTGTTCGGATCAAATTTCTGAAAATTTAAAAAACAAAACTAAAATTCTTTCAATCATTTACTATCATAATACACTGCTCTCTTAAACTGGCTGAGCACATTGGGAATTAAATCAATGAATATCCCAAAATACACTGTGAAATGTTTCATATGAAACAATTTTTATCTCGAAAAGGAATAAAAAACGAGTGAAATTGTATTAAACTTTCTTGTTTGAAATATCTCAAAGAATAACCCTCTGATATTAATTACATTACTTACAGTTCACCCTACATACAATGTTAATGTTATGTTTTATTTAACGATGCTCGCAACTGCAGAGGTTATATCAGTGTCGCCGGATGTGTCGGAATTTTGTCCCGCAGGAGTTCTTTTACATGCCAGTAAATCTACTGACATGAGCATGTTGCATTTAAGCTCGCCAACCAGGTCGACCCACATATATATATATATATATATATATATATATATATATTTACTAATGGTGCATACTTGACTGTTCGTCTTAACACCCTATATAAAATCATTTACCAGTATACAGAGCCTCTGGACTAATCTCAGTGAAGAACAGTTTGTAAATAAATAAAATATAAATAATAATAATATTTAAAAAGCTCGTTCCATGTTGAACACTGTGAAAATCTAAAATCTCATTAATTTATATCATTTACATGAAGGTACATGAAAGAAGTCACATAAAATTCAATGAAGAAATTCTTTATTCACTCTAACACATCTTCATGTCATCTTAACAATTTTACATTCACAATTTTCTTTATTTGCAAATTATAAAAATACATTCCAGCTTTAACTTGTAGAATCTTTAAACATTAACATCTTATGGCACCAATACGAAGTAGGCCTACATTTCTTTTCGGCTGAATTTTTTCCACTTACTTCTTTATAATAATTTGATATTTATGTATTAAGACACTGTCTTCAGTCAATTGCAAAAAAAAAAAAAATGCATATACTAAACACAACATATCCAACTGCTAAACAATAAAAGCATAAGATACTATCTGAATGAAGACATAGTTCAACTATTGTTAATCGTATTTTTCTCATTTTTTAAGTTATATTTCATATTACATCTGATTATTGAAATTAACGTCATTGAACAGTTGACTTTCAATTAACTGTTCAATTTTATTCACGTAATATACATTTTATAGACTACAATTAGGTTAAGTTACCTGTGGGAGCAGGAAATACAGGTGGTGGGATAGCCATGTTTTAAAAAAATCGCTAGCCAACCAATGTCAGCTATGCCTTATTTCGAGCATTACTCCATTCTAAAAGAAAGTATTTTCCATAACTCGACAAATGCATTACATATTTCTCACTGTAATGTATTACGGGCCTATTTTTTATATATCTTGATTACACACTTTTAATGCTTTATATCGCTTAAGATCTAGTTATAAAAACAACTTTCTAGTGTTAAATTGAAACTAAGATGGTTCTGAAGTTCTGAAGATGACTAATATTGCAGTCGAAACTAGTCAACTACGGTAATCTACCATCTTAATTTGAATTTAACACCATAAATGTGTTTTTATAACTAAATCTTAAGGTACATTTAGAAACTCACGTCTTAGTACAGTATATCCCAATCAATTCCCCGAAAACTCTGTCAAAGTGCATACTGAGGAAAAGTAAGTAACAGTTTGAAACTATTGCATGATTAAGGTGTAGCTTCAGTTTTTTTATCCGTACAAAACATTCATTTCAAAACTTCAAAATACAAGGAGCGTATTCCGAATCTCACCGGTGAGCAAATCCGATGGCATCACGGTGTTCCGAATTCCACCGATGACGTCACTGATGCTCCACCGGTGTCGCACTGGTGCCATCAGCTTGCAGAGGTGGTGGCAGTCTCCATCAGCCGCCATCAGTGAATCTGATTGGTTCTTGTATAGGGCGGGAATTAGCAGACGAATGACATCGTGCACTGTTGTGTCATGGCGGTGTGTTCTGCTGTATTGTTTGTAATGAGCACAACGTAAAAACAATATGTTAATGGCTTATGAGCGAACATGTCAACGGACCAGTTATTACTACTGGTTC
The DNA here is from genome assembly GCF_040183065.1 of Periplaneta americana. Lineage (NCBI taxonomy): Eukaryota > Metazoa > Arthropoda > Insecta > Blattodea > Blattidae > Periplaneta > Periplaneta americana. The sequence goes on from NC_091119.1 coordinate 183,056,036, forward strand.
AAGAAATAAGTTGTTTATGATCTCTTTTCTTTGAACGAGATGGCAGTGCAGAAATTTCGCAAAATTTTGCTAGCGTAGCACAGACAACAACTTATACAGTCGCCATGACAACCATCGATCCTTCCAGCAGTTTTGTTCCTATTCCGCTGCAGCGTGACGTCATTGTTGTCCACCGGTCCGGTGAGATTCGGAATACGCTGAAGGCAAAGAGTTATAAAATCAGTTAATTAATTTTATTATTCAGGGCATATAGACACAGGCGAGTAAAATGTGTGTTGCAACACAAAACAAACTCTGTGATCGCCGTTAAGTCAGGCTACCCTCCAAGTGAAAAACAGAACCAACTGTAGATAACAGTGCTCTATTGCTCACAGTTGATTTAGTGACAATAACACGAGGTCTTGTTCAAAGCAGTGGTCGAGTTACGTAAAAGATGATATGAGGAGGAATGGGAAGAAAAATATTTGTTTATTCCAGAAAGTGAATATGTTATGTGCCTCCTGTGTTCATAAATTTTGCTACGAGTACAGTACACGGATGTAAGACAACATTATACAGAAAATATTTGCACTTCAATTCTGGCAAAGAAAATATATTACAGTGAAACCTCTCCTTATGGACACCTCCAAAATACGGACACTCCTCATACACGGACAGATTTTTATGTCCCAACTGAAATAATATAGAAATAATGATAAATTTAACTCTCGTTTACGGACACTCTCAGACACGGACACAGACAGCTGTTTCACAGTCCTAAAGCTTGTTTACCTCCTGATTGCGGACAGAGCTTGGATTTCAAGACCTAATGTGTTACAAAAATGGAAAATTTAGTGTTGAGAACTGTACATAAATTCTTTAAAATGAAAGAAGACAATAAGGGTCTCGTAGGCTACCACTAGCCCAGCTGGCTACCCCATGTTAGCTGGAAGCAGGTGGATAAACAAAGTCATACAATTTAATCTGTCTGATGAGTCCACGGTTTCCGCGATCGTGAAATTGTATTCAACACATGATAGGGTTAGTAGGATTATTCTCTCCACTTCAATCAGTTGTTCTGTTTCAAGAGACATGGCACCTGAACGTAAAGATTAAGTTGAAAACTGTGAATTATGGTACTGCATAACTGTAGACCTAGAATAAAATTGCATGGCACAGTACTGTATTTTCCTTTTTTGGTCTTATCTACTGTAGTTCAAAATTGCAAAGAATTTACTATAGTACAGTAGACTGTATTTAGAATTAAACTACAGTAATACATTTAATTTAAAGCGTGAAGGGATACATAATGCATATTATAAATTCAACGTTAGATTGGGGAGCCTCCCTCCCAATAAAGGACACCTCCCAGTTGCGGACAGATTGTTACATCCCTTCGATGTCCGTAAATGAGAGGTTTCACTGTATTTGACAAAATCTACATGGGCTTGTTTTAAATGTTAAAGTGTGTCTCATGACGATCGTTTTTCCTGCACAGGCTCTGTGTGCAGCAATCCACTACTACAGACTTGTTATTCGTCTGTCTCACTCCTTCTTGTTCTTTCCATCTTGTCATTTTGTTGTCATGCAGGCTGCATCAATTGCTCCTTACATTTTGCCTGCCTCTGATATAGCCAAAGATTACGAAATATCAGTTATATAAATTACAAACAGAGTTGCATTATAATTCATATGTCCTATTATTTAGTGATATATTGCCTTCCACATAATTGAATTTTGTAAGAGAAACGTCAGGAATATTATGGAAAGATGTGAATGTGAATCATGTTACAGTTAAGAGATGAAAACTAAAATTATTATTTTACTTCATATCTATGCTGAAAGATGCCATGAAATGTTTTCAGAGTAACTCAAATTTCTAGAAACAACAACAACAAATTGAACAATATAATGTGATAACCCTGTTAATATATTTAAATAAGTGATTATGAATACATAGCTCTAATATTTAAATTTCAGTAGCATTATATTACGACAATTTTCTTTTATGTCAGGTCAGAATTTTCTGGATAATTCAATTATGTTGCAATATTTATATCACATTTCCTGAAGATATGAACTGTGAAACATATTTCCTTCCTATTATGACGATGATTGCAATGACTCGTATTGGAACATTTTTAATGCAAGTACCGTACTTTACTATTTATTAATTACTATTTGTTACACGTAATAATATTTTTTTCATGAAACAATACGTTTATATTCTACTGTACGTCTCGTAAAATATTTATCATATGAAATATAAAAAAGCATATCAACTAATATAACAGACGAATGTCTATACATTCAAATACTGACTATTCGAGAATATTTATAGCAGAAGTTGATGCTTTAACAATATTTCATATTTCTTGGAAGCAATTAATTAAAAGCATACAGTAGAAAAGAATACTGCTGTTTTCATAAATGGATCAAAGATATGTCAAAAATAATTTAATTAACTAGTATTAAAATATTTATGAGTATACAAGATGATTTTTACTCTATAACGTGAATATTTTTTAACTTGGAAGGAATAAAAAAAACCACACGCACGCACAGACACACACACACAGATATATAACAAATGTGCAGCCCAAATATTATTAGAGCACAAAAATAACTTCTTTATGTCACTAAATCAGTTTACTTCAGTTAATAGACTCAGTCTACAAATTGCAAACAATAGTAGATACACATATGGGCAGGTTGGCTGCCAAGTGGTGTATGTCCAAACTTCTATGTTTTCAGGAGAGCAAATTTAAAGTTTGCAATTCACTGTCAATTCAGAATTGTATGTCTTGAGTAAATAATGGCTTGGCAATAAGTGGAACATACACCCTTTCAAATTAGAAGTTATAAATCTATCTTGCAACTGTTTTAACTACCTCAAAAGTGAACTTTTCAAAGTCATGATCTTAGAAAAAAATCGCATTCCCCTAATTGAAATAAAAATAAATTGGGAAAGAAAATGAGATCGAATAAAAGTTGAAACCCTACTCAAAACAGAACTGTTGTTTATTGTTAAGAAATACAAACAAAAACGAACATTGAAAAGAACAAAATGGAAATTCATACGATGTCATCTGATATCATGATTTCATCAACTTATTCATCGTCAATGGAAACAGTTAAAGGATTAGAATTTAAGCCAAGAAAAAAAGAATAGTGACAAGGGTATAAATTACAATAGGTCCCCTATATATTTTTTCTTTGCTTCTGTAACGAATCTTCCATCAAGGTAAGCTGTTTGAAGTTGATGCTGTGTCAGGCACATTGACGGGAGCCCGGTACTGCCACGACCTTTTCTCAAGTCAAGCTCTTCGAACTTAACCATTTCACATACGGACTACAACTTGCACTTAATATGAATGGTTCACACACAAGCTACGTTATTTTATTCTTCAACAACACTTACCTAATAATAAGAATGTTTGCAACACAACAGAGTAAACAATGTTCACAGGCAGCGACAGTACAGATCTGTGTGCTGATAACTCTGGTAGAAGCACTTGGACATAACACCACTTGACTGCCAAGGCGCTCAGCAGTTTCGTTCAGTGTAATAATATTCTGTGCTATTTGTGAGCGAACTATTGAACTCGGACACACACTACTTGTAGGATACAAAGAACTGAATGTCTAGTACCGTAACTATAAGTGGTGTTAGTCCATTTTTCAATTTTTGTAACTTACACCACTTGGCAACCAACCCGCCCATATGAAGAGTTCGTGGGAAAAACGATGATTGTCACAGTTTTCTTAAGGTTGATGTCATCATCTAATTCAATGGATCACTACGAAATTTAATGTTGTTCTTATGAAAAATGGTAAAAAGGAGAATTATCACCACGAATACAGTAATTCTTTCCTTTATTTTCTATAGAAACAGCACTACATCTTGCAGTTATAGACTCAATTAGATCATTATCTAATCTTTAACAGAAATGTGACATTCATAGTTTTTCCCGCGAACTCTTCATATCTTAGTGACAGTGATTAGTAATTGTATAATAGTGTATAATTTTCAGAATAAATAAAGGAAGACCGAAAAAGAAAAGAAAATAAGAGTATACAAATACAACCCTTCTGATTGTGATCATAAGTGCCTGCATATGAAACATAATTCATCTTTGGTTTTCTGATCATAAATACAGCCGCATAATATAAGTGATAATGTTATGTTATTTATATCTTATTCCCCACTCCAAGGATTAGGCTTCAGGCATGTTCCAGTCTTACAGCAAATCTTTCCATCTCGTCTTTGGCTCTGTCCGTTTGTTTGCTGTAATGATTATTCCTGTAGGGATTGTCATTTATATTATGCTCATAACAAAATAGTATGTAAAAATTTACAAAAATTTCACGATAGGCACTTATTAAAATCAGTTGTGCCCACTTACACAATTATATATATATATATATATATATATATATATATATATATATATATATATATATATACCTGAGGAGCAATGAACTGTATTGTATTTATTTACATTCCATGGTATTCGTACATTGCTTCACAGCTAGAATATGGAACAAGTCAAACGAAAAAAAAAAATCTTAATAGTACTATAAAGTCTTAATTATAGTCACAGTCTAGTTGAAGAGTTTTACAACTCAACACAACACAAAGTTTTAGTATCAATACTTAACACAACACAGAAATATTCATGAAGCATTGTTGAATGTCATGAATTCACTTACAGAATAGAAGGTGTGAGAAATTAGGTACCGATCAATATTTCTTTAATTTGCCCCTAAATAATCTTATGTTTTGAGTTTCATTTTTTATATCCACGCACTCCTTTTTAACAGCACAACAGACTTGCCGATGGAGCATGGAAGTCATTTTTGACGTGTATTTATGCGATGAACTGTTGAATTAGTTACAAAGTTTTCACAATTACATACAAGGCAGATTATTAATGAAAAAATATACTGACAAGCTATGGGCATTATTTGTAGTTTCTTTTTTTAAATGGTCCTACACAATTCCCTGGATTTGGCACCCATTATTATTCTAATTACTCTTATTTGTAGTAGGAATATACTGTTACTATCTGTGGAATTTTCTCAGAATATTATTCCAAAACTCATTACCAAGTGGAAGTATGCAAAGTATATTGTTTTTAAGGTATTGATATTTACTATCTCTTGCATAGATGTAATAGCAAAACATGCTGAATTTAGTTTAGGGGTAATTTCTTTAATATGATTTTTCCAATTTATGTATTTGTATGATCGAATGACTGATGTATGCAGCAAGAGTTTTACTTTCTGTGGCTTGAACTTTTGAAAATTGGGTAGAAAACCACATATCTCTGAAATTCTATGTCTCCGATGCTTTGGATATGATGTCTTTATGTGTTCACAGAAATAGTTTGATATACAGACGTACACAAAGTTTTCTTTTTCTAATATATAAGGGAGCTTATTCTGAATTCAGCTTCAGATTACCATAAATTTTAATTCCTGATACATGAAAGATACCGACACTAAGGAAATCAACGTGCACATTACCTTATACAATATAGTGATATTTAATTCCTTTATTCGGATCTTTAAGGGGAGGCAGAGGTGAATATTTCAAAATCCACAAAATGTATCCGATTTGTTTGAAATTGATCATGGATACTAAGTATGTTATTAGTAATGGACATACCAAGTTTCAACTTTCTAAGTACAATAGTTCTGTAAATATTAATAATTTTATAAAACTTTATATCGTTTGATATAAAATGCTCCATGCACCATATTGTAAGAAATTTTCAATATTTATTTTTATTTATATGTTCAGAGAAGGTATATAAATAATGATAAGTATTAGTTTATTATGGGCATAATATAGTAAAATCAAAAACTAACATTGGAATATGAAAATAAAGATAATAAAAATGGAAAAAACCAGATTTTCATTTTTTCTTCAGTTTTGTTTGAAAATTTCACCTCTGCCTCCTCTTAATGAAAATAAAATTTACCTTTCAAATATGTATATCACCACATTACTAACTGCATAGTACAAGAGGTAAACTAAAAGTAAAACTTTTAATTACATTCAGTAATAAGTATTCATTTAAAAACTGATTAAAAACAACACATTGCAACCTCAGAGATTACTTACTTACTTACTGGCTTTTAAAGAACCCGGAGGTTCATTGCCGCCCTCACATAAGCCCGCCATTGGTCCCTATCCTGAGCAAGATTAATACATTCTCTATCATCATATCCCATCTCCCTCAAATTCATTTTAATATTATCTTCCCATCTACGTCTCGGCCTCCCTAAAGGTCTTTTTCTCTCCAGCCTCCCAACTAACACTCTATATGCATTTCTGGATTCGCCCATACGTGCTACATGCCCTGCCCATCTCAAGCGTCCCTGCAATCTCAGAGATTACTTACATAAAATAAAATCCAATTTTTGTTGCTTACAAAAACATCTTTCGCATTTCTGCATTATTTTTGTGTACTTCTAAATTACTTTATCCTATATATATCATTTACATGTTGTTTTGTACATACATGTTATATTTTGTGTTATAAATCAGTCTTTTTATCACACTTAAGGAACTCTCATGTATAATTATTTACAGGAAAACTGAACAATATTCGTTAATTTACATAAAACCACACAAGACCATCCTCTTGCTTAAAAGTAGTCATCAGCGCACTAGATTAGTAGTGTAGGCAACCTCAACAATCTTTTAAGATCATGCTCACCACAATATTCTAGCGTGATATAAAATATTAAAAAATAACACACACCTAACACTCATCTGCATTTATCATATATGTTCTAGAACGTTTAGTTTATTTAAAAAGAAAGGACAACCTGTTTCAATGCAGGAAATTTTGAAGATAGGTTCATTTTGACAGCTATCGTGTTTCAGATTAATTATTATAACACCGTACCTAGTTCTCTTTTTTTTAACAATAACTGGAGCTCTTTCCAGTCAAACTATATTCGGCTGGACAATAGGCCTATGTCATTTCAGTCATCCTCTAGCAAAGATATGAATAGAGTTCCTTTTCTTTAATGTGACAAACTGTGTGTACACGATGAGATATTAAGTCACACAGGTATGAACTAACCTTTATGACATACTGGAACAAGTCAATATAAAACACTTTTTACATAGAATTAATAATGACAACATAATACTTCTGAGCAAATGTACGATAATATTGTCTATATGCAATAATATGTAGATCTCGGGAATCATCTTGTATGCACATAAATAGAATAAATATGTATATGCTACAATCCTTGTGTATAATACATTGCAAATGACAGTCTGAAAATTCTAGATTTCAGAATGGTTAATGAGCCTCTTCTGGAGCCATGAAAGTATACAGCATGGCCCTGTCATGAAAATGGTGCAGATTTTCAACATGGCGTATCACTCGACCTTCTAGTAGATGGTATGCATACTGGGTTGCTTGAATTCGATCTCTGGCTAGTCCAACTTCCATCAGCCAATCCACTAGCTTCGAGCCCAAGAAAGTCTCTCTATAATACTTCAGTCTCCATCTTCAAATAAAAACAGATTAGGCATGGTGACCATAATGAAAATCTTTGAAAATGTATACTTCGATTCTATCATTCATTACATTTTTCTAATATCCTATCTGTAACTTCCGTACAGTTTTTCTTAAAAATCTGTTAGATAGGAGAGAAGTTACTATTTTTGTCTAAAACCACCCCGTATAAAGGGGTAGTTCCTCTTACACAATCGTAATCGGAGTTTGTATACAAAGAATATGTGCTATCCATAAGTAAACTCAAAACTTACAATAAACATGAATTAAAAAGAATCCTTAAGAAAAAGGCAGCACAAAAATAAGAAAACAATTGCAAACAAAATATCCAGGGCAAAATATGGGAAGATATTCAACAAAATTGGAAATTTAATTGTAGTAAACCAAGATAAAAAGCTGTAACACTATTCTGATTAAAAACTGGCCATGTCTGAAACAAAATTGGCATCTTAAACTACGACCTCTGTTCACTTTATGACAATCAAAAACGAATGAACGAAGAACATCTCCTCTCCTGTGTTAAACTGGATCTATCAAAGCAGCAGAAGGCACAATCTTTCGTCTATATTGGAACGACAGATTCCAAATGGGCTTGAGGACCCCAACTGGAAGGTCATTAGAAGAAATGTTCAGTCAACAGTCCGAAGACTGGTTGGAACCTCTAAAGTGACACCAATAAGGCATCACTCATGAGGCAACTAAGTCAGGAGATAATAGGTTAGGATGACCAGTTCCTTTCCCCCTCAATTGCATACATCATTGAATATGGACAGTTCATTAATCAGACTTCAGATGTATGCAACAATTGTTCTTCCTCTGACACATATCGTCAAGTGAGATGTACTGCTTGACAATAGATATCAGCCAAAAACTCAATCAGAAGTTAAGAAGAAGAGCTCCCATATTAGCTCTCATATTTTACATAATTCTTTGAATTTTATGTGATTAAGTGTTTTTTTTAAATAACTGGCGATTTCTTAAATTTGATGTTCGAAAGTTAAGCTGGATTTGTGACAATACTGGGTGTTCATTTCAAAGTGTGTCATGACGTCACTGTTGTGAGTCAGCGATTTGAAGCGAGTTTCAGCTTTTATGCCAGAGAAGTTGCCTATTATTCAAGGCGTTCAACCTGAACTTGAGAACGTGTATGGTAACTTGAACGTCGTAGCAACAGATGGCGGTCTGTCTGGTCTGTGTGCTACCATAACCTTTTTCGAACTGTGTTTTGCGTGGGCAAGTCGTACGCAGGGTATTTGTTATCATCGGTTGCGTACGACAACATTCCGCAACACAAATCAAATGCTCCGTGTCCATGTTGACCGTCCAAGTTAATGTCAACAAATACGTAAGTAATCGTCTTAACCCTCTTCCCATATCCCGACAGTAAGAAAAAACTCACCTCAGTACGTGTTTCCAAACAGTTCACATTCCTGCCACTACCGGCGTTACCGTACGTATCGGTACGTACTCTTCAGAATGAATGCCGTACTTGCCAGGCAACTTCTCTGGCACATAGGCAATACGCCTTTGCAGATGTGTAGGAAGATTGAATTCTCTAGGCTCATCGGCTAGCCACATGACGGCATACAGTGAACCATGACACACTTTGAACTGAACACCCAGTATTTCGCTATTATCCAGTAGACCGTTGAATATTTTATACAATAAAAGTTGCTCAGCAAGTAATCTATGATTGACAAGAGACATTAAATTTAATTTAGTAAATAAGACTGTTGTACGAAATTTTGTTATGGAAAGCCAAGTAATTATATTTTTTTTAAATAAATGTACCTTGAAAATCGTTCTTGAATTTTTTAAATTTAATTACTATGTGATTTACAAGTGATTGGTCCTCGAAGAAAGTAGTTTTGCTATATTGTTAGTAATGCTATAATGTTTCCTTACAAGTGAGAATAGAATATATTATAATTTAAACTGAACAGTGACAGAATAAGAAGGCTAAATGTAGACTAGGTGCTCCCTTACCAGAATGGATTTATTCAGCATGTTTGGATTTTTATTCTTTGCTATATTTTAAAATAAGCATCATTTCTGTCTGCATGACTGCATTCCATCCAGAATTCTGGCCAGAGAAGTCTACACAGATTTCCATAGGGATTAAGATCGAAACAAAAACAGCCATGATATTATATCGATTGCAAGGCCTCTAATCGCAGTAATATTTAAGGCATAAATGAAATGGAAGACGCAAAGCTTATTTTGTTAAATCTTCTTCCAAAGCTAACGCAATTAAAAATACATGCTCCTCAGAGCTATTCATTTCATTTCCAGGTTTAGTCCAGGACACTACAAGGAAATAATACGCTCGCTTTAGTGGTAAATAACGACACTATTAGATGATCAATTCGGAAATGCAGACAAGTGAGCGATACTATAATAAAATCAGAATGCACCAAACGAATTCGTTCATGTAAGTGAGCCAGTGTTGCCACGACCTACTCACGAAAATCAGGAGAAAATCATAGAAAAAACAGGAGATTACAGTAGATTAATAAACATGAATTTCTTCTTTGTATTATATTATTAATTACAAAACAGTGTACTATAAGAAAGATGATATGTTGTATTACTATATAGCACATCCCTAACCAATGAAATGGAACAATTTTGCTAAATATAGGCCTAATTACTGTCATCTCTACTCAGAGTATGCACGTAGAGCTGAAGACCCGGGTTCAAATCCCGGCGCCGGAGAGAATTTTTCTCCGTTCCATCACTCTTTCATCATGTGATGACGCAGAATATCTGCATAGAAATATCATATGTACTTCGGTACATCAAAATATATATATGATATGCTTAATAAATCACTTTGTGATTTAAGACGGCGCCCATACCGTCGGATCCCGGCCAAACAGTCACTCATCTGAGTGCACCTCAACACATGTATGGACTTCGGTCCTGCGTTCATAGACATCTATGACGTAGTGCAGAGGGCGGCCACTAGAGGGAACCCAAGAGATGGAGCTTAATCTGAGACGATTCTAAACGGCGTCGGGATTGTATCCAGCGTGGCTTAGTGGATAAAGCATCAGCACGTAGAGCTGAAGACCCGGGTTCAAATCCCGGCGCCGGAGAGAATTTTTCTCCGTTCCATCACTCTTTCATCATGTGATGACGCAGAATATCTGCATGGAAATATCATATGTACTTCGGTACATCAAAATATATATATGATATGCTTAATAAATCACTTTGTGATTTAAGACGGCACCCATACCGTCGGATCCCGGCCAAACAGTCACTCATCTGAGTGCACCTCAACACATGTATGGACTTCGGTCCTGCATTCATAGACATCTATGACGTAGTGCAGAGGGCGGCCACTAGAGGGAACCCAAGAGATGGAGCTTAATCTGAGACGATTCTAAACGGCGTCGGGATTGTATCCGGCGTGGCTTAGTGGATAAAGCATCAGCATGTAGAGCTGAAGACTCGGGTTCAAATCCCGACGCCGGAGAGAATTTTTCTCCGTTCCATCACTCTTTCATCATGTGATGACGCAGAATATCTGCATGGAAATATCATATGTACTTCGGTACATCAAAATATATGTATGTTATTTTGTTTTTACATAGCAATGTCTTATTGACAATGTTTCGCATTAAAATGTATTAATCAGGAGTTTTTCGTATATTCACAAACGATTTTCGATAGAACAAGATTTATTTTAAAGGTGATATTAAATACAGTACTGCATTAGCTGCAACTGTAACAGACAAAAAATTATCCCTTTTCTTGCTTTTGCATAACTACCCTTTAAACTGTTCATCATTTTCCCACTCTGATTTATATATTCTGGGAGTATTTACTTTTCTTTCTTGCTGGGACACTTTCACTCATTTTAAAAGATCACTGTGCACGATATGTAACACAATTACCTACACTTCACTTTCTCACTGTTTCTCGTGCACACAATCGGAAACAAATTTCACTACTGAATAAGTTTCGTTTTTCCTCTGTTCCCAAAACAATAATGAAATAACTTATATCACATGCTTATGTTACATGAAGATTATATACCTGAGTGTGTATGTTTGGAGGAGAGTGTGCACCCTTTCGTGGTAAGGTTTCAAATATTCGTTCTCTAATACCATTTTTTAATTATGTTTAGACTATCGAGTGGATTGGAGAGGGACATAACTCTGAGCCAAGTGTATAAAACATGGTCTTTATCTGCAGTGTGCTGTGTGCTGATATAATCTGCCGCTAGACTCCAACCGAGAAGTGACACCTGGCTTCTTGCAAGCATCATTGTGGCGACGCTAACGAGTTAGGAGCAGGGAGACAAATGAAAACATTGTTTGACATGTGTATAAGATGCAAAAATAAGACATGGTGACATAATAATTATATGTGTACTAAACAAATGAATTGAAAATCCGGGCGTAGAACTAGGTGACTGCAGCTTGCCAAAAAGGCAGGAGAAATTCGGACTTTTGACAAAAAAAATCAGTAGAGCAGTAGATTCAATGGAAAAACAGGAAATCTCCTGCTAAATCAGTAGGTATGGCAACAGTGAAGTGAGCACCTATCTTAAGAGTTGAAGAAGAGGAGGTGAAAGAATAAGAAACAAAATAAATGTGATACTAACCTCCTGCTAGTGGAAATATCGTGGCGACATTTTTCCAGATGATGGGTTGCAAACTGGTCACAAACGTGCTTGGTCTCAAAACCCAGTTCGTCCCATGAAGGAAGCTTCACCTCAGCAGCTCCGTACAATAAGTACCGCCACCACTTGACAAGTGGCTGCATCACACACTTGGGGTCCAGCCCAAACACGGCAAACACCATCAGAGCCTGCCCAAAGTTCAGACTTGCATCCAAAAATGCCAGTTCCACATAGATACCGGACATCTCCTCCATCACCAGCGTCCATATGGAAAGTGCTATTCCCTGAAACACGACAGTGCACAAATTACTAATAAGCAAGGACCTGAAAATTTCGCATTTGAGAAATCCGCGAATTTTTTAATTGTGGGGTAGAAATATTTTTCTTCATCTGTAAGATAATTTAGCATGATTTTCTAGCAGAATTGAATGTGCGAAAAATGCAAATTTTCTATCCAATTGCAAAATCACGAGAAAAATTATATTTAATAGTAAAATGCTATTTTTCAAGCAAAAAGCTATATAAAAATATATATTTTTTTTTTTTCCGCACATTAAAGGCACTTTTTAAATACTCAAAACATGTCGATCGATTATTTTTTATCAATTATTGTCTGCTCAATTCGATGTCATATAATGATAATGAATATCACATGATTGATATACATATCGTAATATTGATTATCAATAAGGAGCGGATTTCTATATAATTAAATATTATTTTTGTGTGTGATAAAACACAATTAACAAAGTTAAAAATTCCGAACATGAAGTTTCAAGTTTAAAACCCGAATTTTATTTCACATAAAACCACATATTTTCACAAAAAATTATGTAAATACATATTTTCAGGAAATCTGTTATAGACACATAAATCTTGGAGTTTTTTTTACTTAAATAATTTTTTACAAGAACTTTTAAACATTTTAAAACTAAATCAATTATGTCACTCAGAAGTACGTTACTTTTTAAGAATTCTTGGTTGCTTCGTGTTTCTAAGCGCTGTGTGGTGTATCCGTCATCCATTTTTTTTATAGTATCGCCTCAAGTTCTGAGAACTGCTAGGCAGCATATCAATGTTATTATTAGAGAATAAATTAACATAGACAAGGAGGAGAGATCTTGCAACACATAATTAGGAATGTTTATTATTGCTGAAGATGATTTCATTCCACGCTTTGTTTGTGAAACATAACAGATAAGAGCTCAGGAATGAACATTATTTAATTTAAACAAATCTCTCCCATCTTAATCATGTCCATCAAATAAGGCAAAATGTCTTGTTGTGATCCCTGTTATCGGGCTTCATCAATCAATATCCTTCAAGATATACTGAAAGATGGTTATTTAAAAAACGATTTGGCTTTCCTATTAGCAAATCTAAGCTTTTTGTGTGACACCATAAAAAAAAACTCGAAACATCCAAAAACCTGTTGTCTGAAACAGGGAGGTGCGTGCCGTGGAAATTAAACTAGACTCGCTACCAGGTTCAGAAGTACAAGTACTAAGGGACAAATTCCAGAATGTGTTTGGAAAAACAGTGGATATAAAAAAATGTGTAAAGTTGCTCAAGTATTGGAGGGTGTGCCTGTGGGTGAAACTGACGGTGTTTGTGTTTGTGACATTCCTCTTTTTAAATATGCACGTCTGGCGTCCTATGATGTGGAAAGATCGTTTTCACAGTATAAGTCGTTGTTCAGAGATAATGGGCATGCATTTGTGATGGAGAATTTGGTGATGACCTTTGCTGTTCACCGTAATTCTAGGCCAACTACTAGCACTCAAGTGTGGTTGGTGAGTAACTAGTAATTTTTTTTTTTTCCAAGCTAAGTAAGGTATTTTTGTCATATTTAAAAAAAAAAAATTTATTTTTAGCAAATATTTTTGTACTTTTTAGCACATAAAAAATAAATATATTTAAATTTTTTAGCACATAAAAATCTGCTCCCTAATTATCAAGTTCTATATTTGATATGGGTTGGCTAAAATGCATCGCATCGGCTTACTCGGCCATTTGCTTCTGAGATCGCAGCAGAGTTGGATAGTTATTCTAGTTATATTGGTAGAGTTAGTTGAATTTGTGAGGCACGTGCTCCTTCGTAAAATGCTTATGCTCATGAAGGAGCCCAGCATATCCATACAGAACACGTCTAGACTAACAACATACATACCACAAACATGGAGCACGCTAGCAGGATGAGCAGCACCATATGCCGGAGAGTCTGGCGATCCTCCTCACTGTCCTGTTCCTCCTCCAGGGCCTCCTGGATGTGATAGCGCTTCACAACACTGTGGCACTGGTCTCGCTGAGCAGACGGACATCCAAATCTAGCTGGACAGATGTCTCCAGGATTGGAGGCTCCTACTTCCTCATTTAAACTTCGAAAAGATCGACCTCTGTCTGATACAATTTCCTCAATGTCCACTACTTGCTGTTGCGTTGCGGGACGACGAATGGGGGTACTGCTTCCTGCTGTTCATGCAAATGTAAACATTACGAGACTAAAGACATCAAATATATAAAATATGTGGTTCTTTTCAGAACAATTATGATATGGATCATCAGTGTAATTATAATGACGAGAGACACCAAATTACTTGAAGAAACCATGTCCCACTTTGTTACTATCTAAGCAACATGTATGTTTCGATTGGGTACGTGGTCATGTAGGGAACACGAAAGAGCAGATCATCTAGCCAAGACGGCCGCGAAATCGGAAACAGAACACACATACTCTCCCCTCTCTTATGTAAAAATGCAAATGAAGGTGGACATGTTAAATGACTGGAATGCAATGTGGTTAAACAGTACAAATGGCCAAATCACAAAATCGCTATATTTCCCACTGTTAAAGAATTATGAACCATCTTACATATCCACGCAATTCATGACTGGACACAGAAAATTTAATTCATATTTGAACGTTTCAAAATTGACAACCCAAACAGCTCTTCATGTCCCTGTGAACACCCCACACAAACAGTCGACTACCTGTTATTTGAGTGCCCACTACAAGAACGCAAGAGATACCGGCTAGAAACCCATCTTAGCATGTGCGATACAACTTTCTCACCACCGTTAACAAAAGTTTTTCTGAAGCAATGTTGCATAAAGGAATTTCACAGATTTATTACAGATGTATTTAAGACCTTGTAGAAAATAACAGTATTTAGTAACAGTGTCCTATTTATTCTTTTTGGAGCCAAATTTGTAACTTTTAAAAGTATGGCTATTATGTTGAAGTGTATATGTTGTAGAGGATGCTTGATTTGTTGTGATGTGAGTCATAGTTCTGGGATGCTTGATGTCGTCGCAATGTCTTAATTATAGTTTGTGTTTGTGTGACTATTGTGTATTAATTTATGATGTGTGTTACGGAAAGTTGCATAATTGTGTTATAGAGAACGGCTACAAGAAATGTTATGTTTATGTATTGTAACTGTTTTCTGTATGTCTCAAATTGATGCCTGATGTTTGATTTGCAATCGCAATGTTTAAATTACGGATTGTTTATGTTTTGTTTACATTGTGTAAGCTAATTTATTTTTCTTTTCAATTTGTTTTTATGCTTAGGCCTATTTTTTGTGTAAAACTATAGCCCTAGCATACATATGTAAAATAGTGCTCCCCCCCCCCCAATGGAGATACAATAATAATAATAAACCATGTCCCACAATGTTTTTCTTTCATTTTTCTGATCTAGAGTCCAATATATGTCTTGACAAAAGGCAATACAGAACCCCGATTATCCCTCACCCTATTAATCAATTGTTGGATTATCCGTCTGCCTTTCTCTCACTTTTTTTTTTTTACTGTACAAATATATGAAGTACTATACATTGTATTAGCAAGTCATTTTTCTAGAGTATTATTACAAGCCTTCACCCTTACACAGTATGGTCTACTGTTCAACTTGTCGTACTGTATAACTTCTACATAAAAATTCTTCTACGAGTGTCAAAACAAATGTTGTGCTAAGTACCGAAAAAACAAAGTGAAAACCTAAATAATTCAGTGGTTTGGGGAAAGAGAAGCAGTGGCTCATTTCGCATCAGAATACGAGATTAGAGTGTAGAAAATATGTAAATCTACAACACGAGACCTCCACTATTCCTATCTTTCAACAGACAGCCATTACAAGGAATTTACTTTCCCTTAAAAATCCGTCGTTGACAACCAGACTAAATTAGTGAACTTCTGATCCACTACCTAACGTGTTAAATACAAACTTTTCTTGCGTTTATGTTAGTGTTTGCGCTTATGTATTTCATTGTAAATGCTTTTATTTCCTCTACCTTGGGGTGGACCACATCCGTTAACAATGCTGGTAGTGTGAACTTCTTTCGGACTAGCATCATCAGTTTCCACATCACTGGCGATTTCTCTGGTACTGACGTCCTGCACTAAAAGCAGATACCGTGCATATCTCCGCTGATACCGCTGATGAAGAACCAAACATCCAATTGTCACTGAAATGGAACATATTTACCATTAATTTATCTAAGTCTGCAAACTACAGTGGAATAGCAATATAACGAAGTCTAGCAACCTGCAGGTAACTTTTATTAAAATGTACCTTGTGACAGTGACGCACTTTCAAATGATAGTACAGCTGAAAATATAGTAATGCACGAAGGCACGTATTGAGTATAAATATACTGTACATGTTTATTTCGACATATGTGAATCATTTTAATTGTTACATGTAAAATGCATTTGATAGTAACGGATTTATACCTCAGTGCAAAATCGTTTTTCTGAAAAAAATTAATTTAATCATTTCACTATATAATTTATTTAGAATTTTAACTGAGAGGGAGGGTAATTGCGTAATTTTAACAAGATTCTGCCAGAACTCACATAGCCAATGCGTCCTTGAAAGCAATAAATCAAGACTTTGAGCAATAAATTTTATCAGTAATGTATGGACTCCTCGATCCCCTCACTTCATCAGCTGTAATATTTAGTTATCTGTTTTGTTGTCCTGTCACTACGATGTCATCCGTACAAGAAGCTTCTCCCGATCTAGATAGTACATATGCTGTGTGGCATTCTATATTGCAAACAGACACCCAGTGTTTGTATATCATGCTACACCACTACTGTATTTAAAAAAAGACAATAATTTAAAATGAAGGAAAATCATAAGGATTAAGCTCGTTCATAAATCTACAAAAGGAGAGGAATGTTTAAGGAGTAAATGATGATGACAAAAGTGATGACAATGATGATGATAATGATGACGTCTGATGGGTGACAGATAATGGATGATGACAAGAAAGAAGAGGAAAAGGGAAAACCTTCTCGATACTACCATGTGGAGAAAGTGTAATGCTCAAAAACAACAAATAGTAATTTCCAATTTTCAATGAAATACGCATTTTAAAGTCCCAAATACATTTTGATTTTAACAGTATAGACTTATATGTGTAAAAATTGGAGATTTATCTTTCGAAGAGGTGGAGAAATTCAAATATCTTGGAGCAACAGTAACTAATATAAATGACACTCGGGAGGAAATTAAACACAGAATAAATATGGGAAATGCCTGTTATTATTCGGTTGAGAAGCTTTTATCAAAAAATCTGAAAGTTAGAATTTATAAAACAGTTATATTACCAGTTGTTCCGTATGGTTGTGAAACTTGGACTCTTGCTTTGCGAGAGGAACAGAGATTAAGGGTGTTTGAGAATAAGGTTCTTAGGAAAATATTTGGGGCTAAGAAGGATGAAGTTACAGGAGAATGGAGAAAGTTACATAACGCAGAGCTGCATACATTGTATTCTTCACCTGACATAATTAGGAAATGTTAAATCCAAACATATGAGATGGGCAGGGCATGTAGCACATATGGGCGAATCCAGAAATGCATATAGAGTGTTAGTTGGAAGGCCAGCGGGAAAAAGACCTTTGGGGAGGCCGAGACGTAGATGGGAAGATAATATTAAAATGGATTTGAGGGAGGTGGGATATGATGGTAGAGACTGGTTTAATCTTGTTCAGGATAGGGATCAATGGGTGGCTTATGTGAGGGCGGCAATGAACCTCCGGGTTCCTTAAAAACCAATAAGTAAGTAGGTAAGTAAGACTTATATGCGTGGTGTATGTAACGCCTTCTGTTTTGATCTTTACGATCTTCCTGGTTCTCTTTCTTTTGTGATGATAAATAATTCCATTTCTGGAGTGAGAGCATATTGCCTGAGATACAACATGGGCATTTATAAAAATGTAACATTTCCAAACCTTAACCTCTCCATACAAATTATATCAAGCACTAATTGAAGACTCACCAATGAAACAAAGAACAAGAATGAAAACTGCAATCGCTGCCTGCACTTCCCCATACTGAAAATTTGGGTTCCTCTTCTCTATTGTCATGGAGAATGGTTCTATTGACAGTATAAGTACTGTTACTAACACCAAAGGACCTCTGTGAACAGACAGTATAACAACAAAAGAGTTAATGTAACTTGGTCATAAATTAGTCCCCAGAATTTGTGTACAGCTTCAACAATGTAAACAGGAAGCCCAAGATTAATTAAGTTGATATAAATTAACTAAAATATTCGAGTCTCTCTTACAAAATAACATAATTACACATAAATAAAATCACCCTAAAATTAATTTCTTGTCTAGAATCATATACCTTATTATTTTCGACATAGATTATTTAAGTCTTGACACGTGCTGTGAAATTAGTTTAGTGCTGAAGTAACGGATAATCATAATCCTAATCAGTGAAATTTGGTTCAATGATCAAGATTATGCTGCCAATGGGAACACAATATCTGTAGCGCTCGGGAAAAGTGACACAGTCAGTTTCCACAAACCTTTTTTGATAATAATTTATTGACAACTTATGGAACATCTGTTCGCTTGGAAAAAAGTACATAGGTATTCCTCCCATTACAATAATTCATACAGAAAAAAATCAAATCGACATAAACCAGTGTAAGTTGTCAATAAATTATCAAAAAAGTTTTTTGTGAAAACTGACTTACGTCACTTTTCCCAAGCACTGCAGATATAATACTGATAACACAGGAGAATATAAGAATATATTCCTCTTTTATGGCACATACAGGGATCAAGATCCAGATTGAAAATGTCATCATGCTTTATATTTCATATATATATTTGTCATTAAGCACTTACTTCAGGTGAGATGGTACTTCACATTTTCATCCTTTATATGTACATTCAAGACTTGGGATCTATGATACATACTCTGTTCTGACTATTTTGAGTATCTATTAACAGGTTTCTTTCTTTTTTTTCTTAATTTATGTTTGTATGTGCATCATTCTACATTAACAATAATATTGTCCTTCTGTAATTTATTACAGATGTTTCATTATTTCTTTCATTTATTCATCCACAAACTGTTAGCAGTGTAAAAAATTAGTGGCAGGAATATGATGCATTATTCAGTGATTTATTATGCTATTGTCGGACCATCGGATCTGTGCCCCCGTAAGATATGCGAACTGAACCCTAATTCCTTCTCAGCCTCGGTAATTCATTTCTCTCCCTGCATTCCCATCTCTCTCCCCCACTATTGACAATTTTGGGTCTTCTTGCAGGACAGTTTATTTGCACTTGCAGTCCAGTGTTGTCAACTCAACATGAACACTGTAGCATGGGGTGGTGAAAGAAATATTATTAAGCAAGTACATAATAGCATTTTGCGATTAAGGGAAACAAACAGGCCAATATCTCTTTCCTATAAATAAGGCAACGAAAAGAGCAGCTGCGATCACTGGTGAAGCTTAATTTTATTTCAATTGATTACGTATTAAAATTACTTACTTACCTAATACTAATACAATATGTTATGTAATTTATATAGGCAGGTTAGAGCGCCTAATAAAGAAAATCTGGAGAGAGTCTGTGCAGGAGATGAAAAGTTAGAATCACCAGGGAAGAACAGACCAAGGGAATCTTTAATTCTTGTAGATGATATGAACTGATGTATATTTTAAGAAGAAAGATAGGCCTACAAGAATTTTATACTGTGCAGAAAGAAGTTCCGACATTGAAGAAATTACTGAAGGTTGCAAGAGAAGCAATAATTTCCAAGGTTGGAGAGAAACGCTACGGAAAGTAATTCGAGACATGCGATTTAGGTTTAAAAATTGTAGAAATACAAGATGTATTTTGATTGAAAGAAATGATATTGTAGCATGGAGGACCAGTTATTTATGACACCGTTTGACGGAAGTTTGGCAACATCCCTATTCTGCAAGGTTCATGGCCTGCTGTTTAACGTGGTGGGAGGAAAGCGGGTGGAATGGAGTGAGTACAGGCGTTAACTTTTCCAAGAACGACGACAGCGCTGAAGGGGCACAGATCCGATGGTCCGACAATATCAATGATATTCCTGTTAGTACTTTATTTTCTTCAGTTGTCATTCGCAAAAACAAGACAATTAAATTAAATATTACACACCTAAATAAGAAAATAAAACTTTATTTTCTGCAGGGCACGTAGCACATATCGGCAAATCCAGAAATGCATGTAGAGTGTTAGTTGGCAGGCCGGAGAGAAAAAGACCTTTGGAGAGGCTGAGACGTAGATGGGAAGATAATATTAAAATGGATTTAAGGGAGGTGGGATATGATGGTAGAGACTGGATTAATCTTGCTCAGGATAGGGACCGATGGTGGGCTTATGTGATTAGCTTCAGAATAATTACAAGAGTCATTGCTCCACACTAAACTTTCTTCTGCCAAGGATGTCAAGCTTGCCAGAAGTAGTCACAGCTCCGAATTTCAACAAAGCATTCTAAATGTCTATATTATGTTCTTTTCTCTAATGAACTTACCCCCAGCCGAGCACTATAAAGAATGGCTGAAGCTTTAAAACAAAGCAAAGGCTGCGACATTGTAGAAACAGAAGTGTGATGGCCAAGAATGCTGTCCACAACCTCGAGCTGTATACACCAACAGCATACACAGAGAATTGCAGGTACATGGTCAGGGCATTAGAGCGGTCTAGCGATGACCACAGAACAATCCCAACACAGCCAATTAACTGGAAAAATGACAATTTCATACAATCAGTGAACATAACTTGTATTTTACTTTTAAAGAGCTAAAACAATATATCCAACCACTAATAAACAAAATTTTGGTATGACATTCTTATGATCTTTCTACGCGATAATCATCATCATTAGGGCTAGGATTTTGATGAAATTTCATCTTTTTTCTAGTAAGCCAGAAACATAGCTGCTTTAGTATTTATATGTTATGTGATAAACTGAGTGTTTTAAGACATATTAATTGTTAGGGCTTTTTTTTTTTTTGCATTTTTTGCCTGTTTCAACTCATAAGAGCATATTTTGTTTTATTTGTTGCCTGTTTCAATTCATAAGAACATCTTTTGTTTTATTTGGTCATTTTTTAGGCATTTTCATTTAATTTCGGCCATAAATGCCCATTATTAATATAAAATAACGTTTATTTTCTTTGATATTTTCTTTACATATTTTGTCCATTAATACCCATTTTTTATATAATATTTTAATCGTTTTAGAAAAACGAAAAACAAATATTTCCACTTTAACGTAGTACACCCATGCAATGGATCAGTCCAACTACACCTTCAATATAGACTCCTCTATACCTGCTAATTCCGGATAAGAGTGGCCTTGCGGTAGACTACATGGAAACTAAAAGTAAAGTAAATCCATGGCACTACAGCCCATGAAGGGCCAAGAACGACCAGCTGACTGTTGAACTCACGTCCACATGCTGAAGCAGAAGTGAACAATCGATCATACATGGAAACTACATCAGGTAAAATAATTAATTGAAGTGTACTACTTAGAAAAAATTATGTAAAATTTAATTTAATTACTAGTCTAAATAATATTATTAAATAGTACAAAACCTCTTTTCCTACTAAGCCAATTATGTAAGATCAATTTTTAGGGCATTTTTAAGGGCATTTTTGAACGTTTTTTAGGTCATAAATGCATTGTTTTTAGGACATTTTTTCATGATTTATAGGTCATCAAAATCCTAGCCCTAATCATCATAATTATAAACCACACAGCTCAGTACACTGGTATGCTCTGGCTTTACAAAGTCTCTATCTGGAAGGCCACCCCAGAGTTTCCTCGGCTGTAAACACTCCATTTTCTTCTTGGTTCCTAATCGTATATTAGTTTCTACAGAATTTCTGATTGAACGAACATACATCTTACAGTCTACATACGAAAAACTGATGTACACAGATAGATGTATGGCATGCCAATAATATTTGTTCTGTTTCAAAATTTCTAGAAACGCATATTTCTGTTATAATCTCGAAATCGATTTTTACAGTCTTGCAAAATACCTTCTTCTTATACTTAGCATAATGTGAAAGTAGAAATATGACAGAAAACATTAATCTAAATTATTTGTGATATTAGAAATTAACAATGAAATAACATTACAAATGTCAAATAAGAATATAGTATTAGTACACTGGGCTACAAAAGAAATGCCGAGTCGAAGTCGCTATCAATTTGAAATATTCTCGTGTTATGAGGACTTCGCTTAGCAAACGATAGAAATAGAGATACACAGAAGACATTGCATATAAATTCTATTATTGTTGTTCTGTTATTATATCATTCAGCTTGTTGGTGCATGTCTTCAATAAACTATACATTTTAGAAAACACCATGCCTTATACATCATACTATATATTTTATAAGGCTGCAAAACTGTATTTGTCGAATACGGGGGGGAGGGCCATTAATCCTTCCCATTGAAGGCTTTAAGAAACCAACCTGACAAATACCAATGTCCCATCCCTACCTTCCCATGGTGCAGCTGTTAGTAAGCATAATTTTACAAGCTGAACTAAAGGGAGGGGCTGCTCATCAATTAGCACTGGTCAGCTTGATGAGTTATTGACTGAATTTGGTATAATTTTCCTCTATTCAATACCTAATTCCCTCTTTACCCTTTCCTATCCAGTTCTCTGACTGAACTCTTACTTTCTTCGACCCCGACAGTATTAGAGCATTCGAGGCCTAGGGGTTCTTTTCACTTTCCTTCCTACTTTTCTGTTCCTAAAGTTTGTGTGATGAATCTTGTCTCACTGTGAAAAGAGAGAGAAAGGAGATATGTCTTACCTTGTCTGTGTTGTTATTGCGATGGGGGGAGTGAAGCGATGCCAGTGGCGGAAGAGACTAGTTGATACATTCTGTAGCGCAAAATAAAGTAACAAAGTATCTCTCTTCGTATCTGTATAGTTCCGTTACTGAGCTTGTCTTTCAAGAAACTGAGTTCCGGTAGCCTGTACAAGATTTTGAAAGGAATCCTGAAAATTTACAACCCTCCAATAATCTCCACCCTCATTTGAAGGGACTTGGTTTTATTGCCACTGAGACAAGATAAACTTTACCAAGTATAGTGCTGACCTGCTATGGCACTAAAATCGTCCTCCAGTGGCTTAAGGAGGGAAAGCTGGTGATCAACAAGATCTCCCAGCTAGATCCAATGGACCCGTCGACCAACAGCAGTTGTGGTCCTCCAGACATTCTGGGAGTTGTGTGTGAATGAAGTAGCCACCAAAACGTTAAAATATGAATAATCTCCACCCTCATTTGAAGGGACTTGGTTTTATTGCCACTGAGACAAGATAAACTTTACCAAGTATAGTGCTGACCTGCTATGGCACTAAAATCGTCATCCAGTGGCTTAAGGAGGGAAAGCTGGTGATCAACAAGATCTCCCAGCTAGATCCAATGGACCCGTCGACCAACAGCAGGTGTGGTCCTCCAGACATTCTGGGAGTTGTGTGTGAATGAAGTAGCCACCAAAACGTTAAAATATGGTGTTCACTTAAATCGGCTACAACTTGTCATTTTCAAAACATCTCAAAATCTGTGCGTCAGTGACTAACCATGACAATATCTTTGAAAAATATTGGAGTGCAAGAGGTCAAATGACTTTATTGTCAAATGCCTGGCATTAGAAAACTAAAACAACAACATATATTTTATAATAAACTTGATACATTTTTTTGCTAATACAATATGAAACTTAACTGGCCGTATATATAGATTGTAACAATGACAGCATCCATGGATAATAAGGAAGGCTGTGGAATACCATATAAACTGCAGTTTTACTATTTTTACTTAGTATTTTATTTAACCTGGTAGAGATAAGGCCGTCAGGCCTTCTCTGCACCTCTACCAGGGGATTATAACTACAATATTAAGAATAAAATTTTCGTGTAGTATTCTTATTAATGTTGTAAAATAAATGTGTATGAATAATTTAAAATCAATTCATATGAAATAATAACGTGAACATGTTATAAAAGTCGTATTTGGATGTCTTTAAAAACTAATCTCAGGGAAATAGTTTTCCACCTCACCATGTTTGCTGAAGCCTTCTGAAAACGATATAATTTCGTACAAATCTGGCTTTCAGGTAGTAGCTCCCTGTAAAGCAGGTTTGAATAATTTCAAGGAAAAATTGTTCCGGAGCCGGGTATCGATCCCTTGAAATTATTCAAACCTGCTTTACAGGGAGCTACTACCTGAAAGCCAGATTTGTATAATACATTTGTTACTGGAGGTACGTTAACAGAAAGCCATAAATTAAGTCACACAGTATTGCGTGCACTCATAGTTGAGTTCTGGCGTCTTGTCAGCTCATTTGAATTGTGTGGATATAAAAGGAAAAATTGTGACGGTGTCGTGTATAGTTCCTGGGGTAGCTCAGTCGGTAGAGCGTTCGCACGCTAAGCGAAGGGTCCCGGGATCGATACCCGGCTCCGAAACAATTTTTCCTTGAAATTATTCAGATATAATTTCATATTGGCATTTCCTCTGCAGCCCAGTGTACAGCAATAACATTAATTTTCTGCAACCTATTTCTCTATTACACACATGCTAACTTCACTATCAACACCCTTCCCTTACAGGTTCCAGCCTTTGAGATCCTTCATCTTCTTTCTGTCTTTTACATTTTCTGTTTCAGATTCTCTCTGCAATATCTCTAATTTACTTTTCAGGCAGTATTCTTAGCTCCTACATATCACTATTTTACTCTTTTAGGATTATGCATGAAAATAAAACGTAAAATTTTATGAGTATAGCATTCACATAATGTTCACATACCTGTGATATAACTAAGCAGAAAGTCACTTTATGAGGTATTCTTTTATACTTCTTGCCACAAACGAAAATGACTAGTATCCAAATCTGTAAAAGATTAAACTCTTTTAACGTAAGGAAATTCGAAGATCCTGTATAACAATATAAAAACTAGATAGTGTCTATTTCTTACTTCACTATTCTCTGTTTTTTCATGCATTTCTACTGCACGTAACTACGAACATATAAACCAAGAAATAACTTAGAATACATTATAAAGTACATATTATTAAGAAATACAACAATAGCGACTGGATTCTACACAGCATGGCAAGCAACCTGAAGAAGTGTATATCTGTAACAATAATAGCACACAAATGAAATGTTCTAATTATCGTACACGATAGTTAACTATTTTCAGAACAATACACAATCATCATCAACATCATAATATCCTTTCACGAGTATTAAGAAATACAACAATAGTGAGTGGATTCTACACAGCACCTGAAGAAGTGTATATCTGTAACAATAACAGTAAACAAATAATATGTTCTAATTACCGTACACGATAGTTAACTATTTTCAGAACAATACACAATCATCATCAACATCATAATATCCTTTCACGATTATAGATACAGTCACCTATTTTGATCTCCAACTCAATTTCGTCTGTCAGTTGTTCTGGGAATCTGTTAAGTCTTTTTAGTTCCCCCCCCCCCTCTCCCTCACGGTTGATTTCATTCATTCATAGTCATCTGCCAAAGGGTAGGTCTTTCACTGAAAACTCAGCATTCTCCAATCTTCTCTATTTTCCACCATTCTCTTAGACTCTGCATCATATGATTCATATATCTCAATGTTGTCTATCATTTGATACCTTCTTCTGCCCCAAACTTTTCTCCCGTTCACCATTCCTTTCTGCATTATTTAGTAGGCAGTTTTTTCTTAGTCAACCAATTTCTTTTTCTCTTCCTGATCAGTTTCAGCATTATTCTTTCTTCGCCCACTCTTTCTAGCACAACTTCAGTTCTTATCCTGTCTATCCTTTTCAGATGTTCCATTCTTCTCCATATTCACATTTCAGATGCGTCCAGTAGGTTCTTTTCACTTCGTTGTAATGTTTCTGCCCCATATAGTGGCACACTCCACACAAAGAACTACACTAGTCTCTTCCCTCTTCCTTAGTTCTTTTTCCAGAGGTCCGCAGAAAATTCTTTTTTTTTTTTTATTAAAAGCTCCCTTTACCATTGCTATCCTCCTTTTGACTTCCTGGCAGCAGCTCATGTTACTGCTTATAGTACATCCCAAGTATTTTGAGCTGTCCACTTGATCTACTGCCTCATTTAGAATTCACAAGTGTACCTACTTTATTTTTCTTCCTATGACTATGGTCTTCGTCTTGTTTGCATTTATCTTCAACTGGATAATTATTCGTGGGTATCTGTCTTCAGTCGTTCTTGAGATATATTAAATTCCACAATGAAAGGCAGAATTATAATTTCTTTCTGATTCTGATTTATTTCTCTGATAAGTTAATTCAAATCATTTCCATGGTGCATCAAACTGCAGAAGATTTTGGACTTGTTCATAATTTTTCTCCACTCCGCTCTGTACTCTATCTGGTGTTCACGTCCACCTAAGATGATGAGGTCCATTCTGACTTGATCAGTTCATCGTAATTTCGGTCTTCCAAGAGCTCTTTGACCACCCAGGTCGTCTCTCCATGAACTCCTTAGCAAGTTATCATTGTCTGAAAACGTGTTCCAATCAGTGAATTCTGTTACTATTCAGAACTGCTATGACGTCCGGATCCTTAGGGCCCATTCACATGGTACGAGAATTTCTTGAAACGGGTATTTATTCGAATCATTTTCATGCAAACAACAGTGTACATATGGTTTGATTTTTTCCCATATGTAATTTAACGACAAAAAATCGAACTGTGTACACAATACTGGCTGGACGAAAAAGATTCGAATAAATGCACGTTTCCCACACATCATGTACCGGTATGTATTTATTTACACTGCAATGGGTATATACACCCGGTGGCAGTGGTAACTAATTACACTCAATAATGACAATAATAAACTTATTAATTAAAAATATAATTAATAATAATACTAATAATTAATACTAACAACAATTTATAATAATAAATAATAATATTAATAATAACAGGGAACATCCTAAATTAAATAAAGCACGATCACTTAAAATAACATTTAAAGTAAATCTAATTTGTATCTTAAACCTAAGTTCAAACTAAAACCCACGAGTATGATATGTTCATATCTGCACAAGTACCTTTCAACATTACACTCATTTCGCTGTCAACTCACTCAATGCACTGGAACTACGACACATTTCACTGATTCTATCCTGATTTCACTAACACTTCAAAAACAGTTCACTGTTCAAATACTTTGCACTGCCACTATAAACTATAAAGCTTCACTGACAGGAACACGTTACACTTACACAACACACTTCACTGACACAACATAATTCTTCACTGATACAACACTTCAATAACAAAATATCATTTACACCCTTTAAATACTGTGTATAATTACCGTCTATTAGTAAAGTCCTGAAGCCTATTTTTAAATACATTTTTGGTTGTTGGTAAAGCCTTTAGTAAGTCTGCAGGTAAAGCATTCCAGTCCCTGATAGTACGATTGAGAAAAGAAAACTTTCCAGTGTCCGTCCTCTGTCTTCTTTCCCTCAATTTATAAGAGTGGTCGTTCCTTGAAGAGTAATTTGGCGGCTGCAACCTATTTTTTATTTCTCTCCAGGCAGGCTCACCTCTGTATGTTTTGAATAGTGCGCATAATCGAATTCGCGTTCTCCTGTCCGTGAGTGTGTCCCATTTTAATGGTGAATTTTTCCGACAACACTTGAGAGCCCGTTTTTTAATCTTTTCCAGTGTCTTAATATGTTCTAATCATGTGAACAGGCCTTCATTTAACCTTCTAATTTCTCTGTTTTCCTAATTCTCCATATTCCATTTTCATTAATGGGATCAAAAACATTTCTTAAAATTAAAAAAAAAAAGATACAATGGTACTTTTATTACTTTTGTAATTGCACCATACATTTGTCGAATTATTGACTTGCAACATCGCAGTTTAGCAGCTACCATACTGAAAGTATTTTGGAAGAGATAACTGTTTTTAAAACATGAAAACATTTGTTTAGAAGAGATAACTGTTTTTAAAACATGAAAACATTTGTTTAGAAGAGATAACTGTTTTTAAAACATGAAAACATTTGTTTAGAAGAGATAACTGTTTTTAAAACATGAAAACATTTGTTTAGAAGAGATACCGGTAACTGTTTTTAAAACATGAAAACATTTGTTTAGAAGAGATAACTGTTTTTAAAACATGGAAATATCTGCTAATCAGTTATGAATAACCCTTTCCATTAGGTTTTTATCTGTGATTTTGTGATCCAAATATTTAAAATCTCCAATCAATTCAAAGTTAGTATTATCACAAAACAACAGAGTCTTATTGCCATTATTCCTTGAAATTTCCATGTACAGTAGAACCCCGATTATCCATCACTCTATTAACCGACTGGCAGATTATCAGACTGTCTATTTCTCGCTCTTTTTTTTTCTTCAGAAATAAATAACTTACATGAAGCAGCCTACTGTTTTGTACATCATATTAGTAGTTCTACATATGTTTTTGCTACAGAGTGTTATTACAAGCCTTATCGTTACACAGTATTGTCTACTGTTCGAATTGCCGTTCTATAATATAACTTCTATATAAAATGTCATCCACGGGTGTTAACAGAAAACGTGCTGTGCTAAGAATCGAAAAAGAAATGGAAATAATTGAATGATTTGAGAAAGAGTAACTGTGGCTCATCTCGCATCAGAATACGAGATTGGAGTTACAACTACGCGATTTAATAAAAAAAAAAAACAAGGATAAAGTGTAAAAACGTATGTAAATCTACAACATGAGACCTCCTTTATTCTTATCTTTCCACAGAGTCATTAAAAAGGGCTTCCTTGCCCCTTAAAAACTCATAGTTGACAATCAGACTTAAATTAGTGAACTTCTGATCCACTACCTAGCAAGTTAAATACAAGACCATGGATAAAATTACGAAATCTTTCATGGTGCAGATTATCCGATTTTTTCGGTCAACCGTTCAGTCCATCCCCTTCATTACCACGGATAATAGAGGTTCTACTGTACGTATTTGGTTATCTCAGTATTTACATGGGGACCTAATTTATGTACTTCATCTTTCAAAATCTCCAATTACTGTGAAATTTCATCCTTTGTTTTTCCAGTAAAGACAACAACATTCACATAATAAGAAACTGAAATTTCTTTATTTCATTTTTAGGGCAAAGGAGAGACGTGAACTTTTTAGCAATCCTTATACTAAAACGAGATTAAAAAGTAGTGGTGACAGGCTATCTTCATGTCGTATTCCACTATACAGGTTTGTTAAGGGGTTAGGTACAGCTTAAAGGAGTAAAATTTTGGAAATATTCAACATTTTTTTTTCCTCCATTACTCTATCTTGTACAATAATGAAAATTAGTATGTGTAAAACACTGTCCTTCTCCTATATGATAAACATATTTTTACGATTTAAAAAAAATTATTTATAATTTTTTTCAAAATTCAAAGTTCACTGTGCAGTGATGAAGTGTTTCCCTCATAACTCAAAAAGTATCCAACATTCTGTGATGAAATTTTTTGTGTGTATTTATGCAAGTCATATCTACAATATGATGCAAAATCATTTCTCTACTTTGATAGATTGTCTGATAAAAAATAAATTCATTTTAAAAAATGGTCAAATATCTAACACAAAAAAAAAAATGTTTATTAAGGAATGTAGTTGAAAAAGCATGATATTGTAAACATGAGTTTCAGCAATAAGATAAAAGAGAGAGAATGTGAAAAAGTTAACAAGTTTCTGAGTTATGAGGGAAATGATTCATCACTGTACAGTGAACTTTGAATTTTGAAAAAAAAAATAATAATTTTTTTTTAAATCGTAGAAATATTTTTTTCATATAGCAGAAGGATAGTGTTTTACACACCAGTTTTCATTATTGTACAAGATACAGTAATGGAGGAAGAAAATGTTGAATATTTCCAAACAATTTACTGCTCTAAGCTGTACCTAACCCCTTAAATAACCGATTAAAATATGTATATACAACATTACACAGTAACAAATATTAACATTGTGTTACCATGCAGTGTACGCTGTACTTGTTACAAACCAATTTATTGTCAGACCATCGGATCTATGCCCCTTCAGCGCTGTCGTCGTTCTTGGAAAAGTTAACGCCTCTACTCACCCCATTCCACCCGTTTCTCTCCCACCACGTCAAACAGCAGGCCAAATAGGGATGTTGCCAAACTTCCGTCAAACAGTGTCATTTCTCTTAAATATTGCTTATAATACTGTAAGGTTAATTATTACTTATTCATAATTTAATTTAAGTAGGTCTAATGACGCTGATTGACTTATGCAAAATGCTATTACTTGCTTAATAATATTTCTTTCACCACTCCGTGCTACAGTATTCATGTTGAGTTGACAACACTGGACTGCAAGTGCAAATAAACTGTCCCTCAAGAAGGCTCAAAATTGTGAGTAGTGGGGGAGAGAAAGACAGAGGGATAGAAAAGAGAGAAATAGGAATACAGGGGGAGAAATGAATTGCCGAGGCTGAAAAGGAATTAAGGTTCAGTTCGCATATCTTACGGGGGCACAAATCCGATGGTTGGACTATAGCTGTATTTACGTTCACTCTGAAGATTTTGTGGTGTACAGACCTGCTCTTCTACCTTATTCAGCAGTGCACGATATTGCCATAATTATTTCCATACAGTCGTACTGTATTCACTTTCAGCAATTCACATATAAATTTAGTAAATATTTCCATATTTGGAATGAAATACCCTACACTTTGGATTTTAGGAGTCACGTAGTTCCTTGACAAGGACCTGACGTGTTTGTGCATATAAGGAAAGAGAGAGATATACAGTAAATAAGAAACATTTATCTCTCGAGTTTTAAACAAGGCTCATTAGTATTTTTCATCTATTACAAAAAGTTGCATACCATTAAAAGTACAACACAATTAATAATGAACCTTCAATCTAACGCAATGAGTATTTCTACTAAATTATAATGTTGCAGACAGAGGAGTCATTTAGGGAGAGATAGGCAAATGTTTCCCCCCTCCCCGAGTTTAAGATTAAAAAATTAATGACTGAGTAATACTACTAAAAAAAAAGGTAAAGGTATCCCCGTAACATGCCATGAAGGCACTTGGGGGGCATGGAGGTAGAGCCCCATGCTTTCCATGACCTCGGCACTAGAATGAGGTGGTGTGGTCGGCACCACGCTCTGACCGCCTTTTACCCCCGGGAAAGACCCGGTACTCAATTTTATAGGAGGCTGAGTGAACCTCGGGGCCGTTCTGAAAGTTTGGCAACGAGAAAAAATCCTGTCACCACCTGGGATCGAACCCCGGACCTTTCAGTCCGTAGCCAGCTGCTCTACCAACTGAGCTACCCGGCCGCCCGAGTAATACTACTAAAGAGAAAAAAGTGAGAACTTTAATTTTCATATTAAAATATACCACTTTTATAAAGGCTTAATAAATAAAAGACAAGCTAGTTGATGATTTGCTCAAATGAAACCAAGGCATTGTCCTTTGCTACATAAGTAACTGGTACCTATTGTAAATAAAAGCATTTTTTTTTTGTTAATTGGAACTAAATTTTTTTATCAATGAAACTGTGTATACATCACATATTCATTATATGAGGTCTCGCCATCCTCATTGAATATTATCACGACTACTATGAAGTAGTCAATGTGTATTATCACCATTAAATCGAGAAAAATTCGTTCTGGCACCGGGAATCGAACCCGGGAACTCTCAGCTCTGCGCGCTGAGCGCTCTTTCCAACTGAGCTATGCCGGGACACGATCCAGAGTTCGACTGGCACTGTGGATCGTGTCCCGGCATAGCTCAGTTGGAAAAAGCGCTCAGTGCGCAGAGCTGAGAGGTCCCGGGTTCGGTTCCCGGTGCCGGAACGAATTTTTCTCGAAATTAATGGTGAAACTGTGTATGTTCATTTGTTAGCACATCCTTAATATTAACAAGTGCATGTAAATTACGTTTCATATAGATGGGATAAGAAGTTAAAACTAGACCTATGTACGGCAACTGGAAATGTGCTGTAAAGTGGGGTAAACTTGTCCATGAAAAATAAATAAATAAACCATGACATCATCCCTATTTTTGACTTAAAATAATAAAAAAATAGTTACGAAACAGAGAAAGAATAATAAACTTTATAAACATGTTCAATGCGCTGATATGTTCTTTTCAGGAGCAAATGCTAGTCACGAAAGTTAGGCTTGCTCTTTTATTCATAGGAGAAGATGTGAGGATATAATAAATCATAATTAATAAAAATAATCAGACCCACATAAATAATTTATTTTATAATTATGAAATCATTATGAGTCATGGATCATATTCGCTTATCAGATGTAGAAGTTCGATATAATATAACAAACATGGCCAACAAAACAGTTTATTTAGTTTTTTCGACCTGCCAACCAATGCATATTGTTGTATTGAGCTGCACTGAACGAGCGCACATATTCTCTATAATGTCTGTCTTCTCTTGAATAGTCCTTCGGGAAAATGGATTTAATAATAACACACAATTCCGAACTCATTGCAATACTTCAAATTAATGTTTAAGAATTAATAATACATGCATTCCGCTCATACAATTACATTGCACTCGCAAATCACAGCACATTCCTGCTGTCAATACTGCTCTGTGTAACGTTAAATAGTCGTTGGTGTAGCTCTCGGACCAGAGCTTCAAACAACACATAACAGAAGCATGTGCGCCTAGGACGGACTAAGGAGGAAGGCACTTGCACGCACATCATATTCTCGCTGTTTCTACGTCTTTCCTGTAGCTCCGAGAAACGAGCAAGCATTGCGATACTTGCGGTATGCAACCTGCGGATGGTATTATGCCTATACAGTATTCCAAAAATCAAAATAAATTTTAATGTATGTAATCCCATTTTGAGAAATACACATTCTACGAAAATATTGGGCTTGAGCAGCAAGCATAGCACGCCCTGAGAAATCGCCCCTAGCTGTCAAGTTTACCCCAGTTTATTGTATGGAAAATAATTCATTTCAGAGGAATTAGGGAGGGAATGTGCGATGTGGTATACTTCATAAGGTCTTCTCTAAAAACATCTTGCCCCCCCTTCCCCAAGCAAAAGCTGAAATGACGACCATGGTTGTAGACTTTTACATAATGTGCTTCATGAAATAATAACTATTAAAATTAGCCTGAATACTCACACAAGCAAGAATGCTAGCAATGCTAATATCGAAAGCAAACGAATCAAGTTCCTGGAGATAATCGGAAGGCTTCATTTTGTTAATTGTGATCATTTTTGCCGATATAAACATCAGTGGAGCTGAGATGAATGTGCATGCCACCATCGAGCTTGCAATCTGAAAAAATAAAATAGTTAAAGTTTTATTTCAATCTCTTTGAATATACGGGAACTTCTAAAACTTACGGTCTCTCAATGTTATTATCATATTAGAAACATAAAAGATATGAAACTGACACCCCACTTACCAGATCTATGTCGAGAGAATATTGTGTTGCAAAGACGAACACACCTGGAGCTGAAGGGAACACTCCATACAGGAATCCATATGTGCTGAGGTCCATAGTGTCACTTGCATTAATACCAGGGTGGAACAAGCTCACTACTTCACGTATCACTAGGGGCAGCGCTAGCCTACAAGAGGTACATATTTGTATTCTACTTAAAAGCGCAATACTGTACTAGCCTAAAAAAAGACATGAAATCGTGCGTACTTGTATTTATGTAGTAATTGTGATGTGTTAATATTTATATATTAATTATTTTTAGCTAATATTTGCCTTTTTCTCTACTCACTTGGCTACTGATAGTCTTTCTCTTAATTCTCCAATTACCAAATAATGATCAGAATTACAGTCTGCCCACCTGACAGCGGCGGATTTTCAGGGGAGGCAAGGGAGGCTGTGCCTCCCCTAATATTTTACCAGAACACAATATGGCAGTAATAATTTCAGCTGAATTAAGATCACAGACAAGTTACAGCAAATGACGAACATTTTTCCTTTTATATTAATTTTACTATTCACTATGACCAAGATGTACAGTAAGTTACGTGAAGTTGATCACATCCAGTTGGTGATGCCCGCTCGCAATACTGTAGATAGTACAAATAATTCGTACTGAAAAATAACAGATAGCGTTGTAACCCCTATAGTCGACATCTAGCAGCCTGCTGTATCTATGCGAGAGCGGGAGAGAGGAGTCGGCTACATGACGCTACTCCCTGGTAACCATGACAACAGCAGTTCAACCAATAAGATAGCTGGTAAGCAGAGTGTTTAAACTTGATAGAACGCGCGAGGGGAGCCGATTTGAAGACGTCCTACCACCGCTGACAATTGTACTGTATAGTCACGGCTGGTTTAGACTGTATTGGGGAGCTCTCTCTCTTTCTCTCTTCTTGGTTTTAGAAAATTGAGTCACGTGCTGTTAGTTTTCTCTCCCTGCGTAAAAGTTTTCAATTATGTTGTTAGATTTTCTCTTGTTTGTGGGTGTTCTTGTTATTTTATTCTTTTGTGTTACGAGATGTATTTACTTACACAGTATTTTAAATATATCGAGAGTTTAGAAACAAATGCAGATTTGTCTCTAGCTTCTTCTAGTAGCAGTTATTCAGTATGTTGTGACCTATTTGATCGGTTTGCGAAGAAAGAGGAACGTAGAGTTAATTTGCTGTAACATTAGACTATGTAATAGTAATGAGCAACCCCCGGATTCTTAGGTTCGAATCAATTTTGTTGCTATCTACTTACTCTCGAAATATTGCTTTTCTTATTCGTTTTATGTAGCAAAGCGTAACGTTCTTAAATTCAATATGACCTAAAAAGACCTAATTCGTAGGTTAGGATTTGGAGTGTCCTAAAGAGAGGCAATCTTTACCAAGTCGTTGTAATATATTAACAGTATGTTGTTTATTTTTATTTTCTTCCCGTAAAATCATATAAGTTCCTAAACATAAGATTTAAAATCCTAAAACATAAATTGGAAAACCTAATTTTAATTTCTTAAAACCTATAACTTCTGTGCTTGGTAATGAGGTACGTCACAGGCCTTATATTTTTATATTCTCATCATTCACGTCTTGGCCTCCCCAATTTTCAAACCCACCATCCGCTAATGCCACCTGAAGGTTCGAATGTCTACTATACTACAACAAATTCCACAATTTGGGACATCTGGCCGAAATCTACGGCTGACCACTAGGATCCAGAATACAAAGCAGAGGTTAAATGAAAAATACAATATGATTGTGGAGAGAATACGGAACAATGATAAATTTAAAAATAAAGTACAATTTGATTTCGGAGAAACATGAGATGAAAATACATTGAAGAGTAATGAAATGCAGTGAAAAAAAAATTACATAGTATTATACAAGTGATTGTGTAAAATGGATAATGAATCTCTCAATACCATTAGACAAATTTTGTTAATGTCCTCATTAGAAAATTTAAGAGAAAAGAGAATGGTTTCGGTTAACTTAAATGAAGTTCCCCTAGCGCCAAAAAGAAGTCCTTTCACTTCCCATGTATTAATATTCATTTTGTATCTCTCACTGAAGTGAGGAATACATGGGTTGTAAATAGACTTCTTTTCATCGTTAACGTTATTGACTTGTTGATCATCCTTCTCAAAACGGACTGTGGCGTCAAGAATGAGGTTTCTTTGATTCCGGTGATCGATGGCTATAATGTCTGCTCTTCTCGTTGACCCATTCTCAGCCAAGCAGTTTATCTATCAAGATGTGATCTATTTGGTTGTGTGTCATTCCATCTGGAGAAGTCCAAGTATATTTATGTCTATCCTTATGGGGAAATGTTGTACTTTTGACAGTTAAATTTTCTGATGTCGCAAAGTTGACTAACCTAACTCCATTATCATTACTAGTTACGTGTAGGCTCTCTTTCCCAATAGTCGGTTTAAAAATATCCTCCCATCCTATTTTAGCATTGAAATCCCCCAATAAAATTTTCATGTGATCTAGATAACTGATCAAAAGTGTGTTCCAATTCGTCATAGAAGCTATCCTTTATATGGTCGTCTTTCTCTTCTGTAGGGGCTTGAGCATTTATAACTACGATATTGCACCATCTACCCTTAAGTATTAAATACGATAACCTGTCACTGATAAATTCGACCTTTTTTACTGCTGATTTTATTCTTTTATGAACAAAGAATCCTGTTCCTAATTAGTGATTATTGTTTCATTCCCCATAATACAGCAAGTAATCTCCTATTTGTGATATGCCATTCCCATCTAACCTAACCTCTTGTACTCCCACAAAGTCTATTCTATATTTAGCTAGTTCTTTTACTACTAATGTTACCCCTCCTGTTCTATAAAGACTAGTTACGTTCCAAGTACCGAATCTTACAACCTTATTCCTTTGCTGTGGTCGTGCCAGATAATCACTCCCATCCTGAGATTCATTGTGTGGTTTCGTAACAATCTGGTTTTTACGGTGATGGGTTGTTAGGCCTTTGCCCAACCCCAAAGCTGGAGGACCACCCCTTATCGGCTGTCCATGACTACTTATTCAATATATTTGCAGCTACCCTCCATATCTGGAAGCCGTCTCCTCTATCCGCAACTTAGAAAAAACAGATTACTCAATTGTCAAGAGTAAGTTGACATAATGGACCGAAACTAAGTTAAATATTCCTTCCTAAAATAATACAGATGACTGCAGTATACGACAAACATTTAATTGGAATCAATCAGATGTTTCGAAATGTTATAGTCAATTTAATTCTCTCTGCAACATGGTGAAATATCTACTATACATAAATACTATCACATGAATGTATACTAACAAAGATACGAGTGCTTAGGGTTACCAGATTATTTTAATGAAATGTAGGACACAGTGGTTCAGAATGTAGGACATTACAGGAAAATGTAGTACGCTATAGGATAATATTGAAAAATTGAATGTCAAAATCTAAAATGCAATTATTAAAAAGTGTGTATCATTATGCAGATTTTGTATTTCTTAAAATATTCAAACACACAAAGAATAATTAATTATCAACGAATTTCATCGATTGTATTATAATAAAACTCGGTAATCCGGACTAACTGGGGGAATAAATTGACCAGTTTAACGAAAATCCGAATTAACTGAAATAACCTAAACTCCGTGCATTAAAACTCCGTTTATAGCAACAAAACATGTTTATTATGGTTTATTTAAAAGGCATAGGCCTAAACACACTATACAGTACAGTAAAATGTATAATCGATAATAATATTTGTTTGTATAGTTTAATTACTTTAATGCAAACTTGATGGATTTTCTTTAGTTTTAATACCGGTACTATAGGTATAATATTGTAATTACATAGTTCTAATATATAAAAGTAAAGCCTTAAAACAATGTTCTTTAATTTTTCCAAACTAAATGATTTTTTTTTTTGCCTGTCCAGATTAACAATGTTTTACTGAATTTATACTTCTCTGAGGAACTAATAATACGAAAAACATAAGTTTTTTTTAAATATTATAATGAAGCTCTGCACAACTGAAGCTTTTAAAATTTAGTCTCGTATTAAAATAATAATAATCTGTCAAATTTAGTTATAAAATAAATCTCGTTATAAATAGCCTATTTAAATAATTTTCGTCGTAATATGGCAGCCCATGTGCCTCAATTAAACTAAAATTTGAACGTATTTTTAGCCATCGGCATAGCTCAGTTGATTAAGGTGCTTGCCTGCCAATCCAGAGTTGTGCTTAAAATTTAAAATTTCAAAGTGGGGGTGGCTGGGAGGTGGGTGAAATCTAAAATGCAATTAAGCCTGGTTTCAGACTTCCCCCTCAATATCTAAATTGACGTGTTTTTTTTTTTTTGTTTAAATTGAATTCAATTTAAATAATTAGTTATTTAAACTGGGAAGTTTTGAAATGAAAGCCCTGTATGTTAATTAATAAGGCAAGTTTACAAGCTTAGTTACAATGTCATGGGTAACAAAGAAAGAAAGAAAAGAAAAGTAGGATCTCAAAAGAAACTCTTAATCCTACAATGTTGTAACAGCTGTTGTTAGATAAAGAAATATTCAATTGTGGAAAGCAAGTAGTTCTACAACTTACAGCTTAACAGCAATGAGGATTCCTGGAACAACTAGTGCTGCCCCTTGTAAAGTATGCACCTTTCCCACCATACGTAGCCCCAAAAGGAAAAGAGCTGTTGCAGAGAATGATGAGCCCAGAACCTAACAACATCAGAAGGACACATAATACATCTTATAGGAAAACATTACTTGCAAAAGTTAAGGATCAAAGAAAAATCAGCCTCAACCACAGGATATTACTAATGTGATAGCAATACTGAAGTTTGTTAACATCATTCATACTAATTTATGCCATGCGATATCTTAACTACCTACATTTAAAATAAAACTTTAAGAATTAGCAAACACATACAAGAGTTTTAGTTAAATAATTATACATTACAGTAAATACTTCACGTATTGTTAGTATCATATACATCTACAAACAGTAGAACTACAGTATATAGGCTAACATACGATATAAAGAGACTAACTATGGTTCCTAATACAATTCGTTGCTTAAAGGGATGGTTTATGGATAGGAGATTTATGTGTTTTTAGCCTATATTATATTCTTTGCTCTCTTATACTTTTAAAGGCATGTTGGGTCCGATAAGTGTGGTAGCAAACAAACACCCTTCAAGTTTTAAAGACCGTTAATAATATTAAGTACATGAATGCCGCAGAGGAATATTACATAGCCACTCACTCTAATAATAATAATACCCATCTACTCAATGAACAATATCCTAATTTAAATAACCCGCTTTTCAAAATTGTACTGAAATAATTCCAGTTTATCCACTAAGTTCGCCAGGTACGTAGTTTTCTTCATTTGCTACATCTCATTGTAAAGCTCAGTCGTGTTGCTGCACCAATGGACTCACGTCAGCCTCTCTTCAACCATCTTGTACATAACGTTAACCTTGACTTCAAAATTTACATCCCCCTATCAATTCTATAATTAATAAAATTTCTGACATTACCCCTTTATACATTACAGGGTTATAATTTCAAACGTCCATAAATAGCAGCACGAGTGACCTACTACTGTAGCATGTTTTCATCATTTTGTGAACTGCACCTACATGTATTTCAAGAATGTTATGCCTTCATCCAAATTTTTTGTACACGTATCAGTTAGTATAGTGATTTTTGCTCATTCCTTGTCTTCATGATGTTTACTTTATGCTACATGTAATTCTAATGGCATAGGTTTGATTGCATACCAGAACCGTTCAAAAAAATTTGATCTTTTTAACGATTGTGAATATCTGAATTTTAAGTGTTCATTATGTGTTTTTTATATTCTTTTATTGTGACCTGAAGATGCCATAGTTAATGGTAAAACGTTAGTCTAAACTTGTAAATACCACTTCATGTATTAACATAAAGGTTCAACATATGTACCTATGATAAGTGATTTGACAGAAAAAAACCTATACTATTTGTTCTCTAATACTTGCTTAACAAAGTAAAAAATTTATAAATTCACGTGTCTTATTATTTCTTATTACCTGGTGGGTATGACGTAGTACACTATCCAAAAATACAGGATCTTAGCACTCACTTCTACTTGCCCATTTTTTTTATTAACAGCTGACAACCCATAACCATTCTTCAAAAACGGTATTTATTTTTGTGTTTTTTCCTTCTCTCCTGCAACATTGACACATAACGAGTCCTATAACCATTCTTTTGTTAATTTTCCTCCTTTGTATTATTCTACTTCATTGTAATTAATATTAGAGAGAAATCTAAATAATCCTACCTAATCCATACATAAAATATCCCTCGTCGGACTAACAATTTCCTCACTGGTAGAATAAAACAGGACATTGTGCTAAGTTCGAAACTGATGCAAACCTCCATTGCGGACAGAAAAATTATTATCAATCTTCGCAGCAATTCTGTATCTCAGAGGTATTGTATGATAAGTCCATTAGAGAAGCTGTGCTTAGAAGTCATCTCACTCTGCCAGGCATCAATCAGCTGTGTTGAAATTATCGCTCACAAGCATGTGCCATATTTTACATGAAGACCTCAGACTCCATTCATACAAAATACAAATTGCGAACCATCTTTGTGACACTGATAAACCTGTTCGATTAGCATTTTGCGGAGAGTTCAGTGAAATGTTACATACTGATCCGGATATTCTGAAAAAACTCATTATGTCAGACGAGGCACATTTCCACCTATTTGGGTTCGTTAATAAACAGAATTTCCAGTGAAGATCAACCCCATTCAAGTGCACCGAATACTATTAGGGAAATCAATCAGACTTCGAACAGATAATCGAGTAATAAGATGGATACAGAAATTCTTAGAAAACCGATTCCTAAATGGTCAGACTAGGAAAAGAAACGTCAGGACTTGGAAATGCAAAATGTAACTTCAGGAGTCCCACAAAGAGTGGTTCTTTCACCTTATTGTTCCTTATATAACGACTGTATAATATATAGAAAAATTAGTGATGAATTGGATATTGCCACCTTGCAAAACGATCTTGGAGTTATTGAAATCTAAACAACATACATAAAATGAAAAATAAATGTAAGTGAAAGTAAATTAATAGCTTTTTGTAGAATGCAAAAATAAATTACAATCAAGGCAATGAAAAGACAGAGTAACGCATTGTTTAAATCACAAATGGGAATTAAAGCATGGATTGACATCATTAACTACCAGAATAATGAAACCATCAAATTTAGGCAGGGCTGATCATGTGGGTAAGTGCTGTCTTCCTGCCAAGCTAATGCTTTCCGAGCAATCCAGGAGACCACAAGTTGCGTCGTACGTGAGAAACCCGTTATATTGTCATACATCTACAGTAGAACCTCTATTATCCGTGGTAATTAAGGGGGTGGAGTGAACGGTTAATCTAAAAAATCGTATAAACCGTACCATAAATGGTTTCGTAATTTACACTGTGGTCTTTTGTTTTAATGCACTATATAGGTAGTAGATTAGAAGTTCACTAATTTAGGTCTGGTTTTAAATGACGGGTTTTTAATGGCTGAGGAAACTTTTTATGACTGCTGTCTGTAGAATGATAATAGTACAGGTCTCATGTTGTAGATTTACATACTTAATACACATTATACTCGTTTTTTTTTAATTAAACTGCACACAGTTGTAATTAAATCTCGTATTCTGATATGAAATTAACCACAGTTTTTCTTTTCCCGAACTACTCACTTACTTGCACTTTTTTGTAGCACAACACGTTTTTTTTTTGACACCTGTAGAAGACATTTTGCATAGAAGTTAGAACAGTACGGCTACTCGAAGAGTAGAACATACTGTGTAAGGGCAAAAGTTTGTAAAAGAACACTCTGTAGAAAAAAGTTCGTACTAGTATACTGTACAGTACTTCATTTTTTCTGTAGCAAAAATAACGGGGGGGGGGGGGGAGGAAGACAGTCGGATAATCCACGAATCGGTTAATAGGGTGCCAAATAATCGGGGTTCTACTGTATATACATTTCTGCAGTGTTTGTTACTAGTTGGTTTGGCAAATTTAGATTAAGCCTCAGAGTTACCTTGAGGATTCCTGATAGGGCGACTGGAAGACGGTGGTTGAATACCAGATTTCCCACCATACCAAGTGCTGTCATTAGAACAATGGGATTGAGTATTATACTCTTGGCGACAGCAGCAGCTACGTGCAGCTTGTTGCTTCTTCTAGACAATTCCAGATTGCTGGAGCTGTCACTGGTACCGGGTCGAGAGAGGGTGTTGCTGCTTTGCTTGCTTATTTCCATCAAAATGAAGCCCAACGGGTTGAGGATCACGAGTGAAATGGGAGCCATCAAATATAGGTAACTTGCATAGTCAGGATGAGTCTTCTGATACAATGCTACCACTGCAAACACAAGAAAATATTTCCAGAGATGTTACACATTTCAGCCTAATGAAGGAATGAATTTACTTGAAGCTTGGAACAAATCAACAGGCTCAAACCCGTGAAGTTGATAAAAATAAATATGTTAGATCTTTAATAATAATAATGATAATAATAATAATAATAATAATTCTTTATTTATACTGGCAGAGTTAAGGCCATAGGGCCTTCTCTTACACTCTACCAGGTCACAAAATATACAAGCAGTTAAAATTTAACAAAAAGTTAAAGAACAGAATACTAACACCTATACTAATAATAAATCTGGAGCCGAAATTTTTCTGGTAATTTTCGATTTTCCAAAAATAATTGGTCCTAACATATACAATTAACCACCCTGAAACCGAAAATCGCTTTTTTGAAATTTTTGTTTGTATGTCTGTCTGTCTGTCTGTCTGTATGTATGTTTGTTACCTTTTCACGCGATAATGGCTGAACGGATTTCAATGAAAATTGGAATATAAATTAAGTTCGTTGTAACTTAGATTTTAGGCTATATGGCATTCAAAATGCATTATTTAAAAGATGGGTTATAAGGGGGCCTGAATTAAATAAATCGAAATATCTCGCTTATTATTGATTTTTGTGAAAAATGTTACATAACAAAAGTTTCTTTAAAAATAATTTCCGATAAGTTTTATTCCTTGAAAAATTTTGATAGGACTGATATTTAATGACATAAATGAGTTTTAAAATTTAAATAACTGCCATCTAAGGCCGTGTAATGAATTAAAAAATAAATGACTTCGTCTATAAGGGGCCTTGGACAGCAACAATCGAAAGCTATGAAAGATAGTCTACAGATAATGTTTCTGTGTTTGTATGAAGTAATATCAGAAGCTAAATTAACCGATTTGTATAATTAATTATTAATTCGCCATTGGAAAGTGTAGTTTCTCTAGATGGACATAATGCTATAATGTTATTACAGTAACTTCTGAGTGAATCGAGGACAGGTAAGATTAAAATAGCTTCTTATGCACAGAAAGCTTGATAGGCTATTCTGTACATTCGTTTCCTGTATTTCCTAAAATAATTTTTATGACCAAATGAGTGGTCTCTGGATCAAAATGATCGCATTTTAATTATGCAAATACAATTTAAATTAAGTAATATAATAAACGATTTATCCTTATATCAAACACGAATGTT
Source organism: Periplaneta americana (assembly GCF_040183065.1). Lineage (NCBI taxonomy): Eukaryota > Metazoa > Arthropoda > Insecta > Blattodea > Blattidae > Periplaneta > Periplaneta americana. Next base: position 183,099,643 of record NC_091119.1, read on the forward strand.
CCCTGGATCAAATGTCCTATTTTAATTATGTAATTACTTTATATTTATTTCTAACGGGTGCAGCGGAGTGCACGGGTACGGCTAGTATTACAAAAAAATAATAATAATAGCATAATAAAATCGACACTAAACAATATGAAAATAATACCATAATAGAAAAAAGAAAGTAAAATACATTGGAATATAGTGAAAGCAACTCATTTAGTACAAATGTTTAAGATGGAAAACGTAAGGAAGAATATAACAAAATGGAATGTAATAAAATAATAATAAAAAAGAAAAAAAAAAAAAAGAAAATTAAATAAAATTCACAATAAAAGGCTATGATAATAAATTCATCAGCTGATAAAGAGAACAAAAAGGGGAAAGGAAGGAAAAGAAATATATAGCCTATATTTTTACAAAACTGTCGCAGAGAAAAGGGCTTATAACTGAAAGGAATCTGAATTGAAAAAGTGCAATTTTAATTTATTTTTGAAACTAGACAATGTCCGACAGTCTCTGACATGTTGTGGTAGAGAGTTGAAGAGATAAGCTGCAGAGACGGTGAAAGATGAAGAGTAGAAGGATGTTCTGTGTTTAGGAATGGAGAGTGTGATATGGTGTTGTGAGCGAGTATCTATTTCGTGATATGAGGACAAAAGTTGAAAACGAGAAGCAAAGTAGCTAGGGTTAGAGCTTTGAAGAATATTGAAGAGTAAAGTGAAAGAGTGAATAGTTCTTCGCTCTTTGAGACAGGCCCAGGACAGCATATTTAGTGAAGGTGTGATACGGTCAGATCGTTGCAAATAAATCGAACACATGCATTATGAACACGCTGTAGTCTGTCTGTCAATTTCATGTTAAGGTCCTTTATTTTACCATCGTCGAATATTGCGAAAAGTCTATTAACATTTCAACTCAATTTATCTATAATAAATAAATGAAGGATTTTGAACAAGAAGAAATTCAAAACAATCAAGTTCTAAAAAATGTAATTATCTGTCCTCATTCTATTAATTAAAGCTACATTATGATTATTGTGGGTTTAATTAGAATTAAAACAAGATTCAAATTTAGCGTTATGACTAATTATTATAATCAACTGTTCACATACCCACTATAAATAATAGTTAAATGTTGGATAACCTCTATTTCTGTAAAAAAATAATAGAAGACATAACAACTATATTTAGTTTGCTGTACATAATATGGTTCAAGTATTTACGATAACACTAAGAAGTACAGTTAAATTTTTACTGCAGTATGGTATACAGAGTCTTAACTCCTGAACTATGAACTCAGAGAATTAAAAAGTCTAATCTTTAAGTGTCAAGACTACTTTATGAAGATAATAAATATCGTGGGCTTACTGGAAAAAGCTGGCAAGTGTCATTGCTTTCCTATGTAGTTACGGACTTTTTTCAGTAAGCCTACGAAGCTCTGTTCTTGCCAAAAATGTTTAATTCTTCTTTTATCAATTATATCTAAAATCTTACACTTTTGGATTACGTGTGCTTTTGAACAGATGCTGGTGAATTATAAATGAGTGCCAATCATGCAGCAATACTTACAATTATATTATTTTGAACTCTTCTGAGTGTTCATAATCTCTCCATTATTTTCATAATGAAACTACATTTAACTACTGAATATCATGCTTCTCAAAGAATTAAATATTAATTACTTTATTCAACAGATTACACTGATTGCCCTAATCTGTCACGGATTCGTGTGAAAAAATACTGAACTTTCATTAAAAATTTTTGCTATTTTTTTCAATGCTTAGCCTATATACTTTTCTCCTAATGTTATGTGTGTGAGATTCATAAACCTGTAGGTCTATTTTGTAGAACACAGGCTGCAGAAAACACTGTAAAAATTTCATGTAAATAGATTCAGTAGTTTCAGAAAAAAATTTAACTTTAGTTTGAAAAATACTGTATCAACTTAAGGAAAACTGCATTTAAAAAAAAAAGAGAAAGAAGGATGTATGAATTATTACATGTGCCACCAAATTTAAGGAGGCCATTTAAAGGGCTTATCTGCAGAGATACCCCCAACAATATATATATATATATATATATATATAGTTTTAAAAAGCAAGTTTTTATACTTCTTGATTACACAACTTTTAATACTACCAGAATATAATAGTGCATTATGCAACGAGCCTATAATGGTAGTAATTAAGACGCGAGTATGTTTATGAAACGAGCGCAAGCGAGTTTCATAATTTTCATACGAGCATCTTAATTACCATTATAGGCAAGTTTCATACGACTTTTTATGCTCGACCATATTTCTAACTTGAAATTATTCATAAGTATTCATGTTATTCTTATCTGACTGGGGAGTGGAACTGACCTTGTGCAATATCTCGTAAATTGTGAGATGTGCGCAGACGCGAAAGTATTGAGTTTTTCTGAGAAACAAATGTCATTGACCTTAATATAATCTAGAGAGTAAAATAAACATTAATCTTGATATAACCTTGAAATTGATTTAGACATTGAAAAACGAGATGACAAATTGAATTTATTTTAATATTATTTACAATTAACGCTAATTATTATAGTAACAGAACATAACCTTCTGCGACAGTATTGGATTTCCAGCCTCTGTGACGTTTCTCTAGTTGTCTTTTGATTGCATATCCGAGAATAATCGATACTTGCGCTTTCATATTGCTACAATGGTGTTTTCTGATTGGTGGAACACCTGAACTTTAATGAATAGGTGTACTTTAATGAGGTCCATTAAGGGGCTGCTACCAGGTGTATAATTACTACATTTCGGCATGGTCGAGCATAAAGTATATATATATATATATACTTTCACATGCTAATTAAAACATCCCCACAGGAAACGCAATCAAAAGGCGCGAAGACACCCAGTACTGATGTAGCCCACAGGATGAAACTAGTCAACAATTAACCTAGTTAATTAACACGTGAAAACATATATATACATACTAGGTTCAAAAAGTTCCCGGAATTTGCTAGCATCATAGAAACAACGTACCTTAAACACTATTCTACAGCATTCCCTTCAAAATAGTTGCCTTCCGCAACAACACACTTTTGCCAACGCGTGTAGAGTTCCTGGAAGCAGGCCTGGAAGCCATTTTGTGAAACCCGTCTTAGTGCTCTCGTCGCGTTTGCGATAACCTCTTCAGCATTGAATCTCCGTCCTTTCAGATGACTTTTCAGACGGGGAAACAGAAAGTAATCAGGTGGTGAGAGATCAGGCGAGTATGGTGGGTGATCCAAAGCAGTTATGTTGTGCCTGGCAAGAAAATTCTTTACAATAATTGCGCCATGAGCAGGTGCATTGTCATGCATAAGGAACCAGTTGTTTTCTACCCACTTTTCTGGACGTTTCCTTCTCACTGCGTCCCAGAGGCGACGGAGGGTTTCTACGTACAATTCTTTCGTTACAGTACGACCTTCTGGAATGAACTCATGGTGCATGAGACCCTGAGAGTCGAAGAAAACTTCCAACATAACTTTGCTTTAAGTGTGCTTAAATGCGACAGGCTCATGTCAGTAGATTTACTGGCATGTGAAAGAACTCCTGCGGGACAAAATTCCGGCACATCCGGCGATGCTGATATAACCTCTGCAGTTGCGAGCGTCGTTAAATAAAACATAACATTTAAAATAACTTTGCCTTTGGAAGTGTCCCTAGGAAATTTTTGCTTCCGAGGAGATGTTTTCGATTTCCACTCAGATGACTGTCGTTTAGGGACTGGGTCGTACAAGTAGCACCAGTTTCATTTTGTTTAAGAAATCACCATCTTCATCAGCCATACTGATCATGTCCCCAGCAAAACACAGAACTTGATGTTTGTACTTTGCTCTGTGGACATAATTACAAAATGCGACGAACAAACAAAACACTATGATAAACAATTGCCTACAACTCAAAACCAATAATTGCCATTATCAGCAAACTTTAAGGAAATGACATCATGAATGTTACCAACAAAACAAATGTATAATATCCCTTGTTATATATTAATACGAAAAATGGTAGTAAAATTCCGGGAACTCTTTGAACCTAGTAGTATACTTTATATTCCGAAGCAAGTTTTGTACTTTTTTAAACACAAAATAACACACATGTAAACCAGGTACGATAGAATTTAACACAAGAAAGTCATATAATACATATTCCGAAGTGATACAGTGTTAAAAGTTGTGTAATCAAGATGTACAAAATAAAAAATCGGATTTTTGACCCCTAATCACTATCCAGTCCCCTTAAGATGATGATACTGCCTTGCTTGATAAGATTGTATGGAACATTCACAAGTGATATATTTGGCTTTATTCATTTCCAGGAATGTACTGAATTTAGGTTTCTATATTGTTACCAAACCAAAAATTTGAAGTTTCAACGATATTAAAATGTTTGACATAGATTTTCTTTCCTTACCTATGGGATAACCAATAGCGAAGTCGTTGCTTTGTGTGCAGAAGATAGCAAACAGACCAGCTCGTCCTGGATTTATAGGACGACTTACAAGCAGAGTGACAGCCATCACTGAAATAAATACGACAGCCTTCGCAACGAAGATGGACAGTACAAACATCCAGTTTACAGAGGAGAGATCGAGTTCAGCAAGGGACAAGAAGATCAGTGCAGGCAGCGAAAATGAGCCTACGAAGGTGTTGAGACCTTTGGCATCTGCTTGTGAAATAATGCTCATTCGGCCAGCCACATACCTGCAAAGGGAAGACATTTTAAAATGTGTAACAGAGATCAACATTTAAAAAATTCAGAGTTAAGGGGTTAAGTACAGCTTACAGCAGTAAAATTGTTGGAAATATTTAACATTTTTTTTCCTCCATTACTGTATTTTGTACAATAATGATAATTGGTTTGTGTAAAACACTGTCCTTCTGCTATACGAAAAAAATATTTTTACTATTTTAAAAAATATATATATATATATTTTAAATTCAAAATGGTGGCAGTTCACTGTGCAGTAATGAAGCGTTTCCCTCATAACTCATAAACTTGTTAACTTTTTCATGTTCTCTCTCTTTTATTTTATTGCTGAAACTCATGTTTACAATCTCATACTCTTTCAACTACATTCCTTAGTAAATAATATTTTTTTTTATTTTGTGTTAGAAGAAAATACTGATATTTGACCATTTCTTTAAATGAATTTATTTTTTATCAGACAATCTATCAAAAGTAGAAAAGTGATCTTGCATTACATTGTAGATATGACATGCATAAATACACAAAAAAAATTTCATAACAGAATGTTGAATAGTTTTTGAGTTATGTGGGAAACGCTTCATCACTGCACAGTGAACTGAATTTTGAAAAAAAAAATGGTCCCATATCAATTGCTTACGTGTGTGTGTGTGTGTATGTATGTGCGTGCGTGTGTTTTTTTTTTTTTCCATACATCCACCCCTACAATGTTGTGTTCTTATTTAGGGTCAAATTTATTAACGAAATTTGAATGGAATATTAAGAACTGTTACTTCGTGTGCTAACTACAAATTTTGACTTAGGCGAGAAAAAGCTAGAAAACTTAGGCTGGAGCCCCCTATCAGGAACAAGGTTCTTTTGCGTTTCGTAGGCTTTTATATATGACATAGGACCCCAAGCTTTACTTTACTACAGAAGGATACCTGCTAAAGAACTTTTATCACCCTTAAAAACCCAATGCTCTCAGTTAGATTTGAACCTGCAGACCTTGGATCCAGTGCCAAGCGTGCTCTCGAAAAGCCAAGCCGAAATACTGATTTTAACATTGGTTTATTAACTTATAAATACGAAACGTTTTATTAAAGTACATGAATAAATTCTTCTAAAATACTGTATATATTTACAAAGAGCAGCAATTTTATAGCTGACAGGTGAGAACACTGATTCGCTCTTCTCCTCTTTAAAAGCAACGAAATATTAGAATAAAAATATTGTCACAAAGGGGAGACATTAGCTCTAAGCTGTAAGGAATGTCTATAGTGCAAATTTAATTATTCATCATCTTTCTAAGCATATATTATACAGGAATTTAATTTATAAACTTCCCAGTCTCTATATATTTATTTCAATTAAATTTAATTTAAACTAAAACATGTAGGAGAAAGTTAGTGTTATTTGCATTTTAGGTTTCACTCCTTCATCCTCTTCACCCTTCCCTTACAAATTTTAAACGACACGCTTACACTATGATACTTACATTTTTAAGAGTATTCAATTGTTTATACATCTCATTTATTTGTTCTCACAACTTGTCAAGGCCGTAAAATGCATTTTTGTTATAAAATATGAAACTTTGATACCTCGGCAGGTAATCCTCCTGAAGATGGCTTTAACCATTGTGTTTTTATAATTATTTTTTAAGTTTTATTTCTAGTATCTTTTTTTGTTACCTATTCCTTAATGATATTTTAACGTTAAGTAATACTGAAAAGCATGTAGTATAATACTTCATTACTTTTCACACCAGTTACTATATTTTTTAAGCTTATATAACTTATATTCTTCCTTTTAAATAAATATCTACTAATGAAAGCTCGCCTTAGTCTTCTTGCTACATGAAAACATACTCGGATTCTTTTTATTTTTTTTACATCAGAAAGAAAACTAATTTTTTGGCAAAAATGAGCACTATACAAAGGATAAGTGCAGTACCGTTGATGATGATGTAAACTTTTACACGAAAAATATGTCTTGATGTCACGTAATGAAAATTTGCACAGCAAAGAGATGCTAACTGCAAATTTCTATGGGTAAACTACCTCGTAGTCTTCTGCTTTCTATAATATTATTCCTTATTATGGATTCCAAATTATGTGTGCATGTCCTATATTATTCCTTATTATGGATTCCAAATTATGTGTGCATGTCCTATCTGTTACAAAATAATGGTTGTTTAAAATGCTGTTAATCAGGGTTAAATTACAGACTAGTACCGCAACATTACAACCACCCCTCTATTTAATTAACAGTTCAAAAATGTTTTCATAAAAAAACATAAAACTCACATTACAAAAAAAAAACTAAAAATAAATATATAGTCAAAATGGAATATTTCACCTATAATAATAATAATAATAATAATAATAATAATAATAATAATAATAATAATTCAGTAATAAATAAAATATTTGAAGACTGATTACTTGAATGACAGAAGGTGATGGAGGATGATGATGATAAAAATTTCTGAACTCATAAACACTTCCATAAATTTCTGACTTACCCACAAAGGATAATTGCAAAACACTCCAAAAGTGCAGGATACAGGTTATCCATGGCAATATCCCCTGGTGGTTTTGGTGTTGTAGTGGCCAAAAAGAGGGAGCTAATATTCTCCATAGTGTAGCACTTTTCAGAAGACTGAATCGGTAAACTTAATCTTGAGCTAGAAAATATCAAAATATTATTATGTTACACTGCCATACAATATTTTTTGAAAATAGTAACATCATAAATCTAAAACCAACTTCATTTTAACATATTCTTGTACAGTAAACCTAAAATAAATCACAGAAAGATCACTTAGATGTGTGGTTTTAATATAAGTATCAGTACCAGTAAGCTATAATGTCCGTTGTCCCACACATTAAAATATATTGCTACTTTTTTCACAATTAGGCCTATCATCCTTCTGAAAGCAAACATACAAATTTTACAATTGCAATAAAATTTAGGTTTAAATTTATGTTTTCATAAAAGCTATACGGTACTAACTTTCGAAATAGTTTTGAAGCACAGAAAAATATTTGATTTTGCCGTAGCCTACTTCTTTTTCTTACCTTTTCATTTTAAAGAGCTACTAAAACAATTATATGGTACTTTACAACCCACTTGCCCTTCTTCAAGGAATTGACAGAACTGAAGTAACAACCCCTTTTTGTCCATGAAATTTGCGCCAGTGCGCAAGTGCATCTAACCTTTAATAAATTCAATTCCGTAGAACGTATTAATGTCCGGGACCATTTCTCTATCCCACACAATGCCACAGAGATCTGAAGGCATCCAAGGAATTTAATCAACTGTTGGAGGGTGTTCATGAAGCCAGACGGTAGTGCAAAACTGAACCATGACAAAAATGACCTCAATGATCCGTCAACCAAGCAATACAGTTCTGTTCTATCTAGGTTGAGTTTAACCGGTGTGCATGCAAATAATTAAACACTTTCACAGAATTACTCGTATACACAAAAAGTTTTCTACACAAATATAAATTCTCATACTCACATGTTATGTAATTAATCCACCGTACCTTCTTGTACCGTTTTCTATTATACTATTGCAAGCGTTGAAATACCATGTCTAACCAACATGATTCAGATCAATTGGAACACTGACATATGTCAGTGAATCACATGTTTTAAAAAGATAATTACACTCACAAAACTAGACATTCAAAATGGTTCGTTTCGTGTCGAGTAATCTGTACAACACTATCTGTGCTTAAAGCTTTCTGCATTTCACTTCAGTCTTTCGATGTACCATTGACACCAACAGAACGGTAAATAATCACGATCAATGTGTTTGCATACGTGCTACTGATTAATATTAAAACATCCACAGCGGAACAGCTGATTCACCGGTTCGCACTTGGCAGGAGCGGATGTGTTAAAAACAACACAAACGCGTGTGGCGCGAAAATTAAATGTATATTTCCAACTTTCATCTTTAAGCATAATAATTATTGTTCTGGGGGCATAGTGAAGACAAATATATTTTTTTAAGCTTCCCAATCTAAATAACTATTTATTTCAATTTAAATTAAATGTATATTTCCAACTTCCATCTTTAAAAGTAATAATAATTATTATTCTGGGGGCATAGTGAAGACATTAAAACTTCCTAGTCTAAATAAATATAACTATTTATTTCAATTTAATTTAATTTGAACAAAAAAATGTCAATTTAGATATTAAGGGGGAAGATTGAAACCATTGTTAGGCCTAATTCCATTTTAGGTTTCAACCCCTTGTCCCCAACCCTCCTTTGAAATTTCAAATGGCACCCCTATATTATTGTATTTTTATTATACAGAGTGATTCAAAAGTCTCTTGACATTTTCCTGATATCGCCAATGCATGGATTTCTTTTATATATAATTGGAAAGAATGCTCACCATACAAGAAAGAATAGCAGTCGTTTCAGCTCGACTATGTGGAATGACCTACGAATAGGTCCAGCAAGATTTCGAGAGAAGATTCAGGAAACCGGGGCCTAGCAGGCAAGCTATCAGAGATCTGGTAAACAAATTCCAACGAACTGGCAATTTTGCAGATGAGGAGCGTTCGGGGAGACCGGCTACAACACCACATAACAGTGCAAGCCATACAGAGTGCCATCACACGGAGTCCCACCGCTTCTACCAGGAGACTGAGGAGGGAGCTTGATGTTTCACTTAGCACTGTATGGCGTACTTACGCTATACGCCATATCACATCCAGATAATGCACAAGCTTGAACCTGAGGATTTTGCAGCTCTACAGGCAATGTGTTTTGACTTGTTAGATGCTGTCGAGAATGAAAACCTGATGAACAATGTGCTGTTCAGTGATGAAGGGCCGTTTATGTTCGCTGAGTGAACAATTACAGGGAATACCTACCTTGACATGCTACAACACTTCTTGGTACCCCAGCTGGAAGAGGATGGAATAACAGACACCGTTGTTTTCCAGCAAGATGGCGCACCATCCCATTTTGCCTTAATTGTAAGAGAATAGCTCAATGAACACTTTCCCAATAGGTGGACAGGTCGTGGCTCATCGAGAATTTGGTCATCCCGCTCTCCAGACCTGATGCCCTTAGACTTTTTCGCCTGGGGGTTCATTAAGTCTAATGTGTATCGATTATGGGTCGACACCCTATAGGAATTACGACAGCAGCAGACGGGATCATGCATGCTATGCTGAACAAAATGTTCCGGTCTACGGAAGAAAGATGGAGGCTCTGCCTAGACGTAGAGAGCAACCACATTGAAATGCACTAAATGTAGTCTTTGGTATAGTATGTTTCAGAAGTATAGGAACTTTTCCAATTACATGCCATTTTCCATATAATGTCAAGAGACTTTTGAATCACTCTGTACTTAAATATGAAAAAGTATATATCTCATTCATTTGTTCTCACATCTTTTGTTTTCTACGGTTGCCTGGCAACCTGGATTGTTGTTATTGATTATGATTATAGCTGAAGAGAATAAAACTACATAGACTTGTTGATTATAGGTTATTTCAGGTAGTAACACAAACTAATATTAAGGAATATTATGGTTGTATAATATAAACCTATTACTTAAAAATTTAAAACATAATAGAGGATAATTGCTACCACTGGCGACCCCCTGTGGGCGCCCTGGTTTGCTGCTAGTTACCGCTAATACTTCAAGGAAGTAATCTTACGAGCCAGAATGTGGTAGGAACTCAGGGTGAACTCGCAAAGAAATTAAACATAATTTTCTGTAACAATTAAATTTTCCGAAATAATTTTTCATTCGATATGAAACGCACCGTTTCTGCTTTGCTGGCTTGTCAACGGTCGGAGTCGGGACGGATCCTTGAACTTGGGCTAATACTGACCCAATGTACTTCCTATATATGCGATGATTGTCCACGGCCTGGTTGGAATTCATGAATCCGATCCTGACAGACGGGCGCGCCTGCCTCAGTCCTGACAGAACGAGCTCCCATTCCCAAACGAATAACAGATAAACTTCTATATCGGCATCAGAGAGCAGTGTCATCTCCAAGATTTCACCCCAGCTTATTTTTAACTATTCCAGATGATGATGAAATGAAGAGAAAGTGGAAAACATGAAACATGTTTTATTTAACGACGCTCGCAACTGCCAGGTTATATCAGCGTCGCCGTTTGTCCCGCAGGAGTTCTTTTACATGCCATTAAATCTGCTGACATGAGCCTGTCGCATTTAAGCCACCGACCTGAGCCGAGATCGAACCCGCAACCTCGGGTACAGAAGACCAATACTCTACCGATTGTGCCACTCAGGGCGACAAGAGGAAGTGGATACTGTCAGTAAATTGAAAGAGGAAAATTAGAAGATCCAGAGAAAAGTCTTCTACGACGTTTGCTCTGTCCACCACAAATTCCATTACTACCAGTTCGGGAATCGAACCTGGGCATCCTAGACAGTAGACAAGAGGGCCAGCGCTGAGTTACAGATACGTTAGTTTATTCTACGTTATAGAAAATATCATGAACAAAGTCGTTGCATTTAATTAATTGTATTAAATCTCACTGTGTATGTTTCATTTCAAATAAAGTCTGGCTAAGTTTTTTTAAAATGATCATATTTAATGTCATCATTCCAGGATGAATTGAATTGCAAGTATTGTATATAGATAAATATATCAAAGGGTTTAAGAAAAATCGCTATACACCGAAAGACAGAAAGAGGACATACCCGATACCACTTTTAGGTGTTCAAAACGTGCATTTTCGCGCATCAGAATAAATGGATGCTATTTAGTTACTTTTTCTTTTTAACTTCAAAACTTGTAATGAAACGGTCGACATTTAGCAAAGATTGGTAGGGCTAGTATTCATCAAGTGTGCATAATGATGATAACGATAATAATAATAATAATAATACTTACTTACTTACATACAAATGGCTTTTAAGGAACCCGAAGGTTCATTGCCGCCCTCACATAAGCCCGCCAGCGGTCCCTATCCTGTGCAAGATTAAGCCAGTCTCTATCATTCCACCCATCATCCACTCTGTTGTTTCATTCCCTGAGAAGTTACCTTTCCGGAGAAAAATTGTCTGTTTTTATCACTGTACCTTACTTACTTATTTACTTACTGGCTTTTAAGGAACCCGAAGGTTCATTGCCGCCCTCACATAAGCCCGCCATAGGTCTCTATCCTGAGCAAGATCAATCCAGTCTCTATCATCATATCCCACCTCCCTCAAATCCATTTTAATATTATTTTCCCATCTACGTCTTGGCCTCTCCAAAGGTCTTTTTCCCTCTGGCCTCCCAACTAACACTCTATATGCTTTTCTGGATTCGCCCATACGTTTATCACTGTACCACAGCGTGAATACGTTTTCTCAGTTGTGTCTAATTCAGAATGAACAACGTGTTTTGTTAATATTTGTGGGATCCAATCAACCATACTACTGGTATTGGAGAGAATGGATGCAGATGATACCAGACGAAATAAGTAATTTGATTTTCGCATAACTTCAGAACGATTTTAGGTCCATTTAGCTTCCTAAAAAAATGTTCCGGTGTTCTTTGTCGGGTATAACGCCGGTAAGACAGCATAATATAGAACCATAGGCAAATAGGCCTATATTACCTCCTCTGTATGTCAAGATTAAGGAAAATGCAGCAACTCAATTTTAATGACCTCCATATGTCTACATATAATGTAAAACATTTTAACAAAAAGTCACTGTTTCTTCCACTTTAAAGTCCCCTCTATCAGCGATGATTTCCCAACGGCTTTACGCTGTAACTTATGTCGTTTTTGACCGCAAAAGTAAAATTTTATGAAACTAGGCGATCATTTTGAGACCAGTTTCTGTCACTAATCGAGTTTCCTGACAGACTTCTATAGTTTCCAATCCATCCTTCATAAACTGTATAAAACCTTAAAACGAACAATGTGCTCTCATACCTAATAAATATTAACATACCTTTTAGCACTGTGTTTGATTGTCATTTGGATAGGAGTAAATTGGTGTCATACATGGCTAATTGAACTTGTCACTTGGTACGAGGAAGGAATTTTCAAAAGATAAAAATCAGTCACATGTGACAAGGAATGACAGTTACATGATTACTGTAACACGTAAAATAAAGAAACCTTACTCGTTAATTGAATAATAAGTTCTTCACTTTAAGTAGGCCTACTGGAAGTTAGATCATGTTAATAATTTAACTAATTGTAAGAGTCTTAATTTCACCTCTCCACTGACGTATTCACACTTCTTTATAATAATAATAATAATAATAATAATAATAATAATAATAATAATAATAATAATCCGTAGCGCTACAGCCCGTGAAGAGCCCAGACCGATAAGCCTGCTGCTGGCTTCACGCTCACATGTCGAAGCAGAGGTGGACGATCATCCAACCAGAATGGAGGTATCGTGGTTAGCACGATGATCCCCGCAGCTGTTATAGCTGGCTTTCGCAACCAGATTTTGCTACCTATCGTAGCTCCCCAAGTGCATCACGATGCTGGGTGGACCGAAATTTAATGAGAAAATGTCTTCCCCCATGAGGACTCGAACCAGCGCGCATTCCATAACGCGAGTCCTAGGCAGGATGCCTTAGACCACGACGCCGGACCATATAAAAGAAAGCACTTGATTTTAGAGTGGTTAAAAATTATGTAAATGTTAACGAATATAAATAATTGATTAAATGGCGATCTTACTCGTGTTAATTGTGTAAGCATGTGCGGTTTACAGCTGTTTCGGTGCTTCTTCACACCATCCTCAGAGTCTACTAGATCTCGGCGCCATCTCGAACTTCGCTGCCTGTTGTGTGGGTGTGTTCGATTGTTGAAAAGTGTTGAAATGTGGTGTCAAATAGTGTGTGTGTTCTGAAATTGATCTGTGTGTTGAGAATTTCAGACCACACACACTATTTGACACCACATTTCAACAATCGAACGCACCCACACAACAGGCAGCGAAGTTCGAGATGACGCCGAGACCTAGTATAACTCTGAGGATAGTTTGAAAAAGCACCGAAACAGCTGTAAGCCGCACATGCTTACACAATTAACACGAGTAAGATCGCCATTTAATCAATTATTTATATTCAAGTGTTAAAAGTAGTGTACGAAAGATTCAACATGGGTTAACGAATACTTCCAATGATCTATATTCATCAACTTCGGTTTGGACGAACCCTACATGCAATAATAGTAATATGCGTTACAAGAGCGGTATGTTGACGTTTTCATGTTCGAGGAAAAGATTAAAAAAGCTCAACTACGTTTCGCTTTTTCAATCTTTTCCTCGAACATGAAAACAAACATACCGCTCGTGTATCGTACATTATTTTGTGCGAAGATCGTTTATTACATACCTGAAAGACGAATTTCTAATTAGTTGCAATGAAATCTCCATCTTGGTTTCTGTTCAATGACGGCAACTTTGGAAAACAAATATATCTATCTTCAACATTGTTCCTATAAAATGTTTTCTGTGTTTACTATACTCCAGTAGGCCGTGATATACGTCTGTCTTTTTTTCCCCCCAGTCTATAAATGCGAACTTAAAACAAACGGTAAGGTTATGTAATGATTTAGAGTTTACTTAATTTTGCAAATATTTAAAAACAATAATTAACAGTGCAATTTAGGTGAAATTGCAGTGTTAAGTTTCCAATTTATAATTATTACTACATTGAACGTCTTTAAAAATAATATGTTAAAAGCCTAAAGCAGTAAAATGAATATGACGCTTAAGCGGTAAGAATAGGGAAATTGTTATGTGTGTTACGTTGGGAATACTGAATGTGGTATTTCACACTTACTGCGTATTGGTTTTGTGCGGAAAGCAAGCAAATACGCACGATCTCGCACAAAAATTATTTACATTGCTATAAACGCAAAATGAAAATAGAGCAGACCTGAAATTATCTGTTTATTTTTAAAAATCTCTGTGCTATGTGAATTTTGTTGGGAAAGCAATTCTCATGTCATCATAGTGACAAATACAAACAACCACGTGGTGAGCTCCATTCTTGTAACTACCACGCGCTAGGGCTTAGGTGACATCTGGAGGGCATCAGTTTGATCAACCTTAATACTGACACTGACAGATTTGCATATTCAGACAAGGATGATACGAAATTCATGCATTCAGGCCCAGATCTCCGCGAATGCAAAATTATATTGAGAACGCTCGCTGTTTGTGAAATTTAATTTCAAGGTGATCTTGTCAAGTTGCGCAACAAAAATTAAACCAGGTGTCGCGAATAAATGAGAATCTTCATTCGTTTCCGACTATATCTATCATCATCTAAATCTTCTGCTTACATATACTCTTTATAATATACGTAAATGACTTATGCCAGAATATTACATCAAATGTGAGGCTATTTGCAGACGACTGCATTATCTATAGAAAGATTAGAAATAATTCAGATGTGGATGCTATTCAAATAGACTTGAATAAAATTTATAACCGGGCGTTAATGCATAGGATGAAAATAAATGGTTCTAAAAGTAAATTTATAACATTTTGTAAAACCCGAGAGGAAACTAGTCTTAATTACGAATTCAGTGGTGTTGTAATTCCGCAAGAACAATGTTGTAAATACCTAGGAGTGTATTTAACTCCAAACTTTTTTGGGGAGAGCATGTTGATAATGTTACGGGTAAAGCATGGAGGGCACTTCACTTTATTATGAGAATCTTGAGAAAGGCTAGCCCCAAATCGAGGGAAATAGCATATTTAACGTTAGTGCGACCGTTAATGGAATACGGAACTACATGTTGGGATCCCTATAGAATATATCAGGTAAATTCCTTAGAAAGAATCCAGTATAGGGTAGCTAAATTTGTTAAAGGTAAAAGAGAAGATGGAAACGATACGATAAAAGAACTTAAATGAGAAACTTTGGAAAACAGACGTAGAAAACTAGAATAACATCATTGTATAAAGCACATCTAGGTCAGAAAGCATGGGTAGACATAACGGCTCGGTTAGAAAAGCCAACGTACTTATGGTAGGAACGATCATGATTTTAAAATCAAATGTAGGAAACAGAAAACGGATGTAGGTAAATTCTCATTTTTAAATATAACTATAAATGATTGGAATGACCTACCTGCAGTGGTCTTTGAGGACTGTCCTTCCCTAAGGAGATTCAAGAATAACTTAAAAAGTTGTGTATAAAGTATAAATTAAAATTAAGGTGACATTTAACATTTAACTTTTTAAAGTGACATGTATTTATTTAGCCTGACGAGTTACTCCCTTCGTTTGAATTGTAAATTATTTAAAAATAGGATGTAAGAGGGTCTTAGACTAGAAATATTTAGCTTAAATGTAGTTCTGTTTATAAGTATGCAAAAGGGTGAAATTATTTTTCTTATTTGAACTGTTGTATCAGTGAAGCGTGGTGAGTCAGTGAAGTTGTGGTTTTACAGTGCAGTAAATAGTTCCGATCAGTGATAATTTATAGCGTCAATGAAATGTGTTCTATAGTGTCAGTGAAATGTGTTATAGTGTCAGTGAAATGTGTTCTAAAGTGTCAGTGAAATGCATCATAGTGCCACTACAGTGAGTGAGATGAGAGTAAAGTGAAAGACTATTGAAACTTATGTAGGGTCTATACATATGTATTGTAAAATTAGGTTATTTTATGTTTTATTATTAATTGTAATTTTTGTGTTAAAATATATTGTGTATATAATTGTATTGTGTATTGTATAATTATATTGTGTATTGTATTGTAATTTTATTTTGTATTGTTTATTTTGTATGATTATGTCTCGTGACCAGAATATTGTACGAAATGGAAATATAAAAATTAGAGATTTATCCTTCGAAGAGGTGGAAAAATTCAAATATCTTGGAGCAACAGTAACAAATATAAATGACACTCGGGAGGAAATTAAACACAGAATAAATATGGGAAATGCCTGTTATTATTCGGTTGAGAAGCTTTTGTCGTCTAGTCTGCTGTCAAAAAATCTGAAAGTTAGAATTTATAAAACAGTTATATTACCGGTTGTTCTATATGGTTGTGAAGCTTGGACTCTCACTTTGAGAGAGGAACAGAGATTAAGGGTGTTTGAGAATAAGGTTCTTAGGAAAATATTTGGGACTAAGAGGGATGAAGTTACAGGAGAATGGAGAAAGTTACACAACGCAGAGCTGCACGCATTGTATTCTTCACCTGACATAATTAGGAACATTAAATCCAGACGCTTGAGATGGGCAGGACATGTAGCACGTATGGGCGAATCCAGAAATGCATATAGAGTGTTAGTTGGGAGGCCGGCGGGAAAAGGACCTTTGGGGAGGCCGAGATGTAGATGGGAAGATAATATTAAAATGGATTTGAGGGAGGTGGGATACGATGGTAGAGACTGGATTAATCTTGCTCAGGATAGGGATCAATGGCGGGCTTATGTGAGGGCGGCAATGAACCTCCGGATTCCTTAAAAGCCAATAAGTAAGTATTGTTTATATTGTGTATACCACTGCCACCGGGTGCTTGCCCACTTGCAGTGTAAATAAATAAATACATACATACATACATACATACATACATACATACATACATACATACATACATACATGCATACATACATACATATACAACTAAAAAGAAGAAAATATCGAAATAAGGTGAAACTTTTTTTACTTATTTCGCAGTTGTGCTAGAGACGTTCCTGTACTCTTGTAGCAGTATCGCTATTGTCACTTATGACTTCAATTATCTTAATTTATGTGAGATTTGAATCATTTTTTAACGCCGCACAGATTGACGTGTAGCCATTTGCATCTCTGCCTACTTTCTTAGAAATTATGACGAAAGAATTCTCTTCTGATACTGAGAAACGCATTAGGTCGGAATCTGCTCGCCTTGTGTGGTAGGATGGCACGAGAATGCAAGTAAGCAGGATGGATGTAGGCAGTAATGATGACGAAATGAGTCTATAAGGCCCGTAACACACTTGAAGAGTTTTCGTTAACGAGAAATGTGTTGCGAGAAAGAGGCGAAGAGCCTTCCTCCACACACTTGGCGAGTTCTCGCTATCACAGATCACACCTCGCTATGATCATCTATGCACTGCCTTCATGCAGAAAGCATTTTTCTGATTATATAGTCGCGACGCTGTTATTCCCGGCGTGACTCCTCCTCTTTGCTTACGTCTTAGGAAGTGAAGGCTCTATAAAGTCTAGGTAAGTAATATCGTTCACCATTTTTGTTCTTTCGTTGCCGAGCTACCAGACGAGGGATCTATTTGCCAAACCGTTAAACATTATCATGTCGTAGCTCCTATGATAATAAATCAAACTCACTGTAATTCAGAAAATAATTGAGCGGCAAATAACGTCTTCGTGTGCTTTCTGCGAACGCCAACGAAAGAGCCAAAATGGCGGGAGATTATATTAAATATTTATCGAGCCTTAGGAAATGTATGACTTCTTCATCAGCGAATTACAAGACGCACACGTTTAAATGTAGCCGATCTGCAACGTGATTGGCTGCCGGAAATTAGAGCGACGGGACTATAGTAATCACTCGGGGGAAATATTATAGGTTATGTATTTACGTATATTGTCGTACTTAAATATATAACCTGCAAGTATATTGTCGTACTTTACAAATTACGTACGAACGCTATGTTGAAGCTGAGTATTCAAATGATGAGGAAATTGAGTTATATAGGCCTAAACATATTTTGTTAATTTGTTCATTATATGATAGAGGATTCTTTGCTATGTTCTGATTAAAATTATGTAAACTATTAAGACATATAGATACATTATTTCAAATATTTACTTAATACTATTAAATCTCATCAAAATAAAATATAGCCCTATTTATTTTCAGGTAATCTGATATTTGTCTCCAGATTTCTTCTTTAAGTTTCGTGTTTTTATAGTTTTCATCCCGTGTATCCTATAAATAGGCCTACGGATGACATCGTATAAGTGCGATAAGTTTCTGACTGCAATTATCAGCCATCTTTCCTCATTTTCAAATAAAAACAAACAATCCATCGCCACTTGTGATATCTTTTTCTACATTCAATCGTCATAAAGAGTATAAATGTCAAACATCTTTGCTAAATGTGTCAAGAACATTCGCTGAGCTACCGATCCCAGCGAGAAACTCGCGCGAGGTTTTTGCCTCGAACGAGAATCTCTTCCAGTGTGTTTACGTCCATTTGAATCCATGTTATCAATTTTTTAATTTTCTCGCAACACATTTCTCGCTGGCGAAAACTCTGCAAGTGTGTTACGGGTCTAAGAGTTACCCAGCATTTGCTCTCAATGGGTTGAGAGAAAATTCCGGAAAAACCTCAACCAAGCAACTTGTCCCAACCAGAATTCGATCCCGGGCCAGCTAGTTTCACAGTCAGGCATGCTTACCACTACTCCAAAGATATTTGAAATATAAAACCCGCTAAATTAAATTTGGATTACTTTCTCATTATTCTTATAATAAATATAAATATTCAAGGACTTTTCCGGGTTGGGAGAAGCAGGAAATTGTTACGTTAGAAATGTTTAATAAAATGTTATTATTCGCTACAGCAATAAAAGAACCCACCATAGGTTAAAAAAGTAAATTGTAACTATATGGCCGAGTGCACACAAAATCAGATGCGGTGCAGCACGATGCAGCATTTTGTCTGATTGTACTAGAGTCCCATTGATTTCTTATAATGTGATACACAAAGAATCAGAAACGACAACACTCTCTTTTATTAAATAATTACCATAAAACTGTTAGACCTTCTTAATAAAACTACCGAAGGACGGAACGGAAATCAAAATTGAAACTTTCTGAAAACTAAATGCAAACATCTATTCATGTGATGTTTTCTGAATTATTACCTAAACAAAACGACAGCAATTGATACAAGAGTATAAAAAGTGCTTTGTCACTGACTAATACACTTTACTACGTCATACTAACTTACTTTTGACCAACAAAACAGTACGAAAGGACGTGTTTCAACCAATCATGGTTTATCCCTGCAATTTTACCACTTCTCTAACATTTGTTTGTTTTTATCACTTTCCTAGCATTTGTTTCTTTGTTTGCCAACATTTCAAACTGCAAATTCTTTGCGGTACGGTACTATAAAACATGCTTTGCGTTCGTCATTTGTTTCCAGCATAGGTAGTCGACTGAAAATGGCGGGTCCGTTTAAACGTTTTGGTGAAGCTTACATTAATGAAATAGAATTTTATTAAGTCAATTAATATCTATTTTATTGTATCAGAGTATTTTATTTCTTCTAATCTTTATATACTGTACTTTCTTCTGTTTTTATCACCTCTCTTTTATTTGTTTCTTTGTTTGCCAACATTTCAAACTGCAAATTCTTTACGGTACTATAAAACATGCTTTTCGATCGTCATTTTTTACCACATAGATAGTCAACTGAAAATGGCGGCTCCTTCAAACGTTTTGGTGAAGCTAACATTAGTGAAATAGAATTTTAGTAAGTCAATTAATATTTTATTGTATTAGAGTACTTTATTTCTTCTAATCTTTACATACTTTCTTCTAATCATATAATAGTCAATTAAATCCCACTCGAGTTTTGATTTTCTCTAGATAAATCAAAACCTCTAGTGACATTACTGTTGATAAATTATTTTAAACACTAGCAGAGTTTATGTGACATTTCACTATTTTGTGCCGGATTGCAGATTTCTGATACTAGGAATTTCCATGTTTTGCAATCTGCACGTGCTTTATTGAATCCAACGGACTGATATTTCACTGGGTTTTCCAACTTTTTTGTCCCGTCATTACTACCTTTTAACAGGTCTCAGTTCCTAATTAGCGTATTCTTTCCTGGTCGTCGTTCATAATCACTGGAGACTGTATTACATGCTGAAGCTGAACATTATGGCTAAAAGCCCTGATCACATATAACAGATTGATCAGCCTAATGGACCTTGAAGACAACTTTTATCAATTTCACTATGCTGCCATCTAGCGGCTGCAAAAGAACTCACGTTATAACCCTTATGGAATTGCATGGAGTAATAGCTTGCAACTGTACTTCCATCTAGCGGTCGTTACCAAAATGACTTTTCGACAGTGGTTGTTCTCTTTTTATGTTGCCATTTCATAACATGGTAATGGTCAATTTGATAAATATACTGATCAGGACTGAAAATAACACGTTGACTTAGTATAATCTAAAGCTCGTACCTTTCATCTTGAGGTCTACCATCTGAGTGAGGAGTTTTCTGGAGTCCTCTGTCACTCAAGTAAACGCTAATACTTCTTTCTTCTTCATCACCATAACCATCAGATTTGTTAAGTACGGCAGAACTCCGTCAGAGAGATAGTATTCGGATTTGCTGGCTGGAGAGAAATGTCTGATAGTGTATGGTGGGGACGGCTTAGCCAAATAGCACAATCGGCACGCAACTCATTCCATGACAGGTGCACTGAAAGCCTAATTGTGTTGAAGTCGCTAGGGATGCTTAATATCCCACCCTATTACCTCCATACCAACACCATATCGTTTTTTTTTCAGTTGTCCATTGTTTTTCGATATCCAATCTCAATTGTTGTCGATTTGCCCGTGAATTATAACTACTGTAATCTACAGCAAATGATTATTTTTTATTTATTAAATTATTCACTCCTTCTGGCCATGGTTATATCCTTTTCACTATTTTTCTAGCTTATTAGAGTCTATTTTTAAACTTAGTTTGGCACTCTATTTCCATTAATGTGTTAAAGATAGCCTTGTAATAATATATTTTATTTTGAGCTATCGTTGGTTCATTTTCTCCACTATTGTATCAGGGTTATCAATCACGTCTTCACTTCATTAATTGGTTACTACTACTGCTACTACTAGTCTACTAGCACCACCACCACCACCACCACCACTGTATCTGTGGTTACAGTGGTAGCACGCTGGTCTTCCATCCAGATAGCCCAGTTTCGATCCCGGACAGGGCTGGATAGATAGATAGATGTAGATGGTTTTTCTCGGAGTACTCCTGTTTCTCTCTTTCTTTCCAACAACACCCTCCACTTCCCCTTCATTTCATCTATCATCTGTAATAGAATAGCTAAGCAGAAAAACAGCTAAATGACAGCTGTGAGCAGTATGGGATGAAGATAAATGCAAACAAGACGAAGACCACGATAGTTGCAAGAAAAATAAAGAAGGTAAACTTGCGAATTCTAAACTAGGCAGCAGAGCAAGTGAACAGCTTCAAATACTTGGGATTTACTATAAGAAGTAACATGAGCTGCAGCCAAGACGTCAAAAGGAGGATAGCAATGGCAAAGGAAGCTTTTAATACAAAAAGGAACATCTTCTGCGGACCTCTGGAAAAATAACTAAGGAAGAGACTAGTCAGGTGCTTTGTGTGTAGTGTGGCATTGT
This sequence comes from Periplaneta americana, assembly GCF_040183065.1. Taxonomy (NCBI): domain Eukaryota; kingdom Metazoa; phylum Arthropoda; class Insecta; order Blattodea; family Blattidae; genus Periplaneta; species Periplaneta americana. The sequence goes on from NC_091119.1 coordinate 183,121,738, forward strand.
ATGGGGCAGAAACATGAACATTACGACGAAGTGAAGAGATACGAATAGAAGCATTTGAAATGTGGATACGGAGAGAATGGAGCGTGTGAAGTGGGCAGACAGAATAAGAAATAAAGTTGTGTTGGAAATAATGAGTGAAGAAATAATGATGCTGAAACTGATCGGAAAGAAAAAAAGGAATTGGTCGGGTAACTGGCTGAGAAGAAACTGCCTGCTGAAGGATGCACTGGAAGGAATGGTGAACGGGAGAAGAGTTTGGGACAGAAGAAGATATCAGATGATAGGCGACATTGGATCATATGCGGAGACTAAGAGGAAGACAGAAAATAGGAAAGATTTTTGAGAATCCTGGGTTGTAGAGAAAGACCTGCCCATGGGCGAATATGTAATGTATGTATGTATGTATGTATGTATGTATGTATGTATGTATGTATGTATGTATGTATGTATGTATGTACGTACGTACTTACGTATGCGGAAAATCGTTGCGAACATTTTATTTCCTCTTGAAATGTATTAATATGAACATGTTGCACATGCTTTCTTTTATGTTTCTGTGAAGTCTTTTAGTTGAAAATGAAAGTAGAACCTTCAATTTAAGCTGTAGAACCTCGGAAATTGTGAGAAAATGTTACAATGCTAAGCATCAATTGAAGGGGTTATTTTAAGGGATGAGAATGATATAGTCCTAAGCCACACAGACAAAATTTTACAGGAGAGCGTATTGAAGGTTTAGAGTCCAATGCTATTAGGTGCGGTATCATAATTTCTTCGGCGTATACTTCCGTCATTTGTTGAGTAATTTTTATAATATTTTACTGGTAGCTTCCTCATATGCATAAGAAATGAATTCGCACAAAGAAACATTTTTGTTAAAAGTGTGGCTTTAGACTATCTTATACTCACCCCTCCAAAAAATTATTTTTTTTTTCGGTTCCTGTAAAATTTTAATTTGGCGTTTGCAACGTTTTTCTGCTTTCCTATTCAATAGTAAAAATAGGCTGAGGTGATGTCTGGGGATAGTAAGGTTTTACGAAACTTATCTAGGCTCTAAGGGCTTGGGGCTCCGAGTTCGAGCTCGTAGTAGTCGATGGGATCTTACCTTCAGGGCCCAAGAAGGATGGCGCGCCTGTCAGCATCGGATTCACGAATGCCATCCGCCGTACTTATACAATCATCGCATATATAGCGTGAAATGGGCATAAACGGCCTAATTGCAAGGCTCCATCCCAGATCCAGCTCTAGTTAAATTAATCACTACTATTACTTTATAGCATTAACGCCATTGAAGAGTCTTGTGATCAGGGGTTGCAGTTACCATGCTGGCCGTTGGATTCAAGGTTCGAAGGTTCAAACTCAGTCCAGGGAAATAGAATACTTAGCATGATTTCCTACGGGAGGGAAGTAAAGGCGGAAAGCCCGTGTCGTAGATTTACGGAACGTCAACAATTGTCTCTGAAACAGGGCTCCAGGTAAAATTCGTCGGCCACTTTTCGCTAATGTTAGATTTCGATACTGAATTTACACGTAAATTGTTCACGACACGTTGCAATAAACCTGGAGTTTCGTTTATTTCTTGAAATTTTGCCAGTATTCTGTTCGTCAGTTCTTGGATACAATGTGGTCTGGTTTGAAACACCCTTTCTTTTAGGTATCCCCACAGAAAAAAATCAGCAGCTGTAAGATTTGGGGATCGAGCCGGCCAGTTGATATCCCCAAACCGAGAAATTAACTGTTTGAGGTAAAATATTTCTCAGCAACCACAGTGTGTCTCTGGCAGTATGGACCGTAGCCCAGTCTTGAAACCAAATGACATCCTTGTTTAGTGCATCTTTGAGTGATGCCTGGGACATTCGCTGACACAACCGCTACGTTGTTCTAGTATCTACAGCGTTAGACTTATAATCCTGTGGACTCGGGTTCGATCCCCGGCGTACTCCCGATTTATAACTTGTGTTGGGCAAGCCGGTGGTCCAGGTAACGCAGGGGTTTTCTCTGGGAGCTTCGGTTCTCCTGTGGTATCCCAACAAATCTCCATCATCATCTCATCTCACAGAGGGTGTAGCGTAGACTAGCCTCCTATGGCGCACCCTGGGTAACGACTCTGTCGGTAAATTGTTCCAAACTGGCTTCATATTGGTGAATGGCGAAAAGTGAAGTGACCGTCATTAGTTAAAAAGAAACATTTGCCGACATCTTTCACCATTCACTGCAATAACTCTCTCATTTTCATCTTGAAAAAAATGGGACCAATGATGACTCTATAGGCCCGTCGCTCTAATTTCCGGCAGCCAATCACGTTGCAGGTCGGCTACATTTAAACGTGTGCATCTTGTGATTCGCTGATGAAGAAATTAAGAATTTCCTAAGGCTGGATAAATACTTAATATATAATGGCCCGCCATTTTGGCTCTTTCGTTGGCGTTCGCAGAAAGCATACGAGGACGTTATTTGCCGCTTAATTATTTGCTGAATTACAGTGCGTTTGATTTATTATTATAGGAGCTACGACATGATAATGTTTAACGGTGTGGCAAATAGATCCCTCGTCTGGTAGCTCGGCAACGAAAGAACAAAAATGGCGAACGATACTACCTACCTAGACTTTATAGAGCCTTGCATTTCTAAGACGTAAGCAAAGAGGAGGAGTCACGCCGGGAATAACAGCGTCGTGATTACAGTAGAAACAGCACACCATACGGTTACCTCCTGTTGGGTATTGGCCGTTCATGCAGTGCCTAGACAACGTTTAATTGTTGCTGCTCTCATTTCACTTTACAGTTCTGCCAAACTCGTCAGAACTAACGTGTCATGAAAAATTTCCGGGTAAGACCGCAACAACCATAAGATATCGAGGGGGTCATTTGAATGTGTCATTAAAAAAATAATGACTGCATTGTTCAAGGCATATCCTGTGTTATTTTGATATTTATATACTCACTTTAGAACAGCATACTGAAATTTGTCAGAACCAACTGCCGGACTATAATATATTATCAACGAAGAACGGGAGCGTCTTTGTCCGCTTTGCAAAGAAAAGAACTCCTATAAATATATTTTATTACAGTGTGTCGAATTGGAACATATATCTAACACCCTCGATGCTAAGTCAGAATAGGAGTTCGCTTGCATGTCTTGACCTCATGGGGAATAGAGAATGGGAACAAAAGACTGGATTGTTCCTCTTGAAGGCGAGAAAGATTAGAACTTCAGCTGTTGAAGTTTGTGACGCGAACTGAGGAAGGGATAATAGTATCCACCCAACTGTACACTTTTATGTCTTTTAGGTTAGGATATATTATATAATGTGTTTTATTGTGTCATTTCCATTTTAATATGGGCGTTCTTTTAGAGAGTAGTTGGATATAATCATAGGTGGGGAGGAACCTACAAAGGAGGACTTGTTTTAGGTACAAAGCACGTACGGTCAGAAGACCCGTGCATTGATTTTAGGGAAAATTATGATATATAAAATCTGTATGTATAATATTACTCAATAAAGCCACCTATCTATCTATCTGAAAATATAATATGACCGTCTCCTGAAAAATATTTATAATTTACCATTTTATAGCGATTTTATCGTTCTACAGACGTAAGTGAACGAAAAAAAAATCACCAAATTATTCCATATAGAATGACTGTGGTCGTAGATACAATGTCAAATGAATATTTCATTTCTGTTTTCAAGATCGTGGTATAAAATGTGATGGTGCTCGAATACGTCTGTTAAAACAAGTGACTTAGAACATTTCTTATTTTTTAGGAACACCGATCCGAGCTGTGAAAAACAGAATAACATCAGAAATCTTATTTTTTAAATTAGAAATTCTATCGGAGCTGCATCATGTAACATATGCCCTGCTTTGCCTGGCAAATAAGGGGCACTTGTATCTTCTATAAATCAGGTTTTGAAGGGCATTTCAGTGTCCCCTGCACCTCTAATCAGATTCAACACTCACAAAATGGAACTGCGGGAACATTGACATAGGATGGAGGTGACGCAATAGCAAATGACGTATACAGCTCCTTAACATGTATTTTTATGTATTTTATTCTTAGTTCATGTAACGATTATATCAGAGATCTCATTTAAATGTGACACGCCATTCAAATCTTTGTTAAAGAACGCTGATTATTACGAAGGTTCAAATTATTACTTCCCAGAATAGCAAAATATATAAATAATGTTATCGTTTTAGTAGTAACATAAAACATATTTAATTAAGTCCATTAGTGTTACTCTCATCGTTATATCCGGCTACAAATCCTAAGAATCCGGGTTCGATTTCCAGTAGAAAGGTGGAGATTCATCTCCTTTCCACACAGAATATGTACCTTCTCTTGTGTTTCTGCTGTTGTCTTAAGGGGAGAATGTAGGTATGTTAGGTGAAAAATCTCAATATTTCTAACATTATAATCTGAAAAATCCAAGGATGTTTAAAAACATTCTTGTCTACTAGCGTGCAAAATTGCATGATTCTATCTTAAATGCATTAAGAGAAAAAGGTACATAAAGTGCACCAATTTAACATGGCGGAGATAGGGACCTATCGATAACTACATTCTCCCCTTAAGCAGTGGTCTTTCGATCATCATACTGATTACTTTATTAAAGTGTATCCATATGTTTCTGTACGCTCATAAACCTCACAAGAGTGAGGAAGAAATGCGCCCAATTCTTGAAGGCAGATTAAATTTATGTGCAATACATACGCACGGCATAGGCTATACTTGCAAAGTACTGTCCAAGATTTAACAACTTAAAGTAATTACCAACAAAAAAGTTATGGAATGGTATCTATCAGGAAGATGAAACGAAGCAGGCCCAAATTTACTTGTTTGCAAGCAACTGACGGAATGATGAAAGACAAAGGGTTTTAACAGAGAGAGGTTGGGAGGACAGAAACAACTGGAGGATGAAGCTAAAGTGAATAAGTGCAGGAATATGTGATAACATTCTACAAACTGCATAATAATAATAATAATAATAATAATAATAATAATAATAATAATAATAATAATAATAATAATAATAATAATAATGTGTTTTATTGGAACAAGTGCTTGCAGTGATTATTGAATAAAATATAAAATAAAACAAAGCAATTAATCCTACATTTTGTGAGAAAACAGCGGTGATAGAATGTGTGCACACATTTTATTCTTACCAGTACTTACCTCTGCCGTACACTCGTAGCACACTTTCAATATAAATATTCACTAGAAAAAATTACTAGAACGTTATGTGTCTGACTAAAGTTAAAAGTCGTGAACGTTCTATGATTTTTGTTCAAATTCCTTCCGTATCGATTAATTTACTTTTTGTTCAATAACAATAACTATTAATACTAAGTATTATTATTTAATGGCTAGAAGTCGTACTGACTGCAGGTCAGGAGAGTCTTACCCTGTATCCAGTAATATCGGGGCAAAAAAAAAAAAGTTAAAAATCATTAAGGCTTAACACAGAATAGTAATATGCGTTACAAGAGCGGTATGTTGAAGTTTTCATATTCGAGGAAAAGTTTGAAAAAGCGAAACGTAGTTGAGCTTTTTTAATATCAGAGAATTGAAAGAAAACATACCGCTCGTGTATCGTACATTATTTTGTGCGAAGATCGTTTATTACATACCTGAAAGAGAAATTTCTAATTAGTTGCAATGAAATCTCCATCTTGGTTTCTGTTCAATGACGGCAAATTTGCAAAACAAAAATATCTATCTTCAACATTGTTGCTTTATACTCCAGCAGGCCGTGATATAGCCCACGTCCGTCTTCCCCCCCCCAGTCTATAAATGCGAACTTAAAACAAACGGCTTCCTTAATGTTACATGCATCACGAATGCAGTAACTTTAGTGGAGTTGTAGAGTTTACTTAATTTTTGCAAATATTTAAAAACAATAATTAACAGTGCAATTTAGGTGAAATTGTAGTGGTAAGTTTCCAATTTATAATTATTACTATATTGAACGTCTCTAAAAATAATATGTTAAAAGCCTAAAGCAGTAAAATCAATATGTCACTTATGCAGTAAGAAGAGGGAAATTGTTATGAGTGTTAGGTTGGGAATAATGAATGTGGAATTTTAGACTTACCGCGGATTGGTTTTGTGCGGAAACCAAGCAAATACGCACGATCTCGCACAAAAGTGTATGGAATCTCTTGAGAGATACTTATTTTTTCACGACTCCAATTATACTGGAAATGGTCGTACAATGAACTTTCCAATACAATATTCTCCGCAGCTAGAAAATTTTTCCATGGTTTTTTGGCACACTATAAGTAGATACAGAAAAAAGAATTTTACTTTCTAGTTAAAAAAAATTAAAGCACAGAAGAGCATTGTGTTGTATCTAACTTAGTTTTGGTAGGACGAAGTCTGTATTATATTCCTTTCTTTACTTCTCATTGGCATTATACAAAATGAAAAAAACTAATAGTAGGCAACAATAAGGAATTACGTCTCAAGTTGAAGCTATGTGAATAAATTTACAAACCGTTGTAACTTGAAAATTCCTGGATAACTTCTAAAACTTTCGTAGTTTATAACTATTTATTTTAGTTTTTAGTTGTCAGAAAGTGTATGAAATATACTAAATGGTAAAAGAGTTTACGAAAGCAAACAAACTCAAAATATATTGCACAAATACAAATCACAGTTGAGTTTTGTATATGAGATTACATAGTTGACGTACCTAAGCAGATCACTACTCGTGCATTAGGTCTTCTGCACAATTTATAGCGATCGAGGAATAGATCATATTGATTGTCAATGTGCTTCATTGCAACTTACGTAGCTATGAAATAATTAAGGAACTTGTAGAGAACAGCCCTAATTTGAAGTTAGGCAACACTTAAGGTATACTGGGTGTTCAGTTCAAAGTGTGTCATGGCTCGCTGTATGCCATCATGTGGCTAGTCGATGAGCCTAGAGAATTCAATCTTCCTACACTTCCGCAGAGATGTATTACCTATGTGCCAGAGAAGTTGCCTAGAAAGTACGGCGTTCATTCTGAAGAGCACTTACCAATACGTACGGTAACGCCGGTAGTGGCAGGAATGTGAACTGTTTCGAAACATGTACTGAGGTGAGTTTTTTTTTTTACTGTCGAGATATGGGGAGAGGGTTAAGACGATTACTTACGTATTTGTTGACATTAATTTCGACGATCAACATGGACACGGAGCATTTGATTTGTGTTGTGGAATGTTGTGCTACGCAACCGATGATAACAAATACCCTGCGTACGACTTGCCCGCGCAAAACACAGAGGTTATGGTAGCACACAGGCCGTACAGACTACCATCTGTTGCTACGACGTTCAAGTTATACCGTACACGTTCTCAAGTTCAGATTGAACGCCTTGATTAATAGGCAACTTCTCTGACATAAAAGCTGAAACTCGCTTCAAATCGCTGACTCATCAACAGTGACGTCATGACACACTTTGAAATGAACACCCAGTATTTATAATGCAGTGTAAAGTCTCAGCATCGTAACCATAGATTCATTAATACAATGATAATGTTCCAGTCACTTTTTCGAAACTTTTTTCTTTCGTACTGATTTTGATACATTTCATGCATTTTTGCGTGTATCTCTGAAGAAACTTACCCTTCAAAATACGACAATATTTCTCCTTACCTTCACCAAAGTAATGTGTCTACTTCTTAACCGTGAAAATTCTGCCGCAGCTAATGTAACGTTTGTTCAGACAATGAAGCAGCTTCCATTTTAAATACCGGTACTTTGCTAATACTGGATGTTCATTTCAAAATGTGTCATGACGTCACTGTTGATGAGTCAGCGATTTGAAACGAGTTTCAGCTTTTATGTCAGAGAAGTTGCCTATTAATCAAGGCGTTCAATCTGAACTTGAGAACGTGTACGGTATAACTTGAACGTCGTAGCAACAGATGGTGGTCTGTACGGCCTGTGTGCTACCATAACCTCTGTGTTTTGCGCGGGCAAGTCGTACGCAGGGTATTTGTTATCATCGGTTGCGTAGCACAACATTCCACAACACAAATCAAATGCTCCGTGTCCATGTTGATCGTCGAAATTAATGTCAACAAATACGTAAGTAATCGTCTTAACCCTCTCCCCATATCTCGACAGTAAGAAAAAAACTCACCTCAGTACATGTTTCGAAACAGTTCACATTCCTGCCACTACCGGCGTTACAGTACGTATCGGTAAGTACTCTTTAGAATGAACGCCGTACTTTCTAGGCAACTTCTCTGGCACATAGGTAATACACCTCTGCGGAAGTGTAGGAAGATTGAATTCTCTAGGCTCATCGATTAGCCACATGACGGCATACAGCGAGCCATGACACACTTTGAACTGAACACCCAGTATATATCCTACAAGAAATAGAGCAACCCTCTCCATAGTTTATTCTTTACTTACATATGTGAATATGCTCTCTGGCAGGAAGAATTTGTTCATCTTACATTAGCCAAGATCAAGTAACACAAAGTAATTTAGGTTCATTTTGATTTCTCACTTCTTTGCATCTTTCAGGGAATGTTTTAGGATGCATTGTAACTCTCACTTGTAAGAAACTGATTTACGGAGACCCTATAGAACAAATCAATACTTCTTTATTGACTTCTCAGCGATGGTACTGAAATCTAACAGATTCTAATCGTAGGTGTCTGCAAAATTGCTGAAATGGATTCCTTAAGTAATGTCCCCGACTATCTTTGAGCCTTGTATGCATTTTTGTGCTCTTTAATGCTTCAGAATAAAATTTATCTTGTATTATTGCGTAGACTAATAAATATCTATTTCATTGTCCGTAGCTTACAAGGACTTCTGTATCTTCATAAACTTCTGTTGTTTCTAGATCATGGTGAAACATCTGCTTCCATCGAGTGAGAGCAAAGCGTAGTGAAATAATACAAAACATTATCTTCAGTTCATTTCATCCAAAACCTTCGCAATGATCATCAGATTGTCTCTGTAGCAGACTGAAGAACATCTGAACTCGTAGATGTACAAATATCCCAGATAAATGAAGGCGCTAACAAAAACAACTAAATGCACAAAAATAAAAAATAAATAAATAAATAAAAAGCTTATTTCACATGTAGAACTCTTCTTTTCAGTAATATTTTATATTTATCGTCCATACCATCTTCCTTATCACGTGATTTAATATAAAACCCTATCCTAAAGCAGCTTAAACCACAGAAAACGACGAGTCTGACCCTCTCGCGTGAAGTCTGCACAACAAATGCTCGCCTAGACTAGAGCATCAAGTTCAGAAAACATCCCTTCCACTTGCTGTCTAAACAATGTTAAATATATCATGTGCTATAAACAATTTGAAATCACGTCTCAAAGTAAGTTTTCCATAAATACATTTGAAATGCTTTACGTAATAGCGTACAATAAAAGAAACAAAAGCTGCTTGTTGTCTGAGGTAAGTTAAGGGTGACTTTGAGGGGAGGAAGGTCGATGCAGAGCAGTGTCCGGAAGTGTAAAAATTGGTTGAAATGATATTCTTATGCAATCTGAAATTATATATGATTTATTTCGTTCCTTTCACATAAGACATCTTTATCGACCTTCATTTACACTATTGAAGGGCATGGGGGGACACCCCAAGGGCAAGACATCACATAATATTTGCTGCAGCCATCACTATGCAATATGCCTTCTGCGTACATGTTTCTACATATAAAAATGTGTATCTGAATCTCATTTGGTTCTCTTACGTAATACAGTAATACAAGTTCCAAATGTTGCAACGAAAATGAAGCTCTTACTAATGAGAATGCCTAACAATAATTATATCACCGTAATTTTTCTTGGTTACAAGGTAAAAAGAGAAACATTATAAAAAGTTAAAGTAACATAATTATCATGAACGTACATCGAAACTACAAACCATGTAAGTGCGAAGATATTAAAATAAAAATATATGTACAGTTAAACGTAATCAGGTATAATATATTCCAAATTTTGTCCTCTATTACATAAAATGGTACTTTCTGCCAGTAGCGGCCGGTGATCAAAATCCTCGGTGAGGCCAGATGCAACTAGTTTAAGTGCCTCCAATAGGAAATGTTTGTTTATAATATTAATTATTATTGTTATTATATTATTATCATTATTACTGTATTATTATTATTACTATTATTAGTCTATTCTTATTACTATCAATGAAAAATAATAATTTCACTCACCAAATAAGCTGTTATGCTCTGAGTTTCAGTGATTGTTTCAGTGTGATGAAGCATCCCATATTATGTGTTGAAATTCCCCTTTCTTTCTTTTCTTTTTATTTTTTTTCCTTTGACAGCAACAAACAAGGCCAAGAGAAGTTTGTTTTCCACTACATTACCACTTAAACATTTATGTTGCCCATACCAGGATGCAATAGAAACTCGCGTTTTAAGATTATGTGTCAGAAAAATTATCAGCGATGTCGTAGGTATCTCGGTAGTTTCTCTCTTTATTTAAAACTTCCTTTCTTTTAGTATTATTTCTTCTCGAAAAAGGACACTCTAACAATGAATTAACTGCACCAGCATTATTTCTCTCATTTGTTTCTGTTTATATTTTCCCAAAATACATAACAACATTGGCCCAGATTCACTACTGTACTACGAAGTACAATAGTAGAACACCCTCGCTTATGTCATAAACTGAGACATAAGGGGAGAGAATCGAGTGGGTTTCTGCCTGCCAAAGAGCTGGAATTTTGTTATTTATGGCCTAATTAGGAAGACAAGTCACCACTGCTATTCCCACCCCACTCTACCCTTGAGGCCGCTCCATGGATGGGACGAGTGAAACCTGACCAGGCCAGCCGAACTGTGCCTCAGTTACAACGTTTTAAGCGTAAACTCAAAGCCCGCGAAAGGATATGAAATGCATTAAGCCAGACCCGGCACGAACGATTCTGGCCTCAGGAACAAATTTTACTGCAAAACAGGTCTATATACATCACAAGCCAGACCCGGCACGAGCGATCCTGGCCTCACGAACAAATTTTACTGCAAAACAGGTTTATATACATCACAAGCCAGACCCGGCACGAGCGACCCCGGCCTCAGGAACAAATTTTACTGGAAAACAGGTCTATATACATCAAAGTTTTCAAATGCTTCTACAGCGATATATGCTTCATTCAAATAACTAATACATTATATAAAAACACAAAATTTTATTTCAGTTAAGCCAAGTGACTGAGGCCCGGCCTCACTTGCCTCAGTCAATCAGCCGCCACTGCTTTCTGCATAATGAAACATACTGCATTATCAACAATACTTCATTCGAAAAGAGTTAAGAGTATTATAATTTCAAAACAATGCAAGAAACCACAATATAATATTGTGTTGTTCGTGCCGTTACTTCTCTCGAAAAAAATCAACTTTTTTTTATTTCCGTAATGTTTTCTACACACTGAAGAAACTTGCCTGCTGTAATACTACTGACTTATTTTCTGGCTTTCCTCCACTGCCATCTAAACAATCAGTCAACAACAAACTTCGAAATTTTTAATGTTACAGCTAACCTGAATTTATAGATACAAAATTTCACTTAACATTTGTGATTTCGACAAAAATGAAGAAAAGACTAGTAGGAGTCAATTTAATAATAATAATAATAATAATAATAATAATAATACCTACTTACAAATGGATTTTAAGGAACCTGGAGGCTCATTACCGCCCTCACATAAGCCCGCCATCGGTCCCTATCCTCAGCAAGATTAATCCAGTCCCTACCATCATATCCCACCGCCCTCAAATCAATTTTAGTATTATCCTCCATCTACGTCTCGGCCTCCCCAAAGGTCTTTTTTCACTCAGGTCTCAAAATTAACACTCTGTATGCATTTCTGGATCCACTCATACGTGCTATAAGCACGAGAATGAAATGATAGTATAATTTTTATGAAAAAAATATCAACGATTATTGCATACGTATCTTTATTACACACTTCTAACACGCACACACATATGTGCCATCACCGAATTTTACATCGATGACCTCAGGGGTCCTGTATATAGAAAAATGTTAAAGAAACTCGACAAATAACATAATTAAATAATGGATTTTATATTCATCTTGAATTTATCTTTATTATTATTTTAATTTTATTTATTATATTTTATTTATTTTTCACTTAGAAAAATATTGGTCATGACGTAGAATCTTTAATGAGTCCCTGATATCCTTAATATACATAACGAAGTGAGAAGAACCTAAAAATATTTTAAATAATGACTACGTGTTAAGGGGTTAGGTACAGCTTACAGCAGTAAAATTTTTGGAAATATTCAACACTTTTTTCCTCCATTACTGTATCTTGTACAATAATGGAAATTGGTATGTATAAAACACTGTCTTTTTTCTATAATAAAAAATATTTTTAATATTTAAAAGAAAAATTATATATATATATATTTTTTTTTTTTTTCAAAATTCATAATGGTGGTAGTTCACTGTGCAGTCATGAAGCGTTTCCCTCATAACTCATAAATTTATAAACTGTTTCGTGTTCTCGTGTTTTTATTTTATTGCTGAAACTCATCTTTACAATATCATGCTCTTTCAACTACATTCCTTAATAAATAATATTTTTTTTTATTTTGTGTTAGAAGAAAATACTGATATTTGACAATTTTTTTAATGAATTTATTTTTTATGAGGCAATCTATCAAAGGTAGAGTAGCGATCTTACATCATATTGTAGGTATGACATGCATAAATAAACATAAAAAATTTCATCACAGAATGTTGGGTAGTTTTTTAGTTATGTGAGAAATGCTTCATCACTGCACAGTGAAATGAGTTTTGAAAAAAAAAATGGAAATGATTGTTTTTAAATGGTAAAAATATTTTTTCTTATGGCAGAAGGACAGTGTTTTACACATACTAATTTTCATTATTGTACAAGATACAGTAATGGAGGAAAAAAGTATTGAATATTTCCAAAATTTTACTGCTGTAAGCAGTACCTAACCCCTTAAAAATGTAACAAACCTCCTACATCTGTATTAAGTATTAAATTACATAATTCTGATTGTTGTCTTATACAGTGTAAATGTCCGATTATTAAAGAGTCCTCTGAAGTTAAGTATTTAGGCACAATTTTCGATAATCATTTCAAATGGAATCAACACATTAATTACCTTTGTAATAAATTACGTAAAATAGTATATTATTTTGTTTTATTGAGTAATTACTTGTTAATAAGTTTATTACGCACAATATATTTAACTTTATTTCAATCGGTAATTATGTACGGAATTATAGGATGGGGTAGCTCATTTAAATCCAATTTTAATCCACTTTATTTATTACAGAAGAAAATAATTAAAATATGTCTTCATAAACCTATTGATTTTGCATCTCAAAATTTGTTTTTAGACTTTAATGTACTTAACGTAAGACAAATTTATTATACTGTATTAATAAAATTCATACATAAAAATCGAAATAATTTTGAATTGTATTCTCATAGTTATGAAACAAAAGGTATGAATTCTTTAAGATTGTTTGAACCAAAATGCAACACTGTTACAGTATTTAATCATAGTAGTAATTTAGGCCCAAGAATATATAACAAATTTATATTTAAATATCCTAATCTTGTCAATTGTAATAGTTCTAGTATTAAATTTAAAAAGTTATGTATGGATTTTATAAAAATTGAAAAATTGTAAATTTAAATTTATATACTATAATTGCATAGTAGATATAAGACAAATTGTATTGTACACTTATTAATTTCAATTCAGGAATCCGCCCCTGAGCACGAGTTCTCCTCTTTCAGGGGCGAGCTAAAGTTTTTTCTGTATATATTGTATGTTATGTAATAATTATTAGCAAAATAATAAATAAATAAATTGAAAATACGAGTACGCTGTAAATAACTTTCCTGTAAAATCCTACACATTGAACCGAAAAGTCATAAAGGAAATACACTAGAACAGTACGAAATATAAAGACATTCAAAAACACACCCACAACTATCTTCAACACAATTAATTCAGAACGCACATCCTATATAATTTATTGTCTTAATCTTATTTTTAATATTATATACTTATTTAAATGGTTTTAACTACGAATTATTTTAGAATAGTTTTTTTTAACATTTTCGACACAACACTACTAATCATAAACGCACGCACCCATCACCAAAGACGCAATAAGAAGAAACCGGAAACAAGGACTTCACTAGAAATTTGAAGGTGGCCAATATCAAACCGAAATTAGTCATTAACTAAGGTGAATTACCAGCATAGTTTCAATTAACACAGAAAAGTTGCTTATAACAAATTGACCAAATCTTTAGATTATTGCATATTAATCTGTAGACAACTTAAGGCTGGTTCACAATAAACCGGGAACGGAAACTACAACGAGAACGAGAACGAAAATAATGTTAAAGTAAATGTATTTAAATGCGAGCATTCACAATAGTTAATTGTGAATGCTATCATTTAAAACCATTTATTTTAACAATATTTCCGTTCTCGTTCTCTTTGTCGTTTTCGTTTCCGATTTATTGTGAACCAGCCTTTACTTCATGCACCGTGAGAAAAATAAAACCAAAATTAATTACAATACTGAAATGCAAATTGGCAGGATTTTTTATGCCAATAAATACAAAATAGAGTGAATATAAAATCAGGTGATGTAACAGCGAGCAGACGCTTCTGAAAATTGCATGATGACGCCGCAAGCGTGAATGTCAAGAAGGACGGATATCGGCTGAAATATTCAGCACCATATCGCCACCATCGGTAAATTTACGGAGGCTGACATTCACTGATCCTTTTAATAACCTTGAAAACAAAGACGATGTGGAGGGGAGACGTATCCCCTTCGTCTGGGTTTTATTTTTGCAAAAGATTGATCAAACATTTATTTTGAAACAAAATCAAATCCTTGTCAATGCAACAACATAAAACTTACCCGTCAATTGTCAAGCAGCACTCCTGAAAAAATACGCAGTTTACTTATTCATGCCATTTGGCGATACATAACAACGATATACTTTATTTTGTGCACGATGAGATTGTGCGATAGTGAAGACATGCTGACAGGAAGAATTCTGGAAGTAAGCAACGTGACCTATTTCAAAGTACTAGCACAGATGACATCTACGGTTTTCTGGCCGCACTTGTAAACTATTGAAAATAATTAACTTTTAATAAGATAAAATAAATAAGGAGAGCAGATCGAATGACAAACCTATCACAGCGACAAAATCACAGATTTTCAAATCACACACCACCACTATTGTGAACAATAGTAATATGCGTTACAAGAGCGGTATGTTGAAGTTTTCATGTTCGAGGAAAAGTTTGAAAAAGCGAAACGTAGTTGAGCTTTTTTAATTTCCGAGAATTGAAAGAAAACATACCGCTTGTGTATCGTACATTATTTTGTGGGAAGATCGTTTATTACATACCTGAAAGACGAATTTCTAATTAGTTGCAATGAAATCTCCATCTTGGTTTCTGTTCAATGACGGCAAATTTGCAAAACAAAAATATCTATCTTCAACATTGTTGCTTTAAAATATTTTCTGTGTTTACTATACTCCAGCAGGCCGTGATATACGTCTGTCTTTTTTTTCCCCCAGTCTATGGAATCTTGTTGATTTTTTCACGGCTTCCTTAATGTTACTTGCATCACGAATGCAGTAACTTTAGTGGAGTTGTAGAGTTTACTTAATTTTTGCAAATATTTAAAAACAATAATTAACAGTGCAATTTAGGTGAAATTGCAGTGGTAAGTTTCCAATTTATAATTATTACTATATTGAACGTCTCTAAAAATAATATGTTAAAAGCCTAAAGCAGTAAAATCAATATGTCACTTAAGCGGTAAGAAGAGGGAAATTGTTATGTATGTTAGGTTGGGAATACTGAATGTGGAATTTTAGACTTTCCGCGGATTGGTTTTCTGCGGAAACCAAGCAAATACGCACGATCTCGCACAAAATAATATTACCGTATTTTAACATTTGTGTTGTACAGTAGTGGCAAAAAAACCGGACCGACCTTTGTAGCTGATTTCAGAGTCACAGATTCAAATTTTGCTAGTCACAAAACACATCCATCTTGTATAATTAATTGCAACAATGAAATTTATTGCATTTGTTCGATTCTTACCGCCTTTTGTTTCCTTCAGTGCCTCAAACTTACAGACGAAAAAACGTTGAGAGTTTTATTTTCATTTGGCATCAATATTACATTTTTACCTCTATTCGCCAAAGATAACTGCGTATTTTTACATTAAATAGCAGTACATACCTCTGGCTTCACTGTCCATATTGAAATTACCACAGTTTGACACAATACACAGCACAGAATTATTTTGTATCAGCTACAAGGGTCGGTCCGGTTTTTTTGCCACTACTGTACACTATTTTTTACAGCCATTGGCCCGTGCTGGTACAGAGACAATTCCCCCGACTTCTCCACTGTTGTATTCCCCCTCATTATAATAGTAAAACTTTACCACATTAAAAGCAAGAGGTGGTAGAGTTCAGTTATAGAACATTTGGCTGCAGATCGAAAGGTATCCTAATGTTTTATACTTACACTTAATTCTTAATTACTGTTTCATGTAGCTAACTTACCAATGAAATAGTTGTTGAAGCAATTTATTTGATTTGTATACGTTTCTTAACTAAAAATATATTCTTTTAAGTAGACCTGGCACTGTTTGAACCATCCATAAGGTCTTCTCTTTCACTCAACCAGCCTTAATCAATACAATAGTGGCATACATGTTTAAATTATGAATATTTACAATTCACTTAAAAGATTCTCCAGCAATATTCTTCAGTTAAGTTTTAACGAATAGTAGACCTATATGTTTATTTAAATTGAGATAAAACCTATAAGAAAAAGTAATAACTTAATTTATGAGCTAATGTAATTCAATTCAGTCTATATCCAATATGTAAAAAAATCATAATATAGGCTGCAGATAAGTTATCTGTTCTTTATACAAACTCCAGGAAAATTCGTTGGCCATTTCTTGACAGTGCTGAATTTTGATGCTGAATATTATCTTCAATTAAAAACATCTACCATTATTATTGTTATTATTATTATTATTATTATTATTATTATTATTATTATTATTATTATTATTATTATTATTATAATTACTACTACTATTATTGCGAACCCTTGTCAAGATAGTTGATTTACTTCCATTCTCCCCCTCCCCCTCAAACATAAATCTTTCAGAGCCACCTTAAAGATAGTGTCGAAGTATCAGAACTTTTACCTTTTTTATGCTCGACCATGCCGAAATGTAGTAATTATACACCTGGTAGTAGCCCTTTAATGCACCTATTAAAGTACACCTATTCATTATAGTTCAGTTGTTCAGCCAATGAGAAATCACCATTGTACCATTATAAAAGCGCAAGTATCGATTATTCTCGGATATGCAATCGAAAGAGAATTAGCGAAAAGTCACGGAGGGTGGAAATCCAATACTGACGCAGAAGGTTATGTTCTATTTGCTTTTTAATGCGTATTTTAACATCCTCAGGATCTCCTTCACTTGTTGTCACTATGCTTCCTAGGTAAATAAATTCAACTGTTTCGATCATTCTTATTTATTTGTATTTTGGTAGCGGTTCTTGAATTGATTCGCATGTCTTTGGTTTTTTGACTATTTATTTTTAATCCGACTTCAGCTGCTGCAGCTTCATACTTAATATACTTTATGCTCGACCATGCCGAAATGTAGTAATTATACATCTGGTAGCAGCCCTTTAATGGACCTCATTAAAGTACACCTATTCATTAAAGTTCAGGTTTTACACCAATCAGAAAACACCATTGTAGCAATATGAAAGGACAATGATCGATTATTCTCGGATATGCAATCGAAAAACAACTAGCGAAACGTCACGGAGGCTGGAAATCCAATACTGTCGCAGAAGGTTATGTTCTGTTACTATAATAATTAGCGTTAATTGTAAATAATATTCAAATAAATTCAATTTGTCATCTCGTTTTTCAATTCTAAATCAATTTCCAGGTTATATCAAGATTAATGTTCATGTTATTCTCTAGATTATATCAAGGTCAATGATATTCGTTCCTCGGAAAAAATCAATACTTTCGCGTCTGCGCACATCTCACAATTTAGAAGGTCAGTTCCGCTCCTCACTTCGATAACCATAACATGAATACTTATGAATAATTTCAAGTTAGAATTATGGTCGAGCATAAAAGGTCGTATGAAACTTGCCTATAATGGTAATTAAGACGCTCGTATGAAAATTATGAAACTCGCTTGCGCTCGTTTCATAAACAAACATGCTCGCGTCTTAATTACTACCATTATAGGCTCGTTGCATAATGTACTATTTCTGCACTGTCTTGTAAACTATTTAAAGTGCAGGCATAACAATGTACATACTCAGATAATAATCATGATTTCAGTATAACATTTATTCTTAAGGTGATCTGTCTTTTATTTACATTCTCACGTTATGAGATTAGCTACTAAGTACTAAAAACTACCTTGTAACATTAAGCTACAATTTGATGCACTACTTCTTTCAGAAATGACATTTCATCCACAACATGAAAGGTTAATCGATTACGGAGATGCAGCAACATCCTTTTCATTGTTCTATGTGAAAATAAGGACATAGAACAGATTTAGTAATTATAAATTGTACTTACTCATTAATCTTGATGCAACATTAACCGATTAAACGCTGAAAGAATAGACTAATATATTCATTATTAAAAATTGTCATTAACAACACTCTATTCAATTTTACCAGCTGATACAAAGTACGTAAGCATTCACATGATAGCGATCTCTCTTTCTATATCGACGGAGTTATCGAAGCTTCAAGACTAAAGGAGGATGATGTGTAGATCCCATTTCGCCTTGTTCTGAATAGATGGCGATAGTGATTTCGCGGACTGATAAGTTTAAAAAGCCAACGTTTTGACAGGAATGTGTATAAAGAACGCAAAACTTCGGATTTTTTAAAGTAGTAATAGTAGTAGTTTATTTTCCATTATACAGATACAGTATTTGGACATATAAAATACAATAACAAGATTATACAATAATATACTAACTGGTAAATTTTTGCACATTCATTGAAAGCTTTCCGTCAAGTTAGCTCCGTGGTAGCACGTCTGCCTCCAGACTAGTGGACCCGGGTTCGATTTCCGTGAGGGGGGGGGAGAGTCAGAGATTTTCATGTAAAATTTCTACCTCGAGACTAGGACAATTGGCGGTGCTATTCGACAAAAGTAGGCTACGTGCCGGCAACCTTACTTATCTTCATTATCATCCTCTCCCATTCCCTACATTACACTTACACATACACGATATAATTCTCCACAGATACATCATGCACAGTGTGGCCACCGAAGTGATGTGCAAATTGAAAATGGGTCACAGTTCTGCTATTTATCTGCAATATGCGGAACCCGAATCACATTAAGTGAAGTGGGTACGCATTGGATACAAACATACATTGAAAGTTTGTCGCGTTTTAGAATCAATCAATCTTTTTAATGTATCCAGCTGTTTACCGGCAACATAAAGTCCACTATAGTCCACTGTAGTCTATTCAGTTGTTGTTTTTCACGACAAATGAGGGGTATTTTGATCGGTGTTCATTAAAGATGCCTGTTGCTAGTAGCCAGAGGTGGGGTGTAGTCAATATATACTGCAGGGCTGTGTCTTCTGCAACTGGTACTGATGATTTTAATTTACTTCTTTTGTGGTTAATGGATGGACAGTATAGAAGAATGTGTTATATATCTTCATCATGATTATTACACCACAGACAAGTAGGATTATCAGAAATGTGAAATCGGTGTAGGTACAATTGAGTGACAATGTGACCTGTTCTGGCTCTTGTTAAAAATGTTTGAACATGTCTGGGCAAGTTTTTGTACATTTCCAGGTCGTTTGGTTTCTTTTGTACAGACTGTAAAATTTTTCCTTTGTCAGAAGAGAGCCAATTGTTGATCCATAGGTTTGTAAAATGAGACTTTACTGAAGCAAAAGCATTGGATAGAGATATCACTTGAACAGGTCTTGGTTGCAAATATGTATGTATGTATGTATTTATTTACACTGCAAGTGGGCAAGCACCCGGTGGCAGTGGTATACACAATATAAACAATACACAATAAAATCACAATTCAATACACAATACAATTATACAATACACAATACAATTATATACGCAATACAATAAGGATACACAATACAATTTAACACAAAAATTACAATTAATAATAAAACATAAAATAATCTAATTTTACAATACAACCTACATATGTATAGACCCTACATAAGTTTAAATAGTCTTTCATTTTACTCTCATCTCACTCACTGTAGTGGCACTATGACGCATTTCACTGACAATTTAGGACACATTTCACTGACACTATAGAACACATTTCATTGACGCTATAAATTATCACTGATCGGAACTATTCACTGCACTGTAAAACTATAACTTCACTGAATCACCTCGCTTCACTGATACAACAGTTCAAATAAGACAAATAATTACACCCTTATGCATACTTACAAACAGAACTACATTTAAGCTAAACATTTCTAGTCTAAGACTCTCTTACATGCTGTTTTTAAATAATTTACAATTCAAACGAAGGGAGTAACTCGTCAGGCTAAATAAATACATGTCACCTTAACAAAATTAAATGTTGAATGTCACCTTAATTTTAGTTTGCACTTTATACACAACTTTTTAAGTTATTCCTGAATCTCCTTAACAAAGGACAGCCCTCAAAGACCGCTGCAAGTAGGTCATTCCAATCATTTATAGTTATATTTAAAAATGAGAATTTACCTACATCCGTTTTCTGTTTCCTACATATATCTATACTAATAATAAATCTGTAGCCGAAATTTTTCTGGTAATTTTCGATTTTCCAAAAATAATTGGTCCTAACATGTATAATTAACCACCCTCAAACCGAAAATCGCTTTTTTCAAATTTTTGTTTGTTTGTATGTCTGTCTGTCTGTCTGTATGTTTGTTACCTTTTCACGCGATAATGGATGAACGGATTTCGATGAAAATTGGAATATAAATTAAGTTCGTTGTAACTTAGATTTTAGGCTATATGGCATTCAAAATACATTACTTAAAAGGGGGGTTATAAGGGGGCCTGAATTAAATAAATCGAAATGTCTCGCTTATTATTGATTTTTGTGAAAAATGTTACATAACAAAAGTTTCTTTGAAAATAATTTCCGATAAGTTTTATTCCCTGAAAAATTTTGATAGGACTGATATTTAATGAGATAAATGAGTTTTAAAATTAAAATAACTTCCATCTAAGGCCGTGTAATGAAATAAAAAACAAATGACTTCGTCTATAAGGGGCCTTGGACAGCAACAATCGAAAGCTATGAAAGATAGCCTACAGAGAATGTTTCTGTGTTTTAATGAAGTAATATCGGAAGCTAAATTAACCGATTTGTATAATTAATTATTATTTCACCATTGGAAAGTGTAGTTTCTCCAGAATATAATATAATATAATATAATATAATATAATATAATATAATATAATATAATTTAGTTACTTGAAGGGTTCAGAACCATAATAATATAATATAATATAATATAATATAATATGTAGCCTGTTTTGCAATATTATCGACTTTCTAGTTTCCAGGTATACCACAATGACTAGGTATCCATTGAAATATTATTTCCTTTTGGAGTTCTTTTAGTTTACTTAGTTGTTTCTGAATTGGAATAATTCTATGTGCGTATAGGTTTGGTTCATATTTAATTATATTAAATATAGTCCCCTTGGAGTCGGTAAGTATGCAAATAGATTTTTCAGAAATTTGAGTAACACACTGAAGAGCATCAATAGCTAGCAATTCAGTGTCAAGACTGGAGGAGGATGAACATGGTAGCATTTTAGAAGTCGAGTAGCAAAATGCTAATGTGACTTAAACCCTGCTCCCACGCAGGCGACCCAGGTTCGAGTCCCGGTGAAGTGATACTTATGGCGGACAAGGTCTCAGTTTGGGTTTTTCTCTGGGTTCCCCGTTTCTCCTTATTAGGCATCTACATCATTCCGTCATCATTTCTCCATTTCGTCATCATTCCACAGCATTCCCCGATCGCCGGCTGGCGACATACGGAGGGGGCTGGCCTAGGGACGAGGGGGGGGATGCCTGCTCGAAACCTGGGTACACAGCGAACCTTAGTATAATCAGCCAGTGTGGGTGTGGGAATGCGCATAGTTTGAGGGTTAGTGCAGTGATGTCAAAGCAAGCGCATTTTTCTGACCTTGACGTCGTGCGCGGGCAGCAAGCGCTAAGTATGGAAAGAGGAAGGGTTGTGTAAATGAATAAGCAACCTGTTGGATTAAGAAAACAGTGGTGCACAAACTTCAAACGGAACGTGAAATTTTATGTCATTTTTATATGGTTTCTTTCTGTTTGATATTATCTATATTGTCTGTAAAACAAAAGTACTAACACTGATTTCTTAATATTGCACTTGTGTTTTAAATCTTAATAACAAAATAGAGAGTCAAGAAGGAATATTCACTTAAATTCCATAGTAGTATAATATTATACTGTATTAAGTGGATGAAACACATCATTCATAAAGAAAGTGATATTCCAAAGAAAGAGATTGAGTATGACATGATAAGTTGGAATTTATATTGATGGTACCTTTAGCCTTACAAAAGTAATCAATAAACTAATCAAAACAATATTACAGTACAAAACAAAGTTACCTAGGTACTGTATCTGTTTTAAGTGTAACTAATATTACATAACAAAATTCTTATCGCATTATGCTTTTAAGGTGATATTTGTGAGCAACTTCCTATCATCAGAATATTAAATTATTTTCTCGAAATCTGCTGAAGCTATAGAGCTGACATTTTTACAACACATGGGCACGTATCATTTGCTTATGATGTAACAGTAGTTGCTTTGTTAATTCATTGCCTTACAAACAATTTCCATGCGAATATTTTCAAAATTTTCAATACACTATCTTCAGTAATACGTAGAGAAAAGTGCCCTAAACCGGACTCCTCCCCCTAAAGTGGACCCCCGATCTCCTGGCTCTGCATTCTCCTTAACTCTAGCAGAACTACATGTAAATAGTAGTTTAGGCTTCTACCACTTTGTAGCGGAGCACACACGTCGCCCGCTTCATTTGTTGCTTATCAGTCTGCAATTACGTGTTTTGACAGTGGAAAAATTTTTTACATTGTACTACATTTTTTGTTATTTCTCCTAGATATTGGCAGGTAAGCCATTCGATCTATATATATATCCTTAAATGGTAAGGTTTAAGGTTACTGCTTGTCATTAAACCGTTTAATTTAGATGTTTGGTTAAAAATCTATTGAGTTAACAAAATGTTGGCTATAGTCGCGTAAGCCGGACCCCCTTGAGTTGCCTAAACCGGACCCTTATTTTTTCATGTTTAAAGTCTACCTGTACTTGTACACACTCTTATTCCATTTGAATTCTTTTGCAAGAGAATTTCAAGAGAATAATGAGGAAGGAAGGAACAATCTTTACAGCGTACCATTCAGGGTGGATCCAAATGAACTCCTTCACTCAGTGGTTTCTACACTTTATCGAGTTTGCCAACCCTACAAAGGAAAAACCTGTGCCGTTGTTCTTGGATGTCCACTTTAGCCACATACAGAATATTGATCTGATAAACTTGGCAAAAACAAATCATGTTACAATTGTGTCGCTGCCACCTCACTCTTCACACAAACTACAACCTTTGGACAAAACTTTCATGGTTCCCTGAAAGTTCACTAGAGCAAGGAAATCAGGCAGTTGTTAAGGAACAGTGAACGTGCTGTCAGTGCTTTTGATGCAATGGACCTGTTTGGCAAAGCCTATATTAGATCCCAAACAGCTCAAATAGCAATCAATGGATTTAAAGCAACCCTTGAACAAGAAGCTGTTTTCAGATGCCGAATACATTGAAGAGGTAAATAAAAAACGAGATTTATCTTTCTATGAATCTGTGTTAAAGAAACGAACAGCAGAAAATCAGAGCTTTCCAGAGAACGGAGAAGACTGTGATGTGAACGAACCACAAGTTATTGTAGAGTTCGACCCAAATCAACGATCAACATCTTCGGCAGGTCAGGGTGTTCCTCTGTCATCAGTTACACTTGAGGATCCTCAGGGTGCCACATCTTCTAAGACAAGCCCGTTTGACATCACTCCCATTCCAAAATTAAAAAAGAGATTCTCGAATAGGGGACGAAAGATCTGTAGTTCTACGATCATCACATCTACGTCCTATGAAGCCCAATAAAATTGGTGGAAGCTAAGAAAGCTAAAGAAGCAATGGAAGCTGAACAACAAGCACGGAATCGTGCTCAAGGACGCAAAAGCAATCGCGGCCAGGGACGTAATTCATAAATACAGCCTTCAAGAAAAGGGAAAGGACTCGTGAAAAAGCGTCTAAATTTTGTGAAAAATGTGAGAATCAAGCACTGAAGATGAAAACAACGTGACCTCTGGAAATATATGAATTGGTTTTCTTCTCGAACGTTTTCCTATCCAAAGATGATGCTTGGTATGTGTGTTTTGTGACAGAAAATTTTCGGAGGATTCTAAAGGGGAACTTTGAGTCATTTGGTTATGTGCTGGGACTGAAAAGGCATGAACATCTGCGATTTTTGTCGCTAAACGATTTAATTCTGTTGTACGTTTTGTGTATCTTTTTTGAATACATCCTATATCTCTTTTTAAAACTAAAACCTGTAATTGTAATATTATACTTACAGTTTGAAACTAGTTTATGTTTTCTCTTATTTAATACTTTTTTCCAAATTTGTTTAGTGTTATTTTTATTATTTTACAAGGGGTCCGATTTCGGCAACTATTTTTTCAAATCGCCAAAGTGTAAGGTTATTGAAAATAATTTTTTTTCATATCAATTTTTAATTATATTTTCTAAAAGTAAAATGTAAATGGTGCATAACATTATAAAGTAAATATTACATGCTTTTAAAACATAATTTTTTACTGTTTTATATTTTTTTAAATCAAAAACAAAATGGGGGTCCGGTTTTGGGCACTTTCCTCTATATACGGTATATTAGATTTACGAAAATATTCTGTAAGGCTACTAAATAAGTAGGCCTATACCTGAAAATTTCATTTTTCTATACGAAAAGTTGAGAAAATATTTCTTTTGAATTAAAAAAAATCAAACTTGTGAAAAATGAGCATTAAAATTAAAACTTACATTCTTATAATGCACTTACACTTCTCAGGCAAATCTAAAAATTAACTTGGATACAGTTTTAATAAGTTCTCTTCCCTTTATCTATTGAATCAGTGCTGGCCATCCTTGAATATAGCTCGACCAAGCGGCATATATTACCTCTTTCGTCTGTCTCTTTCCTTTCCGCTGTAAAACGCTCTGGCTCTCCTGAGCTCTAAAGCGCGCGCTTGCTCCTATGGGCATCAATTGACATGCCTGGGTTAGTGCAATAGATCGTAACAGGATGCAGCTCTGTGCCATAGTGCCCCTCTCCCGTAAATTCTATTCCATTCCATAAATTCTGCTCTATGCCGTCTTGCATGAGAAAGCTTACAGAGTTTCATTACGATGAACACTTAACCAACAGTTGAAATTCTTAATGTCGGCGTATGGATAATCACGTACACAATACATCCATATTTAGTGGCAACCTGAATACAGAAGTTTGGTGTCTTTGTCACTAGATCAATGATGTAGGTAGCAAATGCAATCAAGTATTTTGGTTAAAGATAAGTAAATGTTGTATTCCAGTAGCAAAGTGCTTCAAGTTCGACTCACGTGCAGCATTAACATAATGTACTCAGCACGTGAAGCAGCCAAATTAGTTGCTTAGTGGCTGGAAAATTAACATACGACGGAATGATGTAATCCATAAATATCTTAAAACACTAAATATGCCCCTATTAATACCAATAAGCGTTTTAGTTAAACAGAATATAGCTATACAAGTATTAGCGAACTTCAGGTGTGGTAACACTGCAGGACTGCAGTCAAGTGGGTCAGCGCGATGTCATGAGCAGCCTACCCATGTGCTCATTCTTCTTGCTTGCCGGCTCGTCCACGAGATATTTGGCAGCCCAATTGTTTTCAATCCCACTTCAAGGACCAACTTTAACAACAGATATTAAAATTTAACAAACTGTTACACTGATTTAACAATAGATTTAATACAAAACCTCTTTCCTAGGAAGTTGTTATGTTTAACATTTTGTTAAAATGTATGCTAAGATAACATCAGAATTTCCTGTATTAAAACTATTAAAACCTGAACTATAGCTGGTGCGAATACGCTGTAGATGCAGAATTGTTGTATTTAGATCTGCTAAGCGTAAGCCTACTTCGTCGGGAGTGTTTTGTAAGGAAAATGATTTCGAAAATCTACTTGAGAACGAATTTTTACTGTGCTATAGACTCGAAAAAAGTTGTCTGCCGCGAAACCAGGTGGCCCGGGTTTAATTCCCGGTCGGGGCAAGTTACCTGCTTGAGGTTTTTTCCGGGGTTTTCCCTCAACCCAATATGAGCAAATGCTGGGTAACTTTCGGTGTTGGACCCCGGACTCATTTCACCGGAATTATCACCTTCATCTCATTCAGATGCTAAATAATTATATTATAATCTAAGATGTTGATAAAACGTCGTAAAATAACCTACTAAAATTAAAAAAAAAAATGTAGTTGTAATTTCTAGACAGTTATTCCTAAAAGTAGTTCTCTTAATGCTAGCCAAATGTGTTAAAAATGGATTAACATAAGGAAGCGTGCTAAAAGTACTTTTAACACTAGTGTGAAAAGTATTTTTAACATTTTTTGAGATAATTAAATTTAAAGTTTTGGTTACACATAACTTCTACCAAATTCATTTGTAGATTTAATTGTACTGATATTATGCCATACAATTTTCACGAAAATACTCCTCATGAATCCGTACCTTTTTAGGGCGAAGATATAAAAATGATAAAATTTGCAAAAATTCGACTATTTTCAGTAACAAATCGCCATAAAATAATCATATTGTAAGCTCGGCACATCAGATTTAAGGGAATTCGAGCCTTCACGTGATAGGAATCGTATTCAGATAGTATTATGCAGAAAATAAAGTAGTTATGTCCTTTCTGCCCTGGCTGTCTAACGAAAAAAGAAAGGAATGAGTAGAAAACAAAATGTAGGGAGTAATATATGCTATTTTAAAACAATAAGTAAGGTTATCTAGATGTCCGATAAATGCGATTTATGCAACATCTGCAAGTAAGACCCTCGGATATGTATTGCGTAACACGATATAGGGGTGACATTCAAAATCAAGTTTACCTTCTCAGGATCTTATAATTCAAATATAAGATTTTTTTTAGCTTCTCCCTGTCAGCTTTTCACATTGCACACTACATTCAGAATATCGTTGCATAGATGAATGCATATCATAAGACAGTATCAAGATGTACTAATGACATTCGTCATGAAATAAATGGGCATCATGACCATTCACGTGTCTCGCGATAGTTTCTTGGGAATACGTCGCAGCTGTATGACTACTGTATGAGCGGCAGTTGTAAAACGCATTAAATATCAAAGTTTTTTTTTTTGTAAAATTGTCCTAATCAAACTATGTTTGTACCAAGCTGTCTATTAATTTATCAAAATACTAGCCGTACCCGTGAGCTCCGCTGCACCCGTTAGAAATAAATATAAAGTAATTACATAATTAAAATAGGACATTTGATCCAGGGAATATTCGTGTTTGATGAAATGAATGTGCACATAAACATTATTTTAAGAAATACAGGAAATGAATGTATAGAATAGCCTATCAAGTTTTCTGTGCATAAGAAGCTATTTTAATCTTACCTGTCCTCAATTCACTCAGAAGTTACTGTAATAACATTATAGCATTATGTCCATCTAGAGAAACTAAACTTTCCAATGGTGAAATAATTAATTATACAGATCGATTAATTTAGCTTCCGATATTACTTCATACAAACACAGAAACATTCTCTGTAGGCTATGTTTCATTGCTTTCGACTGTTGTTGTCCAAGGCCCCTTATAGACGAAGTTTTCATTTCATTACACCGCCTTAGAGGGCATTGTATTTTAATTTTAAAACTCATTTATCTCATTAAATATCAGTCCTACCAAAATTTTGCAAAGAATAAAACTTATCGGAAATAATTTTTAAAGAAACTTTTGTTATGTAACACATTTCACAAAAATCAATAATATGCTAGATATTTCGATTTATTTAATTCAAGCCTCCTTATAACCCCCCTTTTAAATAACGTATTTTGAATTTCATATAGCCTAAAATCTAAGTTACAACGAACTTAATTTATATTCCAATTTTCATCGAAATCCGTTCAGCCATTATTGCGTGAAAAGGTAACAAACATCCAGACAGACAGACAGACAGACAGACATACAAACAAAAATTTCAAAAAAGCGATTTTCGGTTTCAGGATGATTAATTATACATGTTAACACCAATTATTTTTGGAAAATCGAAAATTACCAGAAAAATTTTGGCTACAGATTTATTATTAGTATAGATTATTCAAAGAGAAAATTTTTTTGTGTGAATATTTAGACAAAAATATGGTCAATACCATCAACTAAGCCTATGTTTATCAATGTGAAATGTATAATTATATTCTCATTTGCATTTTAAATAATGCTGTATATCTGGTAACCCTTCTTCATTTCGTTGGCGATGATTCTGTTCTTATTACTTTTTCACTTGGTCGAGGATTCGTTGCCAAATGACTGCATTTCAATATATCTGATTGATATATTAGACACAGTACAATTTAAAATTTTATTGGTACGTCACTTCCATGCAGGCATACTATACTATACTAATCCCCCTTAAGGGGAGGGGCACGGGCTGAAATTGCTCTCACACGTAGGCCGCTTGGATAGGTCCATAGTGCTACCCGAGATGAAATGATGTGCTTTCCCTAAGGCCTTCCGAGCTACAGATTCCTCTAGGGACCGCCCCCTGCAGAATTCCTTTGCCTTTCCACGTAGGAATCACAGCGGTCCATCAATAGTAGTCCCACGAGCCCAACATGCCACCAGCAACTATTGACCAATTACCAGGGGGCCCAAGTTTGGTGGCAGCAGCCGACTCTACATCTGTCGCAAGCCGAAATGGAGGTGTATTAATGATGGCGAAATGAGTCCGAGGTCCAACGCTGAAGTAAAGGGACTAGATTGGTTGAGGGAAAACCTCAGAAAAATCACAACCAGGTAACTTGTCCCAACCAGTATTTGCACCTGGGCCCGTTAACCTTTACTCCATAGCATAATAATCTAAATCTATAAATGTGGGTACTTCTTAAATTTGTTTCTCATTTATACATATCTACGTTTTAAATAAAATGCCTTTTGATTAGAATGTTAAAATTCTCTTAATATAACGAAGTTGTTAATTCCTGAAATCAAGACAAATGCCATACATGAACTTACTTTTCCTAAAACGTCTGCGATTTAAACTGATTGTCTAATTATAAATTTACACTTATCTTTCAACCTTAAATTAGAAAGGAACATCGCATATAAAGTTTCTTGATTCGCATACATTTTTCTTTGGTTCACGAATTACTGAAAGATTTCATAACCTTTTAAGGCTCAAATTAAACTGTCCGAGCTCAATACGTACAGGGACATCACTTTATTTTTACTTCAATTTTTATTGTACCTGAGTTTTTGAATGTACTTCACTCCCACTCCTTCTACTAATGAAGTTCGACCGTCCTCCACACAGATCCAAGACCGCAAATACAGTCATAGTAGCCTTACGGTCATAGTAAATAGTACGTTCCAAAAATATGTTCGCGTTTTCCAGTGACGAAAGAGCTTTCAATATTGAATCATTTTCGCACAGGTACTGTCGTCCATTTGCCTATGTAGTATCCCAGTTTCCCCCACCAGCTTTTATTCGCCAGCTAGTGGCTGAGCTGTCTTAGCTCTTTTCTAAGAACATTAATTTCTGTTAGGAATTGGACGTCTACGTAATATTATACAACTGTTTAAAATAACTTAAATAAAAGGGCCTCGTTAAGTAATTAACTGTCACGTGATTTCTTCCCTTACTACGATCCTACGACATAACCACTTTGACGGACAGTAGATAGTATGTCTGAGTAATTTTATCTTTTCCGATCGGGCAGAAGTGAAGATTAAATTTACAGTACGTAAGGTACTCTTTTGTAGAATAGGTACAGAATTATTCAACATGAGTTACTAGTACGAAGAACGAAACTGGTAATTGGGATTAGGTACAATAGTCTATAGTGTGATAATGTGCATATTAGAACTGAAGCCTGTATCGAAATGAACGGCCACCATTTTAAAAAAAATGTGTTTAAATATCCTTATTATGAGTATTTTTCAATTTAACTTCATTCTCTATATTGTACGCTAATGTGCTGTAGACAGTATAATATACACTGCATAATGAATAAGTCCGAATGAATAGCTCAGTTCGTGAGTAAAAACGCTCATTGTTAATACTGTACTGTATTTTGATTAAACAAAAACCTAATGAAAATGATCAAACTCAAAAGCGCAATATTTCCTAGTTTACGTAAATGGAAGAACTACTTTTCTTCCCTCCTATACCTAGTAAAGTAATGTGTTCATATATTACGCCAGTATCATCGAACTCCAGTCGCGGAAGGGGGTAGCAAACGGCGTTGATCCAGAGGTATAGGCAAGTTAATATTAAAAATGTTTGTAAAAATAAAATGATGTCCCTGTACCTACCTGTAGTTATGAGTTTGTCGGAAAAACGTAACAGTCTCGGGTAGACACTGTCTCTTAAAGTTTATCAACGATGTAAGATAAACACACCATTTATGTCATCCAATGTATGATGCAGGTAACATGGATTATAAAGTGTTACTTGTTCTTAAAATGGAATTTGTTAACACTTTTATATAGCCTACAATAATTATAAAACATCAGTCACTTTAGAGCCAGTAATTATTTTCGTATTTATCAGTATACATAACTTTTCCATATGTAACACTTTCTCAGCTGACAACTATTGGCGTGCTGAATTTCGCAGTAACACATAAATAATAGTATAATATAATTGCCAGATAATTAACATGGGAGATCATGCACGCTACAATAAAACCGTTTTTGAAAACAAACTTCATACGAATTAGATTTCATAGTACTTTCTGGAAGGTCTCATTTGTTTTTAGGGACATGAGAAAGAAAATAAATAGATTCGTGTGTTTGTTATATGACATTGTGACGTCACTAAACATCCTACAGGATTACGAAACAGCTCCAGTAGAGGACACGATTTATGAATAAGGCAATTGGTCGGAACTTTCTATCCCTCTTTTGTTCTAAACAACATCAATCACTTCGAATTCCTTTTTATATTCCCTAGAGGCGGACGTTCCATGATGGATATTTTTAAAATCAATTATGCATAAAAATTAGACGACCTTCATCTGTCTTTAGGAATAAATCATCTGAACAATGGATAGGTATCTCCTTTCAGGAAGTAGGTAAGTTAGTATTTAAGAGACTCGTGAAATAGGTTCAGAGACTAGTTACTGAAGGGATGTGGTTCGTTACGGTTCGGAGCTCTAACATGACACGCAGGAAGCAATTGTTCCTAACCTCTCCAGGACGAAGAAGTGTGAAGAAACTGGTTAGTACACAAGTAATAACAAGGGGCGAAATAATCTTAACAACCAACATGTGAAATTATTTATTCAGAATACCACATTACGATTTGTTTGTAATAACTTTTGTGTAAAATAAATAGTTTTTATTACAAGTCCTATATACATCACCATGGGATTTTACTTCGATATGTGAAGCGAGTGATATTAATAACTCTTCGATACATGTCGATATATCGATGGCTAAGAAGTGATACCTCGTATCTGTGAATTTGCAGGTGAAACAGAGATCTGTTTTAAAAATTAATTTCTCTCAAAGTAGACAAACATTTTACGTGTGTCTGTTTTGTAAGATCTTCTACTCGAGGACAAAATATTAGTTAACTGTACAATAATAATAATAATAATAATAATAATAATAATAATAATAATAATAATAATAATAATAATAATATAGTTATGATAAATAATAATGTGATTAAACTAAATGACCATTTTTGTAGATACGAGGTATCACTGCTTAGCCATCGATAAGTCGTTCGAGCGGAGTTCGTCTATTGTTTTATTCTCTTAGGTGCGTTACACGAGTGCTACCAAATAATTTCTACTTTTCTAAGCGACAGCCAATAAAACAGTTCATAACACTAGTATTATAAACTTAAAAAAAAAGAAAGTGACAGGGATTCGATTAATCCCTATAATTACATTAAATGTTTATGCTGTTTGTGATTGCTACTGTTAGGGTTGCCAACTCTTCCGTATTTCCCGAAATATCCCATATTTTCCTTAATTTTTAACAGTTCTCGGCTCCCGTATTTTCCTTCTCTTGGAGAACTTTCTCCCTTATTTTTGCATAATGTAAAAATCTTTATTCTAAATATTCGATTTTGCCGTGAATGATTATGATTTATATAATGAATTTTGTTGTTCAAGAGATACATTAAAATGTGCAATCTTTTCAGGCGGTAATGCTTGCCAGAAATAGGTTTTAGTGCTCACCAGTTTAAAATCAAACAATATTAGTGTTATAAATTTGGAAAAACTGGCTAGATTTATTCTAAGCATGCCAAGTAGCAATTCTCATACAAAGAGGATGTTTTATCTCATGAACATTAATTTATTAATTAATTAATTAAGTGCAGCTCTTAAACATGGTGCTAGTTTCGGCCCAAGACTTTATAATAAAATTACAAACCATTTTCCAAATTTGAAATATTTTAAAATTGAAGCTTTTAAAGAAGAAATTTGTAAAATTATCCATGATATATAATATTAACAAATGTATTTTTTTACATTTTATTTCTGTCGACTATATTAATGTTTTAACTGAATATCACTGGCTTCTGTCGGATTGTCAATTTATATTAAATGTGTAGTTTTTCTCTCTTTCTCTCTTTCTTCTTTATTCTTGCTCTTGTGTTGTATTTATTGGTTTAAATTGGTACTTACTGTATTTAGTAAACTGTCCTTGTAAATTTTATGTTATATTATTGACTAAGACTACACCGTACACGAGTTTGGCTCTTACGGTAGTGGCTAGAAACATTTTTGTTTTATAAATTTAATTTGTACTCACTAGCTAGCTAGTTAAATAAATTGGACAAATGTTCGAAATAGGAGCACAACACGTCTAATAAAATCAGAGCTTCAACTACAGCGCGAGACAAAATCTGTCCCGAAATACTTCTAATTAAACCTATCTGTTAAAGTGTAGAATAAAGTTACTTTTTAGCTACTGAATCGAATAATTTATCACTTTTTTGTGAAATTATATCGATGCCTTAGTTCCCATTTTCTTCACAAAAAGTTGGCAACCCTAGCTACTGTGAGCACGCTCGGAATAGTAACGATATTTGGCATTTGAAATAAAATTTTACATTTATTTTCATTTCTGTCTTTATATTCTGCCCATTTAAATCTAACAAGGAGGACACGTTTTGTTAATTACTTCATACTTGCATCGAGGTCTAGTCTCGAGACAACAATGTAATTGATAGTCGAAACCATTCTCACATCAATGTGACGCCAATGATTTATTTGAAACTGTAATGATATGAAAAATGTATGTCATCACAGAGAACTGGATTAATTTGGAAATTAATATCACAGCTAAGTACTTTAAAATTGAACTATGTTAAATTAACCTCTTCTGTCTTCATATTCCCCGTATCTATTATTCACCCTCATTTGTGTAAGAATAATGATTATGATCTCGCATTCATGTTTTATCACGGCTGGTTAAATTCTAAACTACTTCGTTTTAAAGGCATCATAATTTCAATCATCCTAGGCTAACTGTAATTTAATGAAGTCACTATTTAATTTAATTTAGTAGTCTGACCCAATATTTTGGGTTTGCCCTGCGACACAGAATAGCTCACAATAAAATTTAAAATAAAAAATTATATAAACATGTTTCAGACAAAAGTGAATAAGACCTAAGAAAAAAAAATAGAACCAAGTGTAATTTAAATTGAATGTACACCATAAAGATGCTGACGAAATATCGCTAAAGAAAATTTTATTATGGTGGTGACGATGGCATCTTGAAGATCTCTCGTCAGCTTGTATTTTTCCCTCCACTTTACAAAGGCTTTCGGGATGGTGCCTCTTGCTCCGAAGAAGAGACCGGTAACTGTGATTTTTTCTATGTTGTATTTCGCCGATAGGTACTAAATCGTGGGCTCGTAGATTTTCTTTTTCTCTTCGTTCACTTCAGATGGTTGAGTGGCTGAGATTTCAAATCTGATGGTAGGATCAATTATTTCTGCTGTCTGTTTATTCCTATTCATAGCTATGATATCGATCCTACGATTGCTTCCACCATCAGCAATACAATGAACTTCCTCGTGAACGTCTAGATTTTTGGATCGAAGTGCATCTGCGATCATAGAACGTATGGTGTTGTGACGTTTTATTCTGACTACTTCTCCCTGTGGGCAACTCCCAAGCACATGTGGTAAAGTTTCATACTCACTGCAGTGCCTACAGTGGGTTGTGCCTGTAGAGCGACCAGGGAGAGAACGTACTGGTGCCACCATCGCAGTCATTTTTAGCATTTCTCTCCATTCAGAAAGTGTGGCCAGTTTTCTCGAAAGTAAAGCGCATTAACGTTTCACTTTCGAATACCTACATATCTGAACGCTGTAAAAATAATTATGTTAAGGAATTTACAAAGAAAAAGTTAATCACAACAATATCAATTGGTAAAGGGTGCGAAAAGCCAGTCAAGCAATATTGAGGGTAATGCGCAAGAAATATAACAATTTAGACTAAAATTACGACAATTATTTTTTCAAAGTAATACAAATTTGTGATTTACTCAAAATAATATGCACCATTTTTAAGTTTTACTTATACTATATCATTCCATACGAGATGGAATAACAAAGGCATGGTATTAGACCATATCGGTGTATGTCTCCAAGAAATTGCTGTCCCGAAATTACCTATTACTTATAGAATAACTATTAAGCCTTCAATCGAAAAATCTTTCGTACAAAAACTCTTCAATTAAAGGAGATTTTGTAAAAATTAATGTAATAACCGTAGTCATTTACTAGACAGAACGCTGACCTGAAAAATCTCTTCACTCATATGAACTGTGTTACATAAAACATTGCATTTCCTTACAGTATTGCATTTCACCGATTTTATGAAAAACAGTAACAGTTACGTGTTTAAGTGTAGCTATTTTATTATTTTATGCTCGACCATGCCGAAATGTAGTAATTATACACCTGGTAGCAGACCTTTAATGCATGTCATTAAAGTACACCTACTCATTAAAGGTCAGGTCTTTCAGCCAATGACGACTCAGGTTACAACTGTTCAGCCAATGACAGGTCAGCTTTCTACCGTTATAAAACCGCAAGTATCGATTATTCTCGGATATGCAATCGAAAGAGAATTAGCGAAAAGTCACGGAGGCTGGAAATCCAATACTGTCGCAGAAGGTTATGTTCTGTTACTATAATAATTAGCGTTAATTGTAAATAATATTCAAATAAATTCAATTTGTCATCTCGTTTTTCAATGTCTAATTTAATTTCAATGTTATCTCTGTAGGTTCTTATGGCCTAGCAAGGTCAATGTGAACATCTGTTCCTCTGAAAAAATCAACACTTTCGCGTCTGTGCACATCTCACAACATACGGGACATTGGTCAAGGTCCAGATACAAAGAAAATTAATAATACCAAGTTAGAAATATGGTCGAGCATAAAAAGTCGTATGAAACTCGCCTATAATGGTAATTAAGAAGCTCGTATGAAAATTATGAAACTCGCTTGCGGTCGTTTCGTAAATATCGATACTCGCTTCTTAATTACCTTCATTATAGGCTCGTTGCATAATGTACTATTATATAACTTAATTAAATACTTGTTTACATGTAGCTATTCTATTATTTCATATAACTAATTATTTGAGTATTCACAAACAGGGACCATAGATTAAGAACCCCTTTAGAAAATAAACGATTTATGCAACTCTACTAACCTCTGTATCATACGAAACTTTTCTGAAATTAATATTTTATTTTTTCTAAAGTCATCAAAGAATTATAAAAATAAATAAGCTTCACTTTGAGCTGTTGCATCATGCGTTGGACAATGACAGCGTATTGGTCGTGTTTGCCTTTGGTTTACTTTCAGAATCAGCATATTCCGATAAATGTTAGTCGTGTCACTTTAATTTGTGGAAAAATCTGTGTCACTATGTTTTAGTGGTATGTAAACTAATAGTACCTATTTTCTTTACAAACCGTTCTCTTATCTACGTGGAATTTACAATATTTTCTTTCCCAGAAACATGTTAGGCAAAGTTATCTTGGGCGCAATCCATGTACTAAGACGAAGACGAATTGGATAATTATTGCACAAAATTAATTTAAAAAAATTTCTTAAATATAATGTTCACAAAATACACAATGAATAAGTACAGTTCCAGAAAAAAAATAGCTCGCCTAATATTAAGATCTAGATATAATACATTGCGCATGTACAGTAATCAAGAGCGCCTTTACATATGCAAC
This sequence comes from Periplaneta americana, assembly GCF_040183065.1. Lineage (NCBI taxonomy): Eukaryota > Metazoa > Arthropoda > Insecta > Blattodea > Blattidae > Periplaneta > Periplaneta americana. Next base: position 183,158,502 of record NC_091119.1, read on the forward strand.
TTGTAGACAGTTTTACGAAATGTATTATCTACATACAGATGGACTCCCATCATGGGTCATTTTTTTTTTCTGGAACTGTAAGTCCAATGTCAGAAGGCTATGTCAACTTAACACTTACTTGGAACCTGTTACAGTTCACATGAAGAAAGAGATCTAGAAAAGTATCGTTACTTACTCGAAAATGTTGTCCTTACGCTTACTGAAGCTGCAGAAGTATCAGGTAAATTCTTCAAGCTACAATAACATATTTCAGCGATGAAATTTCGGACGGACTTCGAAGAGAAACTCTGTACCATGGCATGATTGGCAGTACTCATGTGAAGGATTCCTGCAACATTGCAACATAAACAGTTGACTTAATAACTTTAATTAACTTGGGCTATTTAATTATCTATATACAGGATGTAACAAAAAATTACTATTTAATCATCTATATGCAGGATGTAACAAAAAGTATGTCAAAACTTTAGGGAAACATTCTGTACATGTAGAGCAGTGATGTCAACTGATGCCCATAGGAGCAAGCGCGCGCTTTAGAGCCCAGGACAGCCTGAGCTCTTTACAGCGGAAAGGAAAGAGACAGATGAAAGAGATAGTATATGCCGCTTGGTCGAGCTATATTCAGGGATGGCCAGCACTGATTCAATGGGTAAAGGGAAGAGAACTTATTAAAACTGTATCCATGTTAATTTTTAGATTTGTCTGAGAAGTATAAGTGCATTATAAGAATGTAAGTTTTAATTTTAATGTTCATTTTTCACAAGTTTGCTTTTTTATTCAAAAGGAATATTTTCTCTACTTTTTTTTACAGAAAAGTGAAATTTTCAGATAGGTTTGTTTAGTAGCCTTACAGGTACTAAAACTATGTTTACGTAAATGTAATATATCATAAATACGTATTACTGAAGATTGTGTATTAAAATGTTTAAAAATATTCGCATGGAAAATGTTTGTAAGGAAATGAATTAACAAAGCAAATACTGTTACATCACAAACAAAAGATATGTGCCTATGTGTTGGTAAAACATCACCTCTATAGCTTCAGCAATTTGGAGATAATTTAATATTCTGATAACAGAAAGTTGCGCACCATTATCACCTAAAAGCATAATGCGATAAAAGTTTTATTATGTAATATCAGTCACAGTTAAAACATATACCTAGACAACTTTACTTTGTACTATAATATAGTTTTGATTACTTTTATAAGGGTAAAGATACCATCAATATCAATTTCAACTTATCATGTCATATTCAGTGTCTTTCTTTGGGATAACACTTTCTTTATGAATGATGTGTTTAATTCACATAGTACAGTATAGTTGTAGTTATTATGGAATTTGTGTGAATATTCCTTCTTTACTCTATTATTATTTTATTAACGTTTAAAACACAACTGCAATAATAGGCTAAGAAATAGGTGGTAGTACTTTTGTTTTTACAGACAATATAGAAAATAACAAACAGAAAGAAGCCATATAAAAATAACGACATAAAATTTCACGTTCCGTTTGAAGTTTGTGCACCACTGTTTTCTTAATCCAACAGGCTGCTTATTCCTGCGCTTACTTTGACATCACTGATGTAGAGCATGAAAATATGTTTTGTGGACATGAGTCCGGAAAAGTTTTATTTCCTCGTTAGAGTTTTTCTTACAACTATACTTACATGATATGATGCGCAAGCTACATAAGTTAGTGTGGAATGCCATTATAACTGCCGTGCAGTAAACTCACACCAGAACAGTTTGATTACATGTAGACGCTCTTTTATATTTCTGATTATGATATAATTACAAATGAGGTATTCAGTGTTCTGGTGTGAGGTGTAATGTATACAACAGCAGTGATGGCATTCCTTACAGAAAGAAAATAGCTTGCAGTCATACAATGTAAGGCAATGCGTTTCTGGATGGATGTGCATCATCTACATGTGAGGAATGTTTTCCTATATTTTTGACATATATTTTTATTACATCCCATATTCAGAGTTAGTCAAAAGTCAGTACATCTTTATATTGCTGAAGATTTCCTAAAATAAGTTTGAATCAAAGAAATACATTAAATTCACAAATTACTGTAACAGGATTCAAAGTCATTATGTTTGTTTTAAATTGTTTATTTTGTCGCTTTCGCAACGTACAGTAGCCCGTAAATAAAGTCTATGTAAGATGTTCTTGTATGTTCTTTTTTCAGGTTAATTTAAACCCCATCTAGGACATACAGCCGGTCTGGGTGGCGCAAATGGTAGAGACACGGAATGTCTCCTCCGCTTGGTCCGAATGGTTGAGAGTTCGAGTCCCGCCTCGGGCACTGGTGTTGTGTTTCTATTGTAAAAAGTAAACTGTAAAATGTAGAAAACTTCAGGAAAATGGCCTCTGGCCGGTAAAATTAAAAAAAAAACATTAATTCTTATTTAATGTTGCTATTGGAGGGACTATGGCTCAGCACTGCGACCTTATAGATATTTAGTACTAAACTTCCTCCTAGGCGCATTCCCAATCCACACTAGCTGACTGCGCTAAGGTTCGTTAAATATTCAGATTTCGAAGGAACCTCGCTTGCCCCTAGACTAGCGCCTGCACGGAAATATATTGGGATGATAATGCAATGGAGCTCGGAAGGAATGATGTTGGTATAATGTGGGAAAACGAGACAGCCTCAAGAAAACTCCAACTGCGACCTTGTCTGCTATAAAATGTCATTATAGATTTTTCAATGAGAAACCCAGGCTTGACCGCTTGCATGACAAGTTGATGGTCTAGACCATGTAGCGACAGTATCCTCTTTTATATTACATGCCGCATCGTAATTCTGTCTAGCATGGACAGAAAACGTCCAAATACCAGCTAAGGGGATATGAAAGTAAAATTTACAATCAACCATCTAACGATTCTGTATCAACTGCAAGGCAATCGTTCAGGCATGAGTTTGAATCCAGTTTAGGTTCATTGTCTGGTTAGATTTTTCCGAGATTTTTTCAACTTTGAGACAAATGTCAGGTAATCCTATGGCGAATCGTAGGACTCATCTCGACAAATACAATCTCGCTATCACTAATTCCATTTACGCTAGATAACCAAATATTTGACACTGCGTCGTTAAATAACAATTAAAAAAACTGACAGGAAATTAGAGGAAATCGCAATGATTGAGTGTAATATTTATGCAGGAATTAGGATAATGGATTTAGAATAAATAAATACAATTTGTTGTAAGATTGAATTGTGTCTAATCAACGGAATTAAATAACCTATCAATCCTCCAATAATAATAATAATAATAATAATAATAATAATAATAATAATAATAATAATAATAATAAAATTATTATTATATATTATTATTACTATTATTTTTTTAATATATATTGCTACTCCCTCCATAGATTATAATAAACTCTTCCAAGTGGCTGTGTACATGCTGACTCCCATTGAGTATAAGAATGGACTTGTTCACATTGCTGAGTTTATCGCATCTCCTGTATTTCCATGACGTCCGAAGTCTAATGGTGTCAGTGTATTATCCATCCACCCAAACCTCTTTTTTTTTCAAAAGAAACAATAACTCACAACGTTATCGTCTTCAAGAAAACATGTTTCCAGTGATTGTAGCGATTCTATTTTCACATTTTTAAAAAGGACACAAATTATTACTTTTTTTTTCATTGCTCCTACATATTATTTTCCTTCTCTTTTCAGAAATCTTACGGTATGAATTTCCCGAAGATATGATCCACTATAGGAAGCTCCATTCGAGTAAAAAACAACTGGTGCTATGGATTATCCTGACATATGGAGCGATGGTGAAACTGTAGAAGGGTAAATAGAAGAACAGTGATAAAAACAAATAGTAGTGTTTTTTCATCATATGATCATCATATATCTGATCATCACTCGTGTTGAGTGTTTCCATGTCTGTTGTAGTATCATTTATTTAGACTCATGTAAGAAACAGATTGTGTACTGTAATGTATCTTATGTATACTGAAAGAATTAAACTATAATCCAATAACATCTTCCTTCGCAATTCCCTCATCCTATACTTCAATAATATAATAGTTTTAAGATACTCAATGTTCCAGCTTTTCTGACAACTAGGCAGCGCATTCTCGTCCCCAAACAAGTTGGGAAAGTTATCGGTCAGTATAGCCTGGAGTTTTAGGCTTCAAACTCTGACTGTAAATGCTTACGTCAGGACGCTACGAAAGGTATAACCTAGTTCGGTAAATAATAATAATGAAGCATGACAATTGTAAGTGGGATTGCTACTAAATTGAAATGGTCTGTCCAGCTACTTTTTAGCGCAATAACACTGCGAGACTAGCTCTGTACAAAATATTAGAGCTACATATGACAAAATATAATTAGATCGAAAATAATACTGAAAGTAGTATATATATATATATATATATATATATATATATATATATATATATATATATTATAGAACATAATAGGAAACATGATACGCATTAACTGAAAATGCTATATTATATAATATATACGATTAATTCGCGTTTCCAATTCACTGTGGGCTAAAGCAGGGAGATGCACTATCACCTTTACTCTTTAACTTTGCTCTAGAGTATGACATTAGGAAAGTCCAGGATAACAGAGAGGGTTTGGAATTGAACGGGTTACATCAGCTGCTTGTCTATGCGGATGACGTGAATATGTTAGGAGAAAATCCACAAGCGATTAGGGAAAACACGGGAATTTTACTTGAAGCAAGTAAAGCGATAGGGTTGGAAGTAAATCCCGAAAAGACAAAGTATATGATTATGTCTCGTGACCAGAATATTGTACGAAATGGAAATATAAAAATTGGAAATTTATCTTTTGAAGAGGTGGAGAAGTTCAAATATCTTGGAGCAACAGTAACAAATATAAATGATACTCGGGAGGAAATTAAACACAGAATAAATATGGGAAATGCCTGTTATTATTCGGTTGAGAAGCTTTTATCATCCAGTCTGCTGTCAAAAAATCTGAAAGTTAGAATTTATAAAACAGTTATATTACCAGTTGTTCTTTATGGTTGTGAAACTTGGACTCTCACTTTGAGAGAGGAACATAGGTTAAGGATGTTTGAGAATAAGGTGCTTAGGAAAAATATTTGGGGCTAAGAGGTATGAAGTTACAGGAGAATGGAGAAAGTTACACAACACAGAACTGCACGCATTGTATTCTTCACCTGACATAATTAGGAACATTAAATCCAGACGTTTGAGATGGGCAGAGCATGTAGCACGTATGGGCGAATCCAGAAATGCATATAGAGTGTTAGTTGGGAGGCCGGAGGGAAAAAGACCTTTAGGGAGGCCGAGACGTAGATGGGAAGATAATATTAAAATGGATTTGAGGGAGGTGGAATATGATGATAGAGAATGGATTAATCTTGCTCAGGATAGGGACCAATGGCGGGCTTATGTGAGGGCGGCAATGAACCTCCTGGTTCCTTAAGAGCCAGTAAGTAAGTAAGTATACGATTAATTCATTTAACGAAATCAATTCCATTACGGTGAACAAAATCATATATTCTGAGATTATGAAATTCACATCTTTTGCTATAACTGCCAGTAAAAATTTGTTTAATCTAAGAAAATGTTCTTCCTTCGTCACATGACGTTACAGGGACAAAATAATAACAAAAATCAATATGCAAATGAGCAATATTTACATTTTACACAATATATACAAATAATTTATTTATCAAAACGTAGCCTGTTGCAGTGAACGAAAACCTTATATTCTGAGGTTATGAAATGCAAATCTTTTACAAGCATCACATAATCAGCATTGGAGGCCCGTGCTACTTCCAAGACTTCATTCAACGCAGGCTATTTGATTATTGCAGATAATAGATCGAATAAGGAGTTGAACAGTGTTGATACAGTTAAAGAAGGAAATGGGAGTATCATGAGAAAAACCGTGTACGACGTGTACTTCGTCCACCACAATCGGGCTCCGGGCTCAAGAGTTTATCAGGTATTCGCCTGTGGATGGGACCATTACTGAGGCAGGATGTCTCGCCTGTTAGCATCGAATTCACGAATTCCACCAGGGCACGTGTCGGAATGTAACATTCGTCGCATTTAGACTGAACTAAGTAGGGATCATCAGCTGGGAGCATTCAAGATTCTGAGCGATCTTGCTCGGGAGTTTGAACGGGAGGAGATGAGCTCAGAGCAGTGAAGAGAAAAATGGTTACTGATGACGTCATACGCAGTGAACTCTAGTAGTGGTAATGTTTCATGTGCATTTACTAAGGAAAGTGTTCGCAATGAAGAGCGACACAAATAAGAATAGACATCAACGCTAATAGGCTTCAACCATTCGTGGGAAGAAGCCTGTTTCGTTATTCAATATAGCTAATAATGCTGTAAAATATTGAATCTCGTGAAAAAAATAATAATTAACCCGCAACGATATTAATAAACTGTTCATGCTAACCAGTTTTGTCAGGAGAGCTATATTTGAATAGCTAAAGAATAATATTTTTGAGGATTCAAGTACATATTACTCTATTATATAATATTTTAATGTACCGAAGTACATATGATATTTCCATGCAGATATTCTGCGTCATCATACGATGTAAGAGTAATGGAACGGAGAAAAATTCTCTCCGGCGCCGGAATTTGAACCCGGGTTTTCAGCTCTACGTGCTGATGCTTTTCCACTAAGCCACACCGGATACCACCCCGGCGTCGGACAGAATCGTCTCAGATTAAGCTCCAACTCTTGGGTTCCCTCTAGTGGCCACCCTCTGCACTACGTCATAGATGTCTATGAACGTAGAACTGAAGTTCACACATGTGCTGAGGTGCACTCGTTATGAGTGACTAGTTGGCCGGGATCCGACGGAATAAGCGCCGTCTTAAATCACGAAGTGATTTACGCATATCATATATATTATTTTAATGTACCGAAGTACATATGATATTTCCATGCAGATATTCTGCGTCATCATACGATGTAAGAGTAATGGAACGGAGAAAAATTCTCCGTGGAAAAGCATCAGCACGTAGAGCTGAAAACCCGGGTTCAAATACCGGCGCCATCGTATTACTCTATTAGTTTACGATAAATCCTAATTAGTTTGGTTAATTTATTAAGTGCAAAGTAATTTCCACCGCTGTGGAGTAACGGTTAGCAGGCCTGACCGTGAAACGAGGGGATCCCGAGTTCAAATCTTGATTGGGACAAGTTACCTGTTCGAGTTTTTTTTTTTTTTTTTTTTTCCCCCCCCCAGCAGAGATGATGTTGTGAATTTTCGTAAGCAGCCTGTGTGGGGGGCTGATGAAAATTCCCATGCAGTTGAAGTAACAAGGCATCAGCACCGATCCTCAATCAACGTATGAGCAGGCGTTCTTGACGATAAATTAAGGGCCATACGTGCTACCACAGAGATTAACTGGAGCTCGTTGTCAGGATTTCTAATTAACGTATTGCCTACCTTGTTGGAGCATGTGCCATGTCAGCAAAGACTACAGATGTGGTTCATGCATACATTTTTTCCGCAATGTGTGTTGTAGGACCCATGTTTATTAGACTTTTTTTTCTTGTTTTGATGCATACTAGTACTTCCTAAAATATTGGATAATTTTTTCTTAACACCCTGTATGCAACATTGCCAACACATTCAACCAGAGTCCACACCTGTGGAGTAACGGCTAGCGCGTCTGGTCGCGAAACCAGGTGGCCCCGGTTCGATTCCCGTTCGGGGCAAGTTACCTGATTGAGGTTTTTCCCGGGGTTTTCCCTCAACCCAATATGAGAAAATGCTGGGTAACTTTCGCTGTTGGACCCCGGACTCATTTCACCGGCACTATCACCTTCATCTCCTTCAGAGGCTAAATAACCTAAGATGTTGATAAAGCGTCGTAAAATAACCTACTTAAAAAATTGAACCAGATTCCACGGAACCTGCCCCTGCACCACCTGATTGTCGCCTCAAGAGGAAAAGACACACTGATATATTGATGCTTTGAGGAACGTTAAAGGAGTCATCCTTTCCACAAGTCTCATATTATTGTGATGTTAAATATTATTTAAGAAAATTGAAGTACCAATGTACAAAAATTGTCAAATAAATAATAGTACACTATGCAACGAGCCTATAATGGTAGTAATTAAGATGCGAGTATGTTTATGAACCGAGCACAAGCAAGTTTCATACGACTTTTTATGCTCGACCATATTTCTAACTTGAAATTATTCATAAGTATTCATGTTTTTTTATCTGACTGGGGAGCGGAACTGACCTTGTGCAATATCTCGCAAATTGTGAGATGTGCGCAGACGCGAAAGTATTGATTTTTTTTCGAGAAACAAATGTCATTGACCTTGATATAATCTAGAGAGTAAAATAAACATTAATCTTGATGTAACCTTGAAATTGATTTAGACATTGAAAAACGAGACGACAAATTGAATTTATTTGAATATTATTTACAATTAACGCTAATTATTACAGTAACAGAACATAACCTTCTGCGACAGTATTGGATTTCCAGCCTCCGTGACGTTTCGCTAGTTGTCTTTCGATTGCATATCCGAGAATAATCGATACTTCCGCTTTCATACTTCTACAATGGTGTTTTCTGATTGGTGGAACACCTGAAATTTAATGAATAGATGTACTTTAATGAGGTCCATTAAAGGACTGCTACCAGGTGTATAAATACTACATTTCGGCATGGTCGAGCATAATAGTAATATGCGTTACAAGAGCGGTATGTTGAAGTTTTCATGTTCGAGGAAAAGTTTGAAAAAGCGAAACGTAGTTGAGCTTTTTTAATTTCCGAGAATTGAAAGAAAACATACCGCTCGTGTATCGTAGATTATTTTGTGCGAAGATCGTTTATTACATACCTGAAAGAAGAATTTCTAATTAGTTGCAGTGAAATCTCCATCTTGGTCTCTGTTCAATGACGGCAAATTTGCAAAACAAAAATATCTATCTTCAACATTGTTGCTTTAAAATATTTTCTGTGTTTACTATACTCCAGAAGGCCGTGATATACGTCTGTCTTTTTTTTTCCCCCAGTCTGGAATCTTGTTGATTTTTTCACGACTTCCTTAATGTTACTTGCATCACGAATGCAGTAACTTTAGTGGAGTTGTAGAGTTTACTTAATTTTTGCAAAAATTTAAAAACAATAATTAACAGTGCAATTTAGGTGAAATTGCAGTGGTAAGTTTCCAATTTATAATTATTACTATATTGAACGTGTCTAAAAATAATATGTTAAAAGCCTAAAGCAGTAAAATCAATATGTCACTCAAGCGGTAAGAAGAGGGAAATTGTTATGCGTGTTAGGTTGGGAATACTGAATGTGGAATTTTAGACTTTCCGCGGATTTGTTTTGTGCGGAAACCAAGCAAATACGCACGATCTCGCACAAAAGATATATAAAAACTACTAACAATAAGTCAATAATAATAATAATAATAATAATAATAATAATAATAATAATAATAATAATAATAATAATGGTAATAATAATGATAATGATGATAATAATAATAATAGTAATAATAATAATAATAATAATAATAATAATAATAATAATATAGGGAATTTCTACAAAAAATTCGTAATATAAAATTATGTAGGTCCTACTTGTGTAATTACATTAAAAATATATAATAATAATAATAATAATAATAATAATACTCAAAAAAAGTTTATATTGCCAGCGTCATTTTTGAGAGTGTCAAATTACGACACGTCACTGTTGAAACCAGCACTTCGCTCTCTAAATCCCTTGGTACCGAAGCAGCGGGTCGGATGATCCGGCTCCACAGGGCTTCGAGCTAATGGTTCCTGGTCTGATGTGAACCAAGATGCACGGATCTATTCCGGTCCGGCGTCGAATAGCCAACCAGCCAGTGTCATGACAATCCAATCCACATAACAAGAGGATAATTAATTTTACAAAACATAGGCTGTATTAATATTGAACATCGCTCATACATAATTAGATAGTTTCAATGTTTACTTACAGTAAGAAGTAGGCTATGCAGTATTTCACATTAAATATTAAGTCAATCGCTCGCGTTATTTTACAATTTCATTACATAATAGCCACTACAACCACATAAAATTACCACTTATATAATGACCCAACTCTCTTTTGACAGTCTTCAGCAAAGCAGGCTATAATTAAGGCAACAGACATAATTAAATGGCAGATCGCGTACGCATCTTTTAAGACAGGCAGGTTTTACGTTGTGTAAAAGGCATTGTCTCGTGGGTTCGATTCCCACCTAAAAACAATGAAGTAACAAAACCCTCAATACATATATACATATAATATGAACTAATAATCGCATATCAGTCGGTCGATTCAGAATGTAGGCCGATTTCGTGCGATACTGCAATGCAAAACAGTAAGTAAATTTTCATTTACTTCCGTAGAAAAGCGTGCCAGGTGGATCCCTTAAAGGCCCATTCACAATGAAAATTAAACATAACCGTAACATAAACACAGAAGTTTGCGCCCAGGCTACCAAATGGGATCATTCACAATGATTCACATAAGCATTGACATAAACATTACCGTAAGACGTTAACATGAAAGTTTGCAAACTCCAAACTTTCATGCTTATGCTTACGTGATTTGCAAACAGAACACAATCGTGGAGCGCTGAAGTATACGACAGAATATGAGGAAATGGCGTCGTTGTTATGTTTCCATGGTTACCAAGTATGTTTGCTGTTATGTTTATGTTCCCATCGTGAATGATGGTATGACTTCTTGATTTTACTGTAACGTTAAGTTAACGCTTACGTTATGTTTAATTTTCATTATGAATGAGCTTTAACACTGTCTATACTTACTTACAAATGGCTTTTAAGGAACCCAAAGGTTCATTGCCGCCCTCACATAAGCCCGCCATCGGTCCCTATCCTGAGCAAGATTAATCCAGTCTCTATCATCATATCCCACCTCCCTCAAATCCATTTTAATATTACCCTCCCATCTACGTCTCGGCCTCCCTAAAGATCTTTTTCCCTCCGGTCTTCCAACTAACACTCTATATGCATTTCTGGATTCGCCCATACGTGCTACATGCCCTGCCCATCTCAAACGTCTGGATTTAATGTTCCTAATTATGTCAGGTGAAGAATACAATGTGTGCAGTTCTGCGTTGTGTAACATTCTCCATTCTCCTGTAACTTCATCCCGCTTAGCCCCAAATATTTTCCTATGCACCTTATTCTCAAACACCCTTAGCCTATGTTCCTCTCTCAACGTGAGAGTCAAAGTTTCACAACCATACAGAACAACCGGTAATATAACTGTTTTATAAATTCTAACTTTCAGATTTTTGGACAGCAGACTGGATGATAAGAACTTCTCAACTGAATAATAACACGTATTTCCCATATTTATTCTGCGTTTAATTTCCTCCCGAGTGTCATTTATATTTGTTACTGTTGCTCCAAGATATTTGAAATTTTCCACCTCTTCGAAGGATAAATCTCCAATTTTTATATTTCCATTTCGTACAATATTCTGGTCACGAGACATAATCATATACTTTGTCTTTTCGGGATTTACTTCCAAACCGATCGCTTTACTTGCTTCAAGTAAAATTTCCGTGTTTTCCCTAATCGTTTGTGTATTTTCTCCTAACATATTCACGTCATCCGCATAGACAAGAAGCTGATGTAACCCGTACAATTCCAAACCCTGCCTGTTATCCTGAACTTTCCTAATGGCATATTCTAAAGCGAAGTTAAAAAGTAAAGGTGATAGTGCATCTCCCTGCTTTAGCCCGCAGTGAATTGGAAAAGCGTCAGATAGAAACTGACCTATACGGACTCTGCTGTATGTTTCACTGAGACACATTTTAACTAATCGAACTAGTTTCTTGGGAATAAGAATATCATATAATACTTCCCTCTTAACCGAGTCATATGCCTTTTTGAAATCTATGAATAACTGATGTACTGTACCCTTATACTCCCATTTTTTTCTCCATTATCTGTCGAATACAAAAAATCTGATCAATAGTCGATCTATTACGCCGAAAACCGCACTGATGATCCCCAATAATTTCATCTACGTACGGAGTTAATCCTCTCAAAAGAATATTGGAGAAAATTTTTTACGACGTCAACAAAAGTGATATTCCTCGAAAGTTACCACAGTTGGTTTTGTCCCCCTTTTTAAAAATACGTACAATTATGGACTCCTTCCATTGTTTAACATTGTCTATGGACAGGCAAAATGAAGTCCTGCAGTCTGGTCGCTCATACAACTCCCTGAAGACGAACGAGTGAGATAAGTTAAATGTTAAAGCCAAATATTAACTTTCCAGCACGGAAATGCATAAGAAATGGCTCAGATATGTCCCTATAGTCACCAGATTTAACTAACCTACCGGGTCTATCAGAGCGTCTTGCCCAGTGGGTCTTTCGGATGAGTCTTGTGGAATGTTCACCATCGTCACCGACACCGGTTCATGGCCTGAACATCCTTCTGGGAGAGCTTATGCAACTTTTTGCCTTTTTTTGCAATAAAATATTACGAAAATGGAAAAGAGAAATAATATGAGAACGGAATTTGTAAAGTTGACATCAGAGAGTAAAGCTAGGAAACACTCTTCTTTTCCATCATGTTCAACATTTAGTATCATACCAGTAGGAGTTCGAACTCGTATTTTCGGCGAAATAATACTTAGTAGTTAATATCATCCTCTTATAAGCTCTGAGTTCGAACCCGAGTTCGTAAAGGCGTGATAAACTGAATCTCTACAAGCACAGTGGTTTGCCGTGCTGCATTTCTTCGTCGCGACTCGCGTTCCATCCCCGTCTGGGTCAAGGTCGAATTGGTGGTAAACAAACAGAAGTGCTGAAGTGTTTTTCTCGTGATTGTAAAAATTGGTTATAACACTGATTGAATCATTCACTCGAACAACGTTGTAACCAACACTTTTGTTGAATATGGATTAAAGATGGAACTATATTATGTCTGTCCTGCATGCGACGGGAAACTTTGCTTTTGCTTAAGGGAAGATTCCACTGAAAATCACGAACATTTTTCCAATTTTTTTTTTAGCTATTTCACTTATTCAGAATTTATATTTTCATACCCCAAATGGATTCAGCTCAATTCTGATTACAAATACTCGTATGATTACACTTTTTAAATTAAGGCTGGAAGGGGGCGTGGAATTTAAAGAGCTGTCGAAATTGTTTTTCATAGAAGAATTCTTTTTTAAAATTTCTGATTACAAATCTAGTAACTTTTTGTTGGCTCCCTGAAGTTACTAGATAAATGTAGCGGAGGAGAATATTAATTTACATACATATTCATTTTATTTTCAAATCTATTTTTCTGTGTTCATTTTTGTTGATTCAACACCAACTTTCTTATACCATATATTAATCAATCTGGATGAAATTTTTACTGCAAGTATTTATGAGGCAGCTGCATGTTTCTATGCATTTATTTTGTGAGAAATGCTGCTATTCTTAAGAAAAATATTAATAAAATAAACTAGCAGCATTATTATCGTATTATTATTATTATGTCTAGTATTATTATTAGCCTACTATTAATGAAAAATAATAATTTCACTCACCAAATAAGCTGTTATACTGTGAGTTTCAGTGATCGTTTGAGTGTGATGAAGCAACCCACATTATATGTTAAAAATCCCCTTTCTTTCTTTTCTTTATATTTCTTTTCTCTTCACAACAACGAACAAGGCCAACAGAGAAGTTTATTTTACACCACATTACCACTTAACCATTTATGTTGCCCATACCAGGATACAATAGAAACTTGCGTTTTAACATTATCTGTCAGAAAAATTGTCAGCGATGTCGTAGATATCTCGGTAGACTCTCTCTTTATTTAAAACTTCCTTTCTTTCAATATTATTTCTTCTCGAAAAAGGACACTCTAACAATGAATTAACTACACCAGCATTATTTCTCGCATTTGTTTCTGTTTATATTTTCCCGAAATACATAACAACATTGGCCCACATTCACTACTGTACTACGAAGTAGTCATACTGAAGTCATAAACTAAGACATAAGGGAAGGGAATAGTGTGGGTCTCTGCCTGCCAAAGAGCTGGAATTTGTGTTATTTATGGCCTATTTAGGAAGACAAGTCACCATTGCTATACCCACCTCACACTTTCCTTGAGGCCGGTCCATGGATGTGAGGAGTGAAACCTGACCAGGCCACGAGGCCAGACGAATTGTGCCTCAACTACAACGTTTTAAGCTCAAACTCAAAGCCCGCGGAAATACAGTAAATTCAGAAGCCAGACCCGGCACGAGCGATTCTGGCCTCAGGAACAAATTTTACTGCAAAACAGGTCTATATACATCACAAGCCAGACCCGGCACGAGCGATCCTGGCCTCAGAAGCAAATTTGACTGCAAAACAGGTCTATATACATCACAAAGTTTTCAAATGCTTCTACAGCGGCATATGCTTCATTCAAATAACTAATACATTATATAAAAACACAAAATTTGATTTCAGTTAAGCCAAGTGACTGAGGCCCTGCCTCACTTGCCTCAGTCAATCGGCCGCCACTGCTAGAAATGTGGAAATATTCTGCGTTCGAGTAAATATACATTGTTCGGACACGACGTCTTATATTGGCCACTATGAATACGTAACAACTTCGTGCCAAGAAACGTGGAATAGTTGCGAGGTATACAAAAACTGCGCGCGAATTCGAAGAAAAATTCTCCTCGTGGAATAATTTGTAACTTTCTGAGAAAGTGATATAATCAGATCGAAAATACGCTGTCACTGTCACATTTCAAGGTGCCTCCTATCCTTTACAATTTGTCTCTGTTTCTTGTCGAAAAGGTGCATAATACGCAGTTGATGTTTTGATTCGACTTTTCTACTGAACGAAAGTCAAGCTGAGTGCTCGTAAAAAAATAAATTATGGTTTATTTAACGACGCTCGCAACTGCAGAGGTTATATCAGCGTCGCCGGTGTGCCGCAATTTTGTCCCCCAGGAGTTCTTTTATATGCCAGTAAATTTACTGACATGAGCCTGTCGCATTTAAACATACTTAAATGCTATCTACCTGGCCCGGGATCGAATCCGCAACCTCGAGCATAGAAGGCCAGCGCTATACCGATTACGCTTATTCATATTCATATTCTTTATTTGCCTGAAGGTACAAGAATACAAGAGGCCTCGTCAATGTGATAATATAAAAAAGCAATATGTCATTATTTAAAATATTAAAAGAGTAAAAAATTAAAAAATTTAACTAAAATACTACATCATTTTCAAAAAATTCTTTCATATTATAAAAGGGATTATTTTGTAGCCATCTCTTAATCTGAAATTTAAATTGTGTTTCATTAAGTGCCTTTATATTTGTAGGTATCTTATTATATACTTTTATTGCAGCAATTACATGGCTTGATTGTGTTTTTTGCAACCTGACATGTGGTACATTTAATTGATCATTATTTCTTTTTTCATTGCGATGCAGATCTACTATATTTGTATAATTAGTAATATTCTTGTTTACATACATTAAAAGTTCAAAAATATATAGATTGTAGACTGTCATAATCTTTTCATTTTTGAAAAGAGATCT
The DNA here is from genome assembly GCF_040183065.1 of Periplaneta americana. Lineage (NCBI taxonomy): Eukaryota > Metazoa > Arthropoda > Insecta > Blattodea > Blattidae > Periplaneta > Periplaneta americana. The sequence continues at coordinate 183,174,113 of NC_091119.1, forward strand.
ACATGATAATCTGGGTGGTGACATTGTTATAATACGAACTGCCTTTTTCTGCAGTAACAGAATGTTTGGAAGGTCAGAACTATTTCCATATAAAAGTGATCCATATCTAATAACACTTTCAAATAGTGCATAGTAAACTTGTTTTAAATCATGTTTGGGAATCTTGTACATGATACTGCTCAACATATAAATTACTCTAGAAATTCTTATACATACATAACTGACATGGCTATTCCACCTTAGTTTAGGATCCAAATACATACCCAGCATCTTAACAGATTCATTTATCACATTATTTTTGGTTTTGTTTCAAACTTAGAGTTAACACATGAGTTTTTTCATCATTAACAATAAATCCATTAATTGAAAACCACTTTCTTATTTCAGCAAATACAACTTGCTTCATAAAATCTAACTCAGCAGTATTATTATGTGTGATAACAAAAGTTGTATCGTCAGCATACATTATAGTTTTAGCCGACACATTGTATGGCAAGTCATTTATCATAATAAGAAACAAGAATGGACCAAGAATAGAGCCCTGAGGAACACCACATTTAATTGGAGCTACAGCACTTCTTTTTCCATTTACATCAACAATATGGGAACGTCCAAGCAAATATGGACGCTACCGAGGCCGACTTGCTTTTATTTATTAGGTCGCGTTTATATATTTTGCTTTCTCAGAAACTGTCATATCTCTTGTCGTTACATAAGTTAGGATCATATGTTTGTAGGTGAAAGGCTAATGTTTAACGTCAAAGGCAAAGTTTTCAAAAATGTTCTGTAAGGAGGACCTGTCTTATTGCGCAACAGGAAAGCACTGAATAAACCCTCGACATAACAACTGTTTCAATTACTATTATGTACCGAAGTACTGAGAAGGATTCAATCCGGTATCAGAATTTGAATTTGGTGTTGCTTAGTGGATAAAGCAGCGAATAGGGATTATAAAGAATGGACACTGAGCGAATTTTCCTGTGTTTTGTTTCTCTGTGCGCCAGCGTTTAGTTCTACTTTCAAGCGCTAGAGGTTAGTGTAATCGAGCATAAGCTAAGATAATAATTGAGAATAGAGTTGAGACACAGGATTCAAACATCGCCTACCTTATTGCATAATCCAGTAACGCTTTGCTTCAAATAAATTCAAGTTAACAGCTTTTCCTTATTTCTCAGTGACGAACTAGTTGTAATAAAAATTTTTTATATTTCAGATATAATAAATTATATTATAAAATAATATAATACATTATAAAATTATGTATCAAATTCGTTTAATATTTGTATACAATATAATATAGGTATATGGTTTTACTTCTCATAAGAGTTTTGTTTTTCCATTCTCAGTGCTATCAAATCATTACATATTTTAATTGTTGTTGGGGTCAACGTCTCAACTCTCATTATAAAGGAAATCTAGAGTCTAAACATTACAGTTAATGACGGATTTATTATTTTATGGATCCAATTTATTTTATTTGAGTACATAACGTACCTAGATGTATTAATTATGTGTTATATTTCCGCTGTGTCGACTGCTATTTTTTTTATAGCTGGTGTGATGTCAGCGCCAACTGTAGGGAGAAAGCAGAATCTCACGCTCTAGCTGGCTTGAAGGTCATTGAAATCAGTCCGACTACATCAAAGGTACCGACGCGAAGTGTTCATTCTTTATAATCCCTATTCGCTGGATAAAGCGTCAGCACCTAGAGCTGAAACGCGGGTTCGAATCCCGGTGCCGGAGAGAATTTTTCTCCGTTCTATCCATTCTTCACCAACTGTTTCAAGTTTGTTGCAAGGTGGAAGAGATTCCTATCCGCCAGTAACGGCATCTCAGATTTAAAAAAAAATGGGTATATAAGTTTCTATGCCTTCATACTAGTTTCTTCTTCTTCTTACTTGGCTATTTAACGACGCTGTACCAACTACTAGATTTTTAGTGTCAATGGGATTGGTAGTAACGAAATGATATTTGACGAGATGAGGCCGAGGATTCGCCATAGATTGCCTGACATTCGCCTTACGGTTGGGGAAAACCTCAGAAAAAACCCAACCAAGTATTCAGCCCAAGCGAGAATCGAACCAGCGCCCGAGAGCAACTCTGGATCGGCAGGCAAACGCCTCAGCCGAGTGAGCTGCGCCGGTGGCTTTGTTCCTCTTCTTCTACGATCATTTATGTTGAAGTTTCAGGCCGATTTATTTATGACTCTAGCCTTTTCAAGAAGTACTAATGTTATATAAAATACTGCATAAATAATTTATGTTAGTTGGCTATTTATGGCATAGGCTATAAGTACGCACAAAGGACTCGTAACATTCAAGCTATGATAATGTTTGTCCTCTCCGTTATCAGTGTCATCTCGATATCAGTTGTGGATTATTCTCGCTGTTCGTATGTAAATGTCACACGGCTTAGTGGGCGTGAATATTTTATAATACTAAATCATAAATATCTCTACTGCTTGCAGCTGAGATTCAAAACTTGCAGTACCGGTATTGTTCTTTTTAGGCCCGATTGTATAAACCATTTAATCTTAGATCAGAGGTTAAATTGATCCTTGTTTCAGCTGAACTTGGAATTTTGTGTTGTATGAAGTCTAATCTGAGATTAATTTGTCTCAAACTAAAGTCAACTTTGACTGAAGGAATTTCTCCGATTAAGTTAGATGATCCAAGTTCAGTTATTTCTTTTCTGTTTGAAATATACGAGTGACAGATTGTGCAAATAAAACATCCATTATTATTAATATTAATAGGTATGATAGGTACATTTATATATATTTCTTTCAATTTCTTGCCTTAATACACAAACAATCTTATATTTTATAAGGTTCTATCGTGTTCAGCAGTATCAAATAGCATAACCTATAATTATATTATGTTTATAACAACCATTAATTATTAATGGATATAATAGGTACATTCATAAATTTTCAATTAACTGTATTACTAAATGAAAATTGTCGTTTTATAAAGCTTTATTATGTTTAGCAATATCAAACACAATAGAATGATAACAACTTGGAGAACAGTCAACCTTCTTCTTATTGTCCGCCATTATTTACATTGCACAAAAAACCAGTGTCTCCAATAGAGTATACGGAAAGTCGCCAAAAAGTAGTTGTAAAGTCGCTAGATTTCTCATTATCAACAAAGAAAGATTAAATTTTGTCACTATGGGGTGCTAAAAAGGTCACTAAATCCCTATTTAAGCAATATAAAAGTTAAAAGAAATTGTTGTTGAAAAAGAGTTAAAGTCGCTAGATTGGCAACACTGAACAAACCTGTCCGCGCATCACGTATTTCACCTGTTTATGCGATGTTGCCAAATCGTTTTCACGTGAACTTAGATTGCATTTGAACCAAGGTAATTTGATCGCAGAAAAGTTTTATACAATAGAAGAAGTGTCTGAACTCTGTTCACTTTTCGATCTTCGATCAAAGTTGATCTTTAGTCAGAGAGTTTTATACAATTGGGCCTTAGTTGGCTATTTAACGATGCTGCATAAACTACTCGGTTATTTAGCGCCAATGGCATTGGTGATAGCGAGACATTTGGCGAGATGAGGCCGAGAATTCGCCATAGGATACCTAAAAATGTTATCTCTCTATTGAAATATGAGTGACTGAAATTTGATAGAACAGTGAAGTTAATTCTTGTACTTTCAGTAGTAGTAGTATTTAGTAGTATTTATTTATTTAACCTGGTAGAGATAATGCCGTCAGGCCTTCTCTGCCCCTCTACCAGGAGATTCCAACTATAATATGAACAATAAAATTACAATTAGTATTAAATTTACAATTACAAATAACATTACAATTAGTATTAAATTTACAATTACAATAAAAATCAAAGTACGAAAAGATTACCTGACTAATTAAAGCTAGATAATTTATCATAGAAAAACAAAGAATAGGGTAAACTAGGGTCTGTTGGACAGTCGGGCATGTTGGACACTCCATACTTTAACGTGTTACCACGCCACTTGTGGGCACCACATTCAGCTAGAAGTCAATGACGGAAGTAGCCACGAGTGGGGCTACTTCCGTCATTGACTTTAGCAGAATGTGGTGCCCACAAGTGGCGTGGTAACACGTTAAAGTACGGAGTGTCCAACATGCCCGACTGTCCAACAGACCCTAGTTTACTCTATTTTATATTTACTGAATTACAAATTAAACCTAGAATAACAAAATTGTATAGCGATTAAATTACTGGATAATGAAATATTTTGTGATAGATTAAAGAAACTATTTACAAGAAATCAATTACTAACCAAGTGCCTAGTAACTTTGCGTTTGAATTCAATTTTATTTCGACAGTCCCTGATGCTAGCAGGTAGCGAATTCCAGAGTCTCGGCAGGGCTATTGTGAAAGAGGATGAGTATGAGGAGGTGCGATGGGATGGTATTGTTAGTATTGTTTCATGACGAGAGCGTGTGTTCAGATTATGGTAGGAAGAAAGGTAAGTGAAGTGAGACGACAGGTACGAAGGAATAGAAGAGTTCAAGATTTCGAAGAGAAAGAGGAGTGAATGTAAATTTCTTTTCTTATCTAGTTTAAGCCAACCTATTGCTTCCAGGGATGGGGTAATATGATCATATTTACGAACATTGCTTACAATACGTACACACAAATTACGAGCACGTTGAAGTTTCGTTTTGTTGTCGCTGGAAAGGTCAGTCAGTAAAATATCAACATAGTCGAAATAGGGAAATACAAATGTCTGCACAAGGGACTTTTTTAAGCAAGAGGGGAGATGAACATTTATCCTTTTTAGCACATGGATAATAGAATATACTTTTCTGCAGGTTTCTGTGATTTGCAAGTCCCAGTTGAGATTATTATCCATGCGAATGCCAAGATTTTTTACTGAAGAACTGAAAGGGATATGCACTGTACTAACGTACTAACTTTTATGTAGACCTATTTACATATGCATACTCAGATTATAATAATTTAATAATCGGGTATCAAAACTTGAATATTGAACATTTGGCTTCATTTTAATTACTTAAAATTAAACGACTTTACCTCATTGTGTGAATTTGAAGGTTTATTTAGAGGTTGGAAGGATCCGATTGGCATGGTGTCCTCAACTTTGCGTTCAACCCTATTCCTTCCTCCCTTCTCTCTTTTCCTTTGTTTTTGTTTCTTTCCTTCTGCAAGAGATTCACATTCTCATCGCCCTTCATGCTCGGCTTAAGTTACCGCCTAGCAAAAGTATAACAGAGCGTCGCTGTTATCGATTCTGTTACCCTCCTTCTTCGGAATGTGGGGCAATGAGTTCGACGAAGGACTAAGTTAGCAAAATAAATGTCTATGAATCCAAAACATTTCAGTGTATTTGAATTACAGTGCCTAAAATGACCCATTTGAAAGTGAGACATGACCTGGTTATTTTCGTCACGTGCGCCTTCCTTCCCTGGCAGTGAAAGTGAAAGAAATATCGTGAGCAACATCGATCTGGACTTCTCATCCAAGTGCGCACCTAGGATCAGTTAATTGTAACCTACACTGTCGGACGTTTTGCTAGAAATCTGTGTTAATATGAAACAACTGAGTGCGTGGTAGTCGAGTGAGTATGTATGTACGTATGTATGTATTTTTTCAGTCGGTTATTTAACGACGCTGTATCAACTACTAGGTTATTAAGCGTCGATGAGGTTGGTGATAGCGAGATGGTATTTGGCGAGATGAGGCCGAGGATTCGCCATAGATTACCTGGCATCTATCTTGCGGTTGTGGAAAACCTCGGAAAAACCCAACCAGGTAATCAGCCCAAGCGGGGATCGAACCCGCGCCCGAGCGCAACTTCAGACCGGTAGGCAAGCGCCTTAACCGACTGAGCCACGCCGGTGGCTGTATGTATGTATGTATGTATGTATGTATGTATGTATGTATGTATGTATGTATGTATGTATGTACTGTCGATGACACAGCTCATCTGCCCTGAACCTTGAGGAAGTTAGGGGTGTTGTTTAGAGGGGTGTGAGGCTAACTTTGGAGCAAGCGGCTGGCTAACGGTACTTTTGGTGTGAATACCCTCTGCTTAATCCCCTTTCTATTTTCTCTAAAAAAAACATTTCTCTTTCTTCATTTGTACTTGGAAGACGAAAGTGAACGTTTGCTTAATAGAATTGCTGGTGTAAATATATATTCAAAGTTAAGACGTAGCAATATAACTTTCATGTGTAGTGTACTCCATAGTAACGTGGCGCGGAATTGGTAAAGCAATGTTTTTATAATGCATGCTACATTGTATTTCTAACTTTCCCTCCATCCACTCCTAGTGCGAAACTACTACCCCAACTCCGCATTCCTTCCGGGGCAGATGAACTGTGTCACTGACAGCATGTATTCTCTGAAAATGGGTAACTACCCGGTGGTAATCACTCTTAAGTTATCTAAGTATTAAAAACACTTTACATCTATTATTGTATCATGTATTGCAGTGATGTCAAAGCAAGCGCATTTTTCTGACCTTGACGTCGTGCGCGGGTAGCAAGCGCTAAGTATGGAAAGAGGAAGGGTTGTATATATGAATAAGCAACCTGTTGGATTAAGAAAACAGTGGTGCACAAACTTCAAACGGAACGTGAAATTTTATGTCGTTATTTTTATATGGATTCTTTCTGTTTAATATTATCTATATTGTCTGTAAAACAAAAGTACTAACACTGATTTCTTAATATTGCACTTGTGTTTTAAATCTTAATAACATAATAGAGAGTTAAGAAGGAATATTCACTTAAATTCCATAGTAGTATAATATTATACTGTATTAAGTGGATGAAACACATCATTCATAAAGAAAGTGATATTCCAAAGAAAGAGATTGAGTATGACATGATAAGTTGGAATTTATATTGATAGTATCTTTAGCCTTACAAAAGTAATCAATAAACTAATCAAAACAATATTACAGTACAAAGCAAAGTTACCTAGGTACTGTATCTGTTTTAAGTGTAACTAATATTACATAACAAAACTCTTATCGCATTATGCTTTTAAGGTGATATTTGTGAGCAACTTCCTATCATCAGAATATTACATTATTTTCTCGAAATCTGCTGAAGCTATAGAGCTGACATTTTTACAACACATGGGCACGTATCTTTTGCTTATGATGTAACAGTATTTGCTTTGTTAATTCATTTCCTTACAAACAATTTCCATACGAATATTTTCAAAATTTTCAATACACTATCTTCAGTAATACGTATATACGGTATATTAGATTTACGAAAACATTCTGTAAGGCTACTAAATAAATAGGCCTATACCTGAAAATTTCACTTTTCTATACGAAAAGTTGAGAAAATATTTCTTTTGAATAAAAAAATCAAACTTGTGAAACATGAGCATTAAAATTAAAATTTACTTCTTATAATGCACTTATACTTCTCAGGCAAATCTAAAAATTAACATGGATACAGTTTTAATAAGTTCTCTTCCCTTTATCTATTGAACCAGTGTTGGCCATCCCTGAATATAGCTCGACCAAGCGGCATATACCACCTCTTTCGTCTGTCTCTTTCCTTTCCGCTGTAAAGCGCTCAGGCTCTCCTGGGCTCTAAAGCTCGCGCTTGCTCCTGTGGGCATCAATTGACATGCCTGATATATTGTTTAAGTTTTCAGACATTTCCCCACAATGTAATATCTGTTGACTCAGGTGCAGACATCTTCGTGTTATATAACTCTGTCAAATCAAATAACACCTTGGATGAGAGTTGTAAATCTCATTTTATGTCTGAAATTCAAATTTCATCAACAGCATACCCTAGCAGCGCATTTAATCCTTCATCTCGTTTACTTAGATTTCGTTTGTTTCCAAAGTTAAAAAAATATATTCCCTACACATAGGTATTTGTATGTTGTAAGCTAACTAGACAGCCCACATGTAATTTGAAATGGTATGGAACTCATGACTTTTCTCCGCCATCATATGAGCAGGAGAGGGCTCTAGTGTTTAGAAACATGTGGGAATTTTCCTTCCGTATAAAGAATTATAATTTGAAATGGAGTGAAATAGTTTTTCTTCACAAAATCAAAAATAAATTATAGGGATAAATCCGAGAATATCTACATTTCTTCTCCAGTAAAGAATTTGTATGATACATAGAAGAAATTAAACTACAACATCGCATACAGAACAAATAACACTCTACAAAAACATCTCAACACACAAACAAACAAATACAACCACACAGGTGTATACAAACTCAAATGTAACACTTGCAACAACTTCTACATAGGACAGACAGGCAGATCATTTCAAACACGTTACAAAGAACACATCACAGCCATAACAAAATTACAAAACACCTCCACATATGCAGAACACATCACAAATGCCAACCACACCTACAGAGACATCAACACAGACATAGAAATACTGCACATCCAACCAAAAAGCCAGAAACTCAACACACTAAAACAATATCAAATATACAGACACACGAAAACACACCCCAACGATATTCTCAACACACAACTCAATTTGAAAACACATACACCCTTTGACTCTACACTACGAACGCACCCACACACGAAACAAAAGGCGCCAAGACCAACAACGACCAGTTCCGAAGATGACTGAAAATAGGTCGAAACATGTTAAGAAGGTAGTATCGGGCATCGGGTAATATCGGACAGTGAGCTTCTTTCATCTACCACAAGATGATAGTACCTGATTGACATGGTTACGTTTCTGTGATGTCGTATAGAGAAACGTAACCATGTCATTCAGGTACTACCATATGGTGGTAGATGAAAGAAACGCACTGTCCGATACTACCCGATGTCCTATACTACCCGACTCTCCCCTACGTTAAAATTTAACACAAGAAAGTTCTTATCATACATATTCTGAAATTTGTATGAATTAAGTGTTCGATGTGCAATAAAGTTTCTGCACGAGACAATGTAGAGAGATGTCAAAGGTGAATCTTCACTTCTCTCATTGGGAAAATAAGGAAGTACTTCAGAATCCTCACACCACAAGACCTACAAAGTTTTCAATATATGTACGATATCACCAATTCACAGAGACAGACAGCAGATTACAGATTTGTGAAAAGTATAGCCCGCGGTGAATGAAACACGCATTCACAAAATCTAATACATTGTTAAATCATAGTAATATACGTTACAAGAGCGGTATGTTGACGTTTTCATGTTCGAGGAAAAGATTGAAAAAGCGAAACGTAGTTGAGCTTTTTCAATTTCCGAGAACATGAAAACAAACATACCGCTCGTGTATCGTACATTGTTTTGTGCGAAGATCGTTTATTACATACCTGAAAGACGAATTTCTAATTAGTTGCAATGAAATCTCCATCTTGGTTTCTGTTTAATGACGGCAACTTCGGAAAACAAATATATCTTCAACATTGTTCCTATAAAATGTTTTCTGTGTTTACTATACTCCAGCAGGCCGTGATATACGTCTGTCTTTTTTTCCCCCAGTCTATAAATGCGAACTTAAAACAAACGGTAAGGTTATGTAATGATTTATTTTTCATTTTAATATTTTAACAATATTATTTATATAACATATTGCAGTAATAATATCGGCATCTGGAATCTTGTTGTTTTTTTCACGGCTTCCTTAATGTTACTTGTATCAGGAATGCAATAAGTTTCGTGGAGTAGTAGACTTTACTTAATTTTTGCAAATATTTAAAAACAATAATTAACATTGCAATTTAGGTGAAATTGTAGTGGTAAGTTTCCAATTTATAATTATTACTATGTTAAACGTCTCTAAAAATAATATGTTAAAAGCCTAAAGCAGTAAAATGAATGTCGCGCTTAAGCGGTAAGAAGAGGGAAATTGTTATGTATGTTACGTTGGGAATATGAATGTGGTATTTCACACTTACCGCGTATTGGTTCTGTGCGGAAAACAAGCAAATACGCACTATCTCGCACAAAATCTAATACATTGTTAAATAAATTATATTCCAACGCATCAATTCCTAAGAAAATTGGAGATGGTGTGAACTGAATAAAGGGCTATCTCGTAGTGATGATATCTCTCCCATGTCGCAGGGACATGCTTCCTTCATTGGCGTACAGATTTGATTCAGCACAATCCAAGATAATTGGGAGAAACCGCATTCGTAACCAACAAGGAAGATGTGTCAAGGTGACCACCTGCGAGATTGATTCCTCTGTCAGACTGTCTAAAAGTTTAAGAATACATTTTAGTCACATCTGTCACTGAGTCACAGTACTTTTCCACGTAGATATATTTTTTTATGATCGACCATGCCGAAATGTAGTAATTACACACCTGGTAGCAGTCCTTTAATGCATGTCATTAAAGTACACCTATTCATTAAAGTTCAGGTTTTCGATTATTCTCGGATATGCAATCGAAAGACAACTAGGGAAACGTCACGGAGGCTGGAAATCCAATACTGTCGCAGAAGGTTATGTTCTGTTACTATAATAATTAGCGTTAATTGTAAATAATATTCAAATAAATTCAATTTGTCATCTCGTTTTTCAATGTCTAAACCAATTTCAAGGTTATATCAAGATTAATTTTTATCTTACTCTCTAGATTATATCAAGGTCGTCGACATTCGTTTCCCGGAAAAAAATCAATACTTTCGCATCTGCGCACATCTCACAATTTATGAGGTAGGCTATTGCACTCACTCACATAACAATAACATGAATACTTATGAATAATTTCAAGTTAGAAATACGGTCGAGCATAAAAAGTCGTATGAAACTTGCTTATAATAGTAATTAAGACGCTCGTATGAAAATTATGAAACACTCTTGCGCTTGTTTCATAAACATCCTCGCGTCTTAATTACTACCATTATAGGCTTCGTTGCATAATGTACTATTAATCTAGCAGAGTGATAGAAATCGAGCTACCGGTATTAATATTGCTAAAGAAAAAACAAGTTAAGAAATATGTTTTCGCAAATATTTCGGGGAAGAATATATTTTAGAAGCGTGGTAATTAATGACCCGTTAACATGTACGGTATGCGCCAAAACAAGCAGTACTTGTGTCAGGGATGCTGGTAGTCTGTATTTCAGCGAAAATGTCGAAATCGATTTTTGCAGCATCACAGTATTTTCCTTGTTAAAAAAAGAAAAATATACGGAGGGAGATAACTAAACAAATACATAAGTAAATATATGAATTAGTAAATAAAGGTGTATGGTGACAAAAAGAGAAAGAAAAAAGAAAGAATAAAAGAAACTAAGAAGAAAATAGGAAAAAAAAAGATGAAGCGAGTAGGAGATAAAATAATAAAAAATCCGAAAGGAAGAAAGAGGATAAATTGAGAGGAAGAAAAATAGAAAGAAAGGGCAACAAAAAGGCGAATAAAACTATTCTGATGTCAAGACTGGAATGTATGAAAGTGAAAGTATGTACATATAGCGTAAAGCATTGAATCTCTACACTTCATACTTGAGTCCAATTCATGTCTTATTCATTTATCCCATGGACGATGAGTGGCTTGTGTAAATGAAATCATCGTTGAATTATGATTCATTCAGTACATTTTCTCGTTGAGTTACTGGCCATAAATTCTTAACATGGCTCCTTCCGGGAGGGAAGTAAAGCTAGATGTCGTAGATTATGGCATGTAAAATGGACCCTGTCTCTGATAGAGGGTTTCAGGCCAAAATCTTCGGCTATTTCTCTCCCACATACTGAGTTTTGTGGGATTCGTACATATCTTCACAGCTAAAATATGGAACAAATAAAAAAATCTTTATACTACTACAAAGTCTTAATTTAGTCCCAGTATAGTTTAAATATATACAGAAGGGTTTTACAATACACTAGTATACAATACAAGGAGTTAGTATTAATACTTAATAAAAGATAGAAAATTTAATATCCATGCAGTGGTGTTGAATATCATAATTTCATCTACAGAATAGAAGGCATGGTACCAGCACTTCTTTAATTTGGCCCTAAATAATCTTATGTTTTGAGTTTGATTATTTATAGCCATAGGGACGCTATTACAAATTTTTATTGCCATATAACGCACTCCTTTTTGAATGCACGACACACTTTCCGATGGACTATGAAAGTAATATTTTTGCGAGTATTTATACTGTAAACTGTTGAATTAAAATTGCAAAGTTTTCACGATTATATAGGAAGAAAAAGTATACTGACAAGCCATGGGCATAACTGTAGTATTTTTGAAAATGGTCCTACACGATTTCCTGGATTTGGCACATACTATTATTCTAATTATTCTCTTTTTGTAGTAGGAATATATTGTTCCTATCTGTAGAAGTTCCCTAAAAAATAGTATTCCAAAACTCATTACCGAGTGGAAGTATGCAAAGTATATTGTTTTTACAATCTCTTGCATAGATCTAATTGCAAAATATGCTGAATTTAGTTTGAAGGTAATTTCTTTAATATGATTTTTCCAATTTATTATCGATTTGTAAGACAAACAATTTGGTTGTTGTTGTTTCTATTAGGAGCCTATCGTTAATTTTGAGCTTGAAATTTGCGGGGTTGAAATATGTTAGTTTTGTTAAAATTTAATACCAATTTATTGGCTAAGAATCAATCGTATATTTTCATCATAATTGCCCCTGTTGAAGATGTGTTGGAGTTATTGACTGTAATTACTATGCATGTGTGATTTCCAAATAATATAGGATAACCTACATCTTTTATTAGGGAGACAAAACCACTTATGAACATTGGAAAAAGTAGGAGACCTAATATTGATTCTTATTGAATCCCATTATTAATAGTTTCCCATGTCGAGGCAGATTTCATAGTGTTATTCATTTTATTGATTTCGACTTTCTGTTCGTAGCTATATATGATATGTATATGAGTGAAACATTAGTGTGCAACGTCTTTAATTCCATAATAATCTAATTTGTCTAGCAGAATTTTATGATTTATACAGTCAAATGCTTTGAATAAATCACAGAAAATCCCCCCCCCCCCAACTTGAAAGTCTAATAATTTTATTGCCTCCAGAATTTTGTCAGTCAAACTCAATGTTGCATTTTTCGTGGGTTTATTTTTCTTAAATCCAAACTATTCTGGAAGTAAAATGTTGTATCTTTCAAGATGATGATATGCTCTTTTATACATTACTTTTCCAAAGACTTTGGAGAAAACTGGCAAAAGTGTCTGTAATTTTCTGGAGACGTTTGTTCTTTTTTGAAGAAAGGAATAACCATTGAATATTTTAATCTCTTGGGGAATATGTCATTGAGCGTTGAACAATTCAATAAACAACATAGTGGCCTAGCTATATTATGTGAACTCACTTTTAATATTTTACTTGTTATTTTTATCATAATCTGAGGAGTTTTTGACTTTATATTTTTAATAATAATTGCAATTACTTATTTCTTGTTTGTTTGTTGGAAATATTTGAATGTTTGGGAATTGTGTTAGTAAATATTGTGTTAAAGAGTCTAAACTGTTAGAAAAATTATCTTGAGGGATGTCAATGTTTTCAGTTATTGAAAGAAAATAGACTATTTGTTAATTGCATTTGCAATTTCATTTCGGTTTGATATTTTTGTATTGTTTAAGGGTACAGTTTTTTTCTTTACTTTATGATTGTCTACTTTCTTTTTTAATTATGTTCCAAGTTGCTTTGGTTTTATTATCAGAGTTTTGTGTTGTATTATATTGTAATTCTTCAGCTTTCTGGTTCACTTTGTGTAATATTTTTGAATAATATTATTATTGCTGTTTTAAGTTTGTGTCATTATTATTTCTACTCTGTATATATAATGATCTCTTGGTTTTACATAAGATTTTAATATTTTATGTAATCCATTTATTGTTGGATTTTTTTCACTTTTATACTTTATAAAAAAATTGAATTCAAAAGTATTTAGAAATGTCTTATGAAGCTCGTTGAATTTACTGGTCATATCACTTTGACTATATACTGATTCCCAAATGATTGGTTTCGAAATTTCTTTAATGATTTCCCGTTTTTGGTTCTGAATCTCGCTTTAGTTGTTTCTTTAATTTATATTTATATTTACGAGTTAAGCATCATGATCCGAAAGACCATTAATTATTGGAGTTATTTGAGATATTTCTATTTTTCTTTCCAAGAAAATATGTTATCTATTGCAGTAGCTGACCAGGAATCACCTCGCACGTAACGCTTCAAAATGACCGGGAAATCCTCGAAAGTAACGCTTGAAACCGACTGGGAATGACTTCGTAACGGCTTGAAAACCGACCGCGAAACATTTTGGAAGTAACCCTTGAAACCGACGGGGAATGACTTCATAACGGCTTGAAAACTGACCGCGAAACATCTTGCAAGTAACGCTTGAAACCGACTGGGAATGACTTCGTAACGGCTTGAAACCGACCGCGAAACATCTTGGAAGTAACGCTTAAAACTGACTGGGAATGACTTCGTAACGGCTTGAACACCGATCGCGAAACATCTCGGACGTAACGCTTGAAAATGAACTGGAATCACCTCGCACGTAACGTGTCAAAATAACCAGAAATTACCTCGGACGTTACGTTTTAAATTGACCGTGAAACATCTCGGACGTAACGCTTGAAACTAACCCGGAATTATCTCGGACGAACGCTTGAAAGTGATGGGGAATCGTCTCGCACATAACACTTCGAACTCGTCGGAGTACACTCTGGACGTAACGCTTGAAATTGACCGGAAATCACCTCGGACGTAACGCTTGAAACTGACCGAAAATCACTTAGGACGTAACACTTGAAACTGACCGGAAATCACCTCGGACGTAACGCTTGAAACTGATCGGAAATCACCTCGTCATCTCGGACGTAACGCTTGAAACTGACTGGAAATCATCTCGGACGTAACGCTTGAACCTGACCGGAAATCACCTCGTCGTCTCGGACGTAAAGCTTGAAACTGACCGGAAATCTCCTCGGTCGCGACATAACGTTTTAAACTAACAGGAAACTAGTTGGGACATTTGGGAACCACTTCGTACTCGCTCGAATTTCAATGCTGAAGTTGAATGAGTCATTAAATAAAGTCATCCAATCCTCTTTTTCCTCTTGTTGAATTTTTCAGTGACTTTCAATGCACATTAAAACGGTATAGTGCTGAGTGATTGTAAGACAAGAAACACATTTCCGATTAATACTCGGATGGCAGAATATTTGTTTCTACTTTATTATCTTAGAGCTACCGGATGTGGTAACTCTAACCTTCCCGGTCTCCTCTAGCCCAGGCATGTTAAATTATTTATATGGTGTGATGCCTCATTAAGTCAGAATTTATTACTACTCTGAGAATATGACAGCCGCAGCTGGCATTGTAGCTCGGTTGACAGAGCGTTGCTTTGCGATAACTGGGAACCGAGTTCAAACTCTAGCGATGGCGGAATTATATTTATGGTAGACAAAGCCAAGGTTGTTAGAGTTTATCTCGGGTTTCTCCCGTTTCTCCTCTTCATTCCACCAACATCCCGTACAATTTCTTTCCATTATCATCTCATTTTAGAATAATTGACACCATTGTGTTTGTGTGACACCGAAACGGCCGTCCTTCTTGGTGAATGTTCTTCGCGGTTTGTCCGAAGATTGGTAGATGACACTAGTGATGTGTTCTCATAGATCTGCAGATTTACCGACCCCTCATTATCTAATTCCTTACGGAAACATGACGATTCTATTATGAGGTACGGTATATCATCATACCACTACACCTAAAGGTATGGTATTCGGAGTTAAGCTGGATTCACACTGTACGGAACGTCAACGTCACGTCACTTACTAGCAACGTTACGTGAATTTTGCTATCGATTCACACTAGTAGGTACGTCCAGCATCACATCAGCATTCATTACATTCGTTGGCGATAACGTGTTTTCTTAATTACTTACGGCTTTTAAGGAACCCGGAGGTTCATTGCCGCCCTCACATAAGCCCGGCATCCAGAGCAAGATTAATCGAGTCTCTACCATCATATCCCATCTCCCTCAAATCTATTTTAATATTATCCTCCCATCTATGCCTTGGCCTCCCCAAAGGTCTTTTCCCCTCAGGTCTTCCAACTAACATTCTATATACATTTCTAGATTCAGTCATACTTGCTACATGCTCTACCCATCTCAAACGTCTGGATTTAATGTTCTTATTATGTTAGGTGAAGAATACAATGCGTGCAGTTCTGCGTTGTGTAACTTTCTCCATTCTCTTGTAACTTCATCCCTCTTAGCCACAAATATTTAAGCACCTTATTCTCAAACACTCTTAACATCTGTTCCTCTCAAAGTGAGAGTCCAAGTTTCACAATCATACAGAACAACCGGTAATATAACTGTTTTATAAATTCTAAATTTCGTTTTCTACCATGTCAAAATTCAGTACATATACTGTGAATTAGGAAGGCTTGCATTGATTTTGAATGCGAAAGAAGCTTCCCGCAACCAAAGGAAAAGAATGTGGGTACAGTAAGCAAGATGTTTATTTCAATAAATGATAGATGGTTAAATATGCCTCTACAAATATTTTACGATGTCTCAATATTATAAAGTTTTTCATATTAACTTACTTTCCCTATCAACATTTAATTATTCATACTGATTTTAATTAATATATAATAACAAAAAATAGCAATGACATTTAAATCACTTTTACAGGGTAGGTATACGTAACTTCACGTCAAAATACTTTTCTCGGGAAACCGATTTTTGCATCGTCACAATCGCTTCACTAATGGGACAGAGACGTAACTTTCATAGATATGATTTCAAATTCTATTGACTGTGAAAGGTTGCGACAGAAATATGTGTGTGAGGAAACTTGTGTTAAGAATCTTCTTAATGATGCGTCACAGTACAACCAAATTCTTGCAATTCCTACCCATAGAACATTCCACTATTCATCCCCTTTTACTATTTCAGTTCCCCGTGAATAGAATTTTCTACCTTAGAAGATTAGGGGCTGCCAGACAATAACTACTTTCAAGCAAAGGCTAAACGATTTCTTACGGACGCAGTCAAATTGAAATTATAATTATAATCATGATCGAGTTTAATAATTTAATTATATTTAAGTATGACTATTATTCCTTTTCAGATTTTATTGGTGTGTTGGGAAGATAAAAAGAATTGTTATTTTATCATATTAATTATGTTATGTTTATAGCGATGTAGTAATTTTGTATCATACTAGTCTGCCAGTTAAAATAAACCATTATTATTATTATTATTATTATTATTATTATTATTATTATTTATAGGGTAACTTTTTATTTTAAGTCCTTTTATTTTTATAAATTCTCCAAGTCTCGTAAGTCGAACAGTGAAAACTGGAGACAAGTGGCCTAACGCAATTATTTCGAACATCTCTGTAAGTAAAAAAAAATTTCGAGAATTGTGATTTTATTTTAATTTCAGACTCTTCGATTTCACTTGTGCATCCATTCTCAGAATTTTCACGAAAACACCTCTGACACACATTTAACACTTTTCTTAGAAATAACCATTTATATAATTTCTGAGGCAATATTATTTGTAACTAGTTTGTTTACGAAACGTATCTATATTGTAACTTTCATAGAAATTATAAATATTGATATGTACTTCCAGTCTCGTTCTTAAATAAATAATTTAACCATGGCGAATACATATTTCGTCGAAGTTGTCGCGCCGCAGAGCTCAGTTCGTCGGAGACAAGCATCGAAATGGAATTTCATGTTTGACAAAGTGAGTGTTATGGTAAACTTCATAGGAGTACTTCTGTTTCCACTCTAACTATTCAATCAGTCCCTTGTGATAGCTCACCAACATATTTCATCTCTCAAACGCTCATACAGAAGAAGATGTTGTAAAATATTCTGCGGTTGTGAAAATAAATGCGTAATCGAGAGGGGGAAGAACGTCACTTCTAATGAAATTACGGTGACTGTTATATATTTTTTTTTTAGATAGCCATTCCTAAAAGTATACCTTTTAACGCTAGGCAAGCATGTTACAAATTGACCATTAATTACTCTTCAAGGAACGACCACTGTATCAACTCTGAGGATAATGTTCTTTTTGTATTTATTGTGTCTTTTTTTTTCTATTTGTATTTTATTGCGCGTGTATGTTTTTTTTTTATGTATTACCTTTATATTTATTAGTTGGATTATTTCGTACAGTTTCAATAAGGAATTGAATTGTTTATATATATTTTTTTTTTTCATTGTGTTTTTTTCTCTCTATTTTCATATCTTACATTTATTTTATTTTTATTATTTTTGTGAAATTTGGTTTGAAGTTAGATTAGTTGTAATTATGATAATTAATGATAACGGTAGTAATAATAACTGTTGTTCTACTATTTTATTATTAGTAGGTATTATTTTCGTTTTGAAGATTCAAACTGTGCATAGTTATGGCACGAATGGCCGCACGGGCTCGTGCGAAGGATCTTGTGTACCGGTACATGAGTTTGTATTTATTTATTATGCATCTATCTATCTATCTATCTATCTATCTATCTATCTATCTATCTATCTATCTATCTATCTATCTATCTATCTATCTATCTATCTATCTATCTATCTATCTATCTATCCATCTATCTATCCATCCATCCATCCATCCATCCATCCAACCAACCAACCAACCAACCATCCATCCATCCATCCATCCATCCATCCATCCATAGATCTATCCATCCATCCATCCATCCATCTATCTATCTATCTATCTATCTATCTATCTATCTATCTATCTATCTATCTATCTATCTATCTATCTATCTATCTATCTATCTATCTATCTATCTATCTATCTATCTATCTATCTATCTATCTATCTATCTATCTATCTATCTATCTATCTATCTATCTATCTATCTATCTATCTATCTATCTATCTATCTATCTATCTATCTATCTATCTATCTATCTATCTATCTATCTATCTATCTATCTATCTATCTATCTATCTATCTATCTATCTATCTATCTATCTATCTATCTATCTATCTATCTATCTATCTATCTATCTATCTATCTATCTATCTATCTATCTATCTATCTATCTATCTATCTATCTATCTATCTATCTATCTATCTATCTATCTATCTATCTATCTATCTATCTATCTATCTATCTATCTATCTATCTATCTATCTATCTATCTATCTATCTATCTATCTATCTATCTATCTATCTATCTATCTATCTATCTATCTATCTATCTATCTATCTATCTATCTATCTATCTATCTATCTATCTATCTATCTATCTATCACATACTTGAGGGAAAGAAGACAGAGGACGGACTGGAAAGTTTTCTTTTCTCAATCGTACTATCAGGGACTGGAATGCTCTACCTGCAGACTTACTAATGGCTTTACCAATAACCAAAAATTTATTTAAAAATAGGCTTAAGGACTTTACTAATAGACGGTAGTATATTGTGCACACATTTTTTTGTTGTCTTACAAGTATAGTGAGAAAACAGAAAAACAGTGAATCTCCAGCGATTTATATTGGGTGTGCTGCGACTATAATTTACATTATGCTGTTTTTATGCTTGTTATTATTGCTACTTTTGACACAACTGCTGCTGTCACTATTTTGCATCCGTATGCATTATTCTACTACACCACTTCTGTCCGATAACAATCTTGATCCGGAATCACACAGGTCTTGTTTAGAAGCCCTATTTCAGGCAATGACAAGCTGTTCAGGAAATTAATTACGATTCGGGTTAGTGACCCATTAACACGTGACAAAGGTGAAGGTGGCGCAGTATGGTGACTGTGTTCTGGAATACGTGGTTGAACTCTGGAATTAAAATACCTCTCGAATGTTCTAAATATCTTCTACAGGGTGAGTCAGAAGGAAAGGTACATGGTTTGAGGGATGATAATATTGCGATTCTGAACAAAAACGTTTACATGAAAAAAATATTCTAGTCTTAACGGTTTCGGCGAAAACTAATGGAAACAATGAGGAACGGGAAAAGTGCAGGTGACAGTAAATTAAAATATTGTTACCTTATGTTTTGTTTAACTGTGTACTTTTCTTTACAGAACATGTTGACAAAGTTCACCGTCAATTTCAACGCACTTTGCAACTCTTGTAGACAGCTGTTCTGTTGCTGATCTGAGCTGATTGAGACATTCCTTTACTTGAGCACAAGCATGTAAAATGCGAACGAGAAGTTCCTCCCTTGTTTCCACTTTGCGCTTGCAGACTTCGCTCTTAAGCCAACTTCACACACAGTAATCCAATAGAGTAAGGTCGGGTGACCTCGGTGGCCACGAAATGACTCCACCGCGACCGATCCAACGCCCAGGATACGTTTCATTGATTCTACTATAACCTAATGTCGTTTTAGTTGCATTCGCATGTGAGTGCTGATGAAGGACATGAGACTGACGCCCGTGATTTTCAAACATCTGTATGCCAGATACTGTTAAGAACAGGGCATATGATTATGAACTTTTTGTTCAGAATCACCAATATTATCACCTCTCACAGCATGTACCTTTCCTCCTGACTCACTTTGTAAATCTGTTGATCAATGTATAAGATGCCGGATACGAAGATATTTGAAAACCAGTGTGCTCGAATTTATCATTGTTATTATCAATATAGATTTATAGTAGTAGTAGTAGTAGTAGTAGTAGTAGTAGTAGTAGTAGTAGTAGTAGTAGTAGTAGTAGTAGTAGTAGTAGTAGAAGCACTAATTACCATATTTCAGCTGGTTTCCCAACAATATTTCTTTGAATGTGATGGGTCATTTCGTAGACTGGCGAAACCAGGTGGCCCAAGTTCGATTTCCGGTCGGGACAAGTTACCTGGTTGAGGTTTTTCCCGGGGTTTTCCCTCAACCCAATATGAGCAAATGCTGGGTAACTTACGGTGTTGGACTCCGGACTCATTTCACCGGTATTATCACCTTCATCTCATTCAGAGGCTAAATAACCTAAGATGTTGATAAAGCGTCGTAAAATAACCTACTAAAAAAAGTTAACTACGTCGCGTAATATACGGGGACATCATTTTATTTTTACTTCAATTTTTATTGTACCTGAGTTTTTTAATGTACTTCACTCCCACCCCGTCTACTAATGAAGTTCCAGCTGTCCTCTACACACAGATCCAAGACCGCATATAGTAAACAGCACTGAGTTAGTGAGTATAGTACGTTTCAGAAATATGTTCGCGTTTTCCAGTGACGAAAGAGCTTTCAATATTGAATCATATTTTCGCACAGGTACTGTCCGTTTGCCTACGTCGCATCCCGATTTCCCCCACCTGCTTCTGCTCGCCTCTCTGTAAAAGCAGGGCTGTCTTAGCTCTTTTCTGAAAACATTAATTTCTGTTAGGAATTGGACGTTTAAGTAATATTATACAACTGTTTAAAATAACTTAAATAAAAGAGCCCCGTTAAGTAATTAACTGTCACGTGATTTCCCTTCTTTCTACGATCCTGCGGCATAACCACTTGGACGGACAGATAATTTTATCTGTGCTGGTCGGGCAGAAGTGAAGATTGAATTTACAGTACGTAAGGTACTCTTTTATAGACTAGGTACAAAATTATTTCAACATGAGTTACTAGTACGAAGGACGAAACTGGCAATTGGAATTAGATGCAATAGTCTATAGTGCGATAATATGCCTGTATCGAAATGAACGGCCACCATTTTCAAAAATGTGTTTAAATATCCATATTATGATTATTTTTCAATTTAACTTCATTCTCTCTATTGTACGCTAATGTGCTGTAGACAGTATAATTAATATACACTGCACAATGAATACGTTCGCATGGCTAACTCAGTTCGTGAGTAAAAACACTTATTCTTAATACAGTACTGTATTAAGATTAAACAAAAACCTAATGAAAATTATCAAAGTCAAAATCGCAATATTTCCTAGTTTACGTAAATGGATTAACTACTTTTCTTCCCTCCTATATCTAGTAGAGTGATTTGTTTGTGCTTTACGCCAGTATCATCGAACTACAGTCGTGGAAGGGGGTAGCAATCTGTGTTTCCGGTTCTCTAAAGGTATAGCCAGGTTAATATTAAAAATGTTAGTAAAAATAAAATGATGTCCCTATACAAGTCGTGTTGTTTATATCAACTCAGGGCAATACAGGGACTTCTACAAAGCACTGCTGTGCTTCAAAACATTGCTCGGTATAATTAGGGACTAAAAAGGTAGGGTATAACACATATTTACGAAAGTGACTTACTTCAGTCTCTTCTTTGTAGAAAATGGTGATACAACCTAATATAAAGGCTTCGTAGGGAATATGTCGCTGCAACGACCTGTCTTCATCCTCGGACCTCTATGTTTAATATTTCCCCGTGTGTTAAATGTTATGGTTTATTTAACGACGCTCGCAACTGCAGAGGTTATATCAGCGTCGCCGGTGTGCCGGAATTTTGTCCCGCAGGAGTTCCTTTACATGCCAGTAAATCTACTGACACGAGCCTGTCGCATTTAAGCACACTTAAATGCCGTCGACCTGGCCCGGGATCGAACCCGCAACCTTGGGCATAGAAGGCCAGCGCTATACCAACTCGCCAACAAGGTCGACTTCCCCGTGTGAATCTCGCGTTAATCCGAACGACACTTAGACAAATTCTTGCTAAAGGAGAGCGACCATTTTCCGTGTCAAAGAGTGTACATCTATTATTATCAGGCAGCACATCTTACTTGACGGTATGTGTCAAAGGAAGAACAACTACTTGAATACATCTGATTAGTGAAATATGTTACAAGTCAGACATGTATGCAATGGAGGGCGGAAAGGAACTAGCCACTATCCCACTGTTTCCTAGCTTAGTTGCCTCATGAACGATGCTTACTGGCGTCACTTATGAAGTTCCAACCTGTCTTCGGACAGTCGACTAAACAGTAACTCCACTTCAGGAAGTGGTTATTGAACTTTCAGGTACTGTGTTGAATGTATTTTTCCCACCTCTAAATTAAAAATGGTGTGTAAAACACTCATGACCAGGCTTCGAGACTTCGGACCCGACAGAGCAGTTCAGTGGGAAATCCGCATAACGGCGTACTGAGTATAGTGGTAGAGCCCGGACGAGAAGTTATGGCACCGGCGCGAGGGACGGATTTTAGTTCGTTTGCTTGGACTCGCCCTCACACTCAACTGGAGGGGTGTTGGGTTAGTTGGTTACTAGCATTCCGAGTGTTCAGATCGTTCTGCTACTACCGCTATTGCTAATACTGAAAACATTATCCTTCTGACCGCCCTCATTATGGCATTGTCTAAGGTGTGAAATCATAGAGTAGTTCATAGTCAAGGACATGAAATAGCATACAATGTATGGAAATTCATGTCAGAAGAGGTTGTAAGTGGAATACTAATTCCATTGAAAAGCGTGTGTGCAAGAGTACTGGCTGCCACTGGTATTTCAAAGCGAACCTTGGCAAGAATCAGGAAAGAAGGGAAAAATATTGATGCAGGAACAGCAGATTCTTTCTCCAGTCCGGAAAAATCACAGCCGAAGAAGAAGGTTGTTGCAGCTGTAGACAGTTTTGATGAGGAAGTCATAAGAAGACTCGTCTATAATTTCTACGCTACGCATAAGCAGAGGCCGACTCTGCAGTCGCTTCTTTTAAAAATGGATATCAGTGTATGATCATGTGAAGAAATTAAAGAATAATTACATTGAAATTGAGCACGTGATGGACAGGATTTTTGAGAACATTTCCATAAACTTAGGGGCATCCGTCCAGCACAGATCAGTCGTCTGATTCGGACGGAGAATAAGAATATAAAGATGGAATAGCGGGCGTAATTCTATTAGGTACCTTCGGACTCTTGAGTAGGAAAGTGATGATACTAAGGTAAGACGAATGTTTTTGGAAAGAGATGAAACGGATATGCCTGCCGCTCTGAGCTTGAGAACCTTAACCCGAACAACCCCCACTCCTCTACCCTGCTGACCGGCAATTTAAAACTTCGCGCAAGTTGGTGCCATAACATCTCGTCTCAGCTTTAAAGCGTACAGTGGGTGGGTGTACTGTAGAATGAATGCCAACAAATACGCAAAGGAAAACGCTCTGGATTTGAAGGTTCTGACGAATAATTTGGTTTTCATACGAACTGTGTCTGAAACTATTACACGGTTAGAAAAGTCAGAGCAAGAGTTGCCGGAAGCCCTCAAATTTATTTAGAAAACGAAGCAGAGAATTAATGAGACATCAAGTACACCTGTTACTGAACGTGTAAAAGAGAAGTGGAAATCAATTTTATGCAAAAATAACGGATATGGAACATTGTGTAACATAAACAGCAAATTAGTGAACATAGAGTCACCCGAGAATAAAGGACTGTCTCTTAGAGACTGCGATGATGTTAGGTTTCTTCGTTTTGCTCCTATCACGTCATGCGACGTAGAGCGCAGCTTTCTACAGTACAAACTTTGGCAGATAACCGAAAAAGATTTACGTTTGAGACACTGAGAATGTATCTTGTAGTAGGTACATTGCAATTCGGTACTGTAACTGCACTTCCTAAAGACGACCCATAGAATAAATGAAGAAATTAAAATTGCTACATGCTCATTTCCACCATTAACACTGTGTATACTTAAACACAAATGCTTATAAAAGACAGGAGAATAAATGCTTTTCACATTCTTTTGCCATTATCATTTTGTAATGTATATTTACTTTCAGAATATACATATGTATGCTTCCCCATACTACCGTACTCTACTCTAAATAGCAACGTTGTTACCTCAACACATCTCTATCTACCTGCAGCGAGTCAACAACCTATAGTGCATGCACAGTAAACTTATTGTATCGGGTCCAAAGTCTCGAAGCCTGCTCATGACTGTTCGATACACTTCTACGAAGTAGGCTATTGCAGCGTTAATGCGATATTTTCCACATATTAAGGACAGTACGTTTCCTTCTTGTTGTATACATTGGTGCTCTACTTAATCTAAGCATGGTCAACCTTTGCACCGCTACACCTCTTTCGGTGTGTTCTAGTAGGGGAAGAAAGGTAATCCGGGCGGACCTGCATATGCACCGCTGTTTACCATACTGAAGATAATAACGTTTGTTTTATGGACTACAAATTTACACGGGACATTTAATAGACGGTAATAGACATTTAATAAAAGAGAAAGTAGTTTATGGTTAAATAAAGTAATGGATGTGAATACATCATCTCTTTATTCTTCATCTTTCACTGTTGCTACTTCTCGTCACTGGAATTCTCTGCCGCCTGAAGTCAAGGACTGCCGAACTTTAATTTCCTTTAAATGTAAATTAGAAAAATATCTTATGATGAGCTGACAGACCTAACGCGTTGCAAATGTTTAATGGAATGTGTTCCACTGTATTTTTATTTTTTTGTTTCTTATTTTTATTGTGTAATCATGTAAATCATGTTTATTTATCGCCAATATGTATCCCACCGTGTTGTTTTTTTATCATTAATCTATTTTTGTGTACATTTCATTGAATTGTCGGTTTCTGATTTAATTATGTGAATCCTACTTAATTGTAATCTAATACTAATATATATACTAATGTGTTTATTTTTATTTTTAATCTGTACATTTTTTATTGAAATATCGGCTTCTGTTTTTATGTGATTCGTATTTGATTCTAACAACATTAATATGTATTCCACTATGTTTTTTTTTATTTTATGAGGTAAATTTTTATGTAACTACCTCTTTTGATCCCATTATGTACCTAAATTGTATCAGTATGTAATTACTTAATTCCGATCCACTTGTATGTTCAACTATGTAAGAAAGTTTTAATCCTGGATGAGTGTAAGAGAAGGCCTTACGGCCTTAACTCTGCCAGGTTAAATAAAGCCATTATTACTATTATTATTATTATTATTATTATTATTATTATTATTATTACTTACTTACTTACTTACAAATAGCTTTCAAGGAACCCGAAGGTTCACTGCCGACCTCACACAAGCCCGCCATCGGTCCCTATCCTGTGCAAGACCAATCCAGTCTCTATCATCATACCCCACCTCCCTCAAATCCATTTTAATATTATCCTCCCATCTACGTCTTGGCCTCCCCAAAGGTCTTTTTCCCTCCGGTCTCCCAACTGACACTCTGTATGCATTTCTGGATTCGCCCATACGTGCTACATGCCCTGCCCATCTCAAACGTCTGGATTTTAAGTTCCTAATTATGTCAGGTGAAGAATACAATGCGTGCAGCTCTGTGTTGTGTAACTTTCTCCATTCTCCTGTAACTTCATCCCTCTTAGCCACAAATATTTTCCTAAGAACCTTATTCTCAAACATCCTTAACCTATGTTCCTCTCTCAGAGTGAGAGTCCAAGTTTCACAACCATACAGAAGAACCAGTAATATAACTGTTTTATAAATTCTAACTTTCAGATTTTTGGACAGCAGACTGGATGATAAGAGCTTCTCAACCGAATAATAACAGGCATTTCCCATATTTATTCTGCGTTTAATTTCCTCCCGAGTGTCATTTATATTTGTTACTGTTGCTCCAAGATATTTGAATTTTTCCACCTTTTCGAAGGATAAATCTCCAATTTTTATATTTCCATTTCGTACAATATTCTGGTCACAAGACATAATCATATACTTTGTCTTTTCGGGATTTACTTCCAAACCGATCGCTTTACTTGCTTCAAGTAAAATTTCCGTGTTTTCCCTAATCGTTTGTGTATTTTCTCCTAACATATTCACGTCATCTGCCTAGACAAGAAGCTGATGTAACCCGTTCAATTCCAAACCCTGCCTGTTATCCTGAACTTTCCTAATGGCATATTCTAGAGCAAAGTTAAAAAGTAAAGGTGATAGTGCATCTCCCTGCTTTAGCCCGCAGTGAATTGGAAAAGGATCAGATAGAAACTGACCTATACTGACTCTGCTGTATGTTTCACTGAGACACATTTTAATTAATCGAACTAGTTTCTTGGGAATACCAAATGCAATAAGAATATCATATAATACTTCCCTCTTAACCGAGTCATATGCCTTTTTGAAATCTATGAATAACTGATGTACTGTACCCTTATACTCCCATTTTTTTCTCCATTATCTGTCGAATA
Organism: Periplaneta americana; assembly: GCF_040183065.1. Classification (NCBI taxonomy): domain Eukaryota; kingdom Metazoa; phylum Arthropoda; class Insecta; order Blattodea; family Blattidae; genus Periplaneta; species Periplaneta americana. Next base: position 183,201,185 of record NC_091119.1, read on the forward strand.
CAAAAAATCTGATCAATAGTCGATCTATTACGCCGAAAACCGCACTGATGATCCCCAATAATTTCATCTACGTATGAAGTTAATCTTCTCAAAAGAATATTGGATAAAATTTTGTACGACGTCAACAAAAGTGATTATTATTATTATTATTATTATTATTATTATTATTATTATTATTATTATTATTACAATATTTTGAAAACGTATCATTAATCTTATTGCTGTCAGCTGAAACTAAATCTTTAATTTTAAATAATACGGTACACTATATAAGAAGCCCAGCAGGCTATTCTCCAAAAAAATGTTGATAATGTGGCCGTTAAGGCGGAGAGGAAGAATGTAAAGTCCAATGATCGAATCCGAAAAGATATCTGCCTATAGGTTTCCTCCTTCGTCTGCCTAAGCTTAAAATGTGAACTTGAGTATTTTTTTTATTTTAGTGCAGTGTAAGAAAAAAAGAACTGTCGTGTAGCATTCAGTATGATCTAAATTCCACAGTGCATATAAATAGTTTTGCAATATCCAGATATCAACATTTCGATATTTTAGTACCTCAAACTCTTTACACAATATACTAAAAAAAACCATACTCGTACATACACACATAGGGTGTTATAAGTATTTTTATGATCGATCATGCCGAAATGTACTAATTATACATCTGGTAGCAGTCCTTTAATGTATGTCATTAAAGTACACGTACTCATTAAAGTACAGGTCTTCAGCCAATGATAACTCAGCTTACATGTGTTCAGCCAATGACAAGTCAGCTTTGTACCGTTATAAAACCGCAAGTATCGATTATTCTCGGATATGCAATCGAAAGAAAATTAGCGAAAAGTCACGGAGGCTGGAAATCCAATACTGTCGCAGAAGGTTATGTTCTGTTACTATAATAATTAGCGTTAATTGTAAATAATATTCAAATAAATTCAATTTGTCATCTCGTTTTTCAATGTCGAATTCAATAATTATGTTTATAATATTATAATATTATCAAGTTTAACGGGACTACGTCAAGGTCAATGCCATTATTGTTCCTCTGGAAAAATCAATACTTTTGCGTCTGCGCACATCTCACAATTCACGACCTAGAACAAGGTCACTTCCGATTCTTGTCAGTTACAAATAAAATGTATACATCTGAATACAGGTAATTTCAAGTTAGAAATATGGTCGAGCATAAAAAGTCGTATGAAACTCGCCTATAATTGTAATTAAGAAGCTCGTATGAAAATTATGAAACTCGCTTGCGCTCGTTTCATAATGTACTATAAGTATCTCTGGCTACAATTTTTTGTTTCCTCGAAATATTTATTATTATTATAATAGTGGGTGAGAAAGAATAATGCTGAAACTTATCAGGAAAACAAAAAGAAATGGCTGGCTAACTGACTAAAGTGGAGTAACGGCTAGCGCGTCTAGCCGCGAAACCAGGTGGCCCGGGTTCGATTCCCGGTCGAGGCGAGTTACCTGGTTGAGGAAAAAACCTCCGGGGTTTTTTCCGGGGTTTTCCGTCAACCCAATATGAGCAAATGCTGGGTAACTTTGGGTGCTGGACCCTGGACTCATTTCACCGGCATTATCACCTCATCTCATTCAGACGCTAAACAACCTAATGTTGATAAAGCGTCGTAAAATAACCTACTAAAAAACTGACTAAAAAGAAACTGTCTAGTGAAGGTTGAGTTGTAAGGAATGATGAACGGCACAAAATATCGAGGCAGAAGAAAATATCAGATGATAAACAACATTAAGATATAGTCTATAGATCATATGTGGAGACTTAAAATGGAGACGGAAAATAATGCTGGGTAATGCTGGGTTTGCAGAGAGAGATCTACGCTTGGACAGAAAACTATGAAAAAATTATTATTATTATTATTATTATTATTATTATTATTATTATTATTATTATTATTATTATTATTACAGATGGAAAACCTATTTTGTGCAACTCCTAAATGTACATAGGCCAAATAAAAATGATAGGGATGAAAATCAAACACAAAACTGCCAAGCCATTTATACCCAAACCCACATTTTCAGAAGTCGAAATTTCGATAGAAAAGCTGAAATAGTACAAGTCTCCAAGTATCGATCAAATTCCAGCAGAATTAATACAAGAGGGTGAAAGCGCATTATCTAGCGAAATTTATAAGCTTGTACTTGCTATTTGGGAAAAGGAAATTATACCCATTTTTAAGAAGGAGGAAAAGACTATCTATAGCATTTTCGAGGAATATTACTTTTGTTGACATCTACAAAATTTTGTCCAATATTACTTTGATAATATTAACTCCATATGTAGATGAAATTATTGGAGATCATGAATGTGTTTTTTTTTTTTTTTTTTGTATTCCACAGATATTGAAGGAAAAATAAGAATATAAGACACAGCTCATCAGTTATTCACAGATTTTAAAAAGGCATATGACTCGGTTAAGAGAGAAGTTTTATATGATATTCTTATTGAATTTGGTATTCCCAAGAAACTAGTTGGAATAATTAAAATATGTCTCAGTGAAATGTACAGCAGAGTCCGTATAGGCAGTTTCTGTCTGATGCTTTTCCAATTCACTGCAGGCTAAATCAATGAGATCCGTATTTATAGTAGTAGTAGTAGTAGTAGTAGTAGTAGTAGTAGTAGTAGTAGTAGTAGTAGTAGTAGTAGTAGTAGTAGTAGTATGGGAAATGCCTGTTATTATTCGGTTGAGAAACTTTTATCATCCAGTCTGCTGTCGAAAAATCTGAAAGTTAGAATTTATAAAACAGTTATATTACCGGTTGTTCTGTATGGTTGTGAAACTTGGACTCTCACTTTAAGAGAGGAACAGAGACTACGGGTGTTTGAGAATAAGATCCTTAGGAAAATATTTGGGGCTAAGAGGGATGAAGTTACAGGAGAATGGAGAAAGTTACACAACACAGAACTGCACGCATTGTATTCTTCACCTGGCATAATTAAGAACATTAAATCCAGACGTTTGAGATGGGCAGGGTATGTAGCACGTATGGGCGAATCCAGAAATGCATATAGAGTGTTAGTTGGGAGGCCGGAGGGAAAAAGACCTTTAGGGAGGCCGAGACATAGATGGGAAGATAATATTAAAATGGATTTGAGGGAGGTGGGATATGATGATAGAGAATGGATTAATTTTGCTCAGGATAGGGACCAATGGCGGGCTTATGTGAGGGCGGCAATGAACCTCCGGGTTACTTAAAAGCCAGTAAGTAAGTAAGTAAGTAAGTAGTAGTAGTAGTAGTAGTATTAGTAGTAGTAGTAGTAGTAGCAGTAGTATTTTAATGAGGTACTAACAACGATAATGGACGGATGGATAGATGGACGGATGAATGAATGAATTAATGAGAGGAGAAACATTTAGACGGTACACGAAACCGCGTCCTTGCAAGGGAAATTGAGGTTGCGAAGAAGTGTCTCTGTAAACTCCAAGCCTGCTGATAATAAATTAAGTCCACCGCTGTGGAGTAACGGTTAGCGTGCCTGACCGTGTAATGAGCGGGCCCGGGTTCAAATCCTGTTTGGAACAAGTTACCTGGTTGAGGTTTTTCCGCGGTTTTTCCTCAACCCATTAAGAGCAAAATATGCTGAATAATTTTCTGCTCTGGACTCTGGACTCATTTCGCCGGCATTACCATCTTCATATCATTTAGACGCTAGATAACCACAGTAGTTGATAAAGTCGTAAAATAACATACTATAATAATAATAATAATAATCATCATCATCATCATCATCATCATCCTTGCATCTATTGGGCCTAGTGGTCCGTTACGGTCTCTTGCCAACGCTTGAACGGTCTGTCCAAGGATCTCTTGCCCTCAGGATGGTAATTGAAAATTTGGCGTGGAATTCTAGAACGAGGCATTCTGATGACATGTGATTTCCAGTTTTGTCTGTATTTCTGTAGGTATTCCGTAATCGGTTCAATCTGCAGTTTTCCTAATGTCAAAATTTTTAATGTGATCATTCTCGTGTATACCGCTGTACGACGCATAAATCTCATTTCTGCCGCCGTTAATCTTTGTGAATCAATATTATGAATCGTCCAAGCTTCACTACCAAAACAGAGTATAAGTCTGGCCAATGTTTTATAAATTCTGGTGCGCGTGTGTTTTTGTACTAAGGTTGGTTTGAATATCTGATTAATTATCCCCATTGCTCTGTTGAATTTAATAATTTTCTCATTCAAATCCTTTTCTTCTTCATATGAAATTTGGTAACCGAGATAACTAAAATTTTTGACTTGTTCGATGATCTTATTATTGATTCATATTTTGCTACGGACTGGTTCCTTTCCTAAAAAAAAAAAAGCCATCACTTTAGATTTGTCAGTTGAAATTTCCATACTGAAACTTTCTGCCATTTGATTAAAGTTGTAAACCAAACGTTGTAAATTATCTTCTGAAGTTGCCATAAACACATTATCATCAGCAAATAATAAAGTATATATTTGGGACAAACGACTTATCGATTCCATGTGGTTTCAATCTCCATTCCTTAATAATGTGATTCATGTATATTATAAATAATAGAGGAGATAAACTACAACCCTGTCTCACTCCTTGATTTATTCGTTTCCATTCTGAATATTTTTCAATACTAACCTGTATAATATGATTATTATTATTATTATTATTATTATTATTATTATTATTATTATTATTATTATTATTATTATTATTATTATTATTATTATAAATATTGTAAATAGCTGTTATTAATTGATTTGGAATACCATCATGTGTTAAAATATTCAATAATTTGTTTCTATCTACTCTGTCGAAGGCTTTCTTCATATCAAATGCCGGGTGGGTTTCTATAATAATAATAATAATAATAATAATAATAATAATAATAATAATAATAATAATAATAATAATAATAATAATAATAATAATAATAATAAAATATCCTCACTCCGATTTTCGCGTTGTCCCGTTCTCCTACCTGGAATGACAACGCTCTATCCGGAAATATCAAGATATTTTCACAACTGAACTTCTATTATATGCTATGGAAAACATAATGTTGTAGGCATATATAATATTGAGGGTTTTTATAGGCCTGATGGAGAATACCCTTGAACCACTTTTGGACTTTTTAAAAGTCATGTTAGATTGACGTATGGAGTCAGAAATCGCCGGAACTCCACCGACGAAATACAGGACATCGCATTGATGAACATCTAGGTCACAGACGAGATTCGAACTCACCACCTTGGCTTATTTTTGTTAAACGTAAGACTTCCTTTTTTTAATCTACAACTTCGACTTAAAACACTCAAGAGGACGGATATTCTTCTGCCTAGTTACGAAACTGATATTTGGGACGAAGGAATACGCGTGAACAGTCGAGCCTGCACGTGAAATTTCCATTCAGAGGTCACATTCGCATTGCTATACGTGCAGTCTCACACAGACTACAACGTCGGTGTGGCAACCAATCTAGAACTTACATTATGATTTATGAAACATATAACAGCACCTGCAACACAGTTCCACAAGGATCTTTCGAGAAACAATAGTCAATAAAATGATGTCTTGTATTACAATTAGTAGTGTCCTAACAGTAGACATGTTACGAATTCAGGGTCACGGATTCAAAATCTATCGTAAATTTAATAATAATAATAATAATGGTTTATTTAACCATACCGCCTTCTCTAACACTCAACCAGGAGTAAAACTGCGATACAAAAAACAGTACAAGTTTACAAAGTACTCGTAAAGTACACCACAATTTTACACACAAAACTGAAGTAGGTCTGTAGAAATCAGGCGTAATATATAACATATAAAAAGAAAAGAAAATACAGTAGAACTTGGTTATAGCGACCTCGTTTTGTGCGACACCTCGCCTATAACGTCAAATATTCTGTGGTTCCAACTAATTCCCCATAAGACATTTGCTTTCCTACCTTGCTTAGTACGACAAACGTATATGCGTCTACCTCGCACATAACGTCACTTTCAACCTCAGTTTGGAATAAGATTTTCTAAGAACCAAAGTATTTTAAGAAATATTTTGTTGAAATCTGACCCTGTCAAATTCTTTACAGTCTCCTTCTGTCATAAATCTCTGGAATGCAGGCGGATTCCCTCCCCAACCCATTGTAACCTGCCCGAATTCATGCGGTATTAGATCAGTTTCGACAGGAAGTTTTCACTAAGTGCACGCATTTTAATGCAGTATGGCCACTAAAAGAAGTGTGACGCTTTAGAAGCCATTAGAATTATGAACATGTTCTGTGAAGCTAGGGAAGGGAGCAGTGAAATTTCAACTGAAATTATGAACATAGAACGTAATTTAGCCCTAGAAAGTGTGTATTGGGCAAGTAGAAGACAACAGAGTAAAACGACTGATTACTTCACTTCAAAGTAAACTAGTTTGGTGTGTACTAAGAAACTGTTTTAATACAGAATACTGTATAAATAATTCTAGGCCTACGTGTATTTTATTATGTTCATTGTAGACATAAAAGTCAATACATAAATCTAAAATAAGTCTAATTAAGTTTGTTATTTTTCATTTTCCACCTCACTAGATTGATAATGTGAATCTCGGTTACTACAACACTCGTTTATAACAACATAATGTTTAAGGTCCCTTGGATGTCGTTATAACAAAGTTCTACTGTACATAATAACAGAGACATCAACACAGACATGGAAATTCTACACATCCAAACAAAAAGCCAGAAACTAAACACATTAGAACAATACGAATTATACAGACACACAAAAACACATCCAAATGAAATTCTCAACACACAACTCAATTTCAGAACACACACACTCTTTGACTCCACATTACATTACACAAACACATCCCCACAGGAAACACAAACAAAAGGCGCCAAGACCAGCAATAACCAGTTCTGAAGATGGCCAATAGAAGGCTGAAACATGTTAACGAGGTAATGTAAAATTTAACACGTGAAAGACACATAATACGTTTTCCGAAGTTAAATATATACCTACAATATAGTTTACTAGTACAACACAAAATTTTAGTGGCAATTTCATGAAGCGTTGTTGAATGTCATGAATTCACCTACAGAACAGAAGGCGTGAAAATTAGGCACTTCTTTAATTTGGCCCTAAATAATCTTATATTTTGAGTTTCATTTTTTATATCGATAGGGAGGCTAAGTGCATGATATTTGGTACATGGACTACATTATTCAGACTATTAGGAAACTTTTTCTCTCTTATAGAAAATTGTTATTTTTAATTTGAAAAATATCCCTACATATGCCTAAAGTAGCTCTAAAATTCATTCTTAAAATTTTCGAAGCCACTGACAAAATTCTGCTCCAGACATTTTGAAGAACGTGCTTTTAGGAATAAAATGTCATAGAAATTTTATAATTATCTTTAAAAATAGCTCAGACATATTCATTTTAGAGAATTACTATAACCTCGTATTTTTTTTAATTTGAGCCCCAGTTTAAAACATGAAAATAACATAATCCCAAATTTGAGTTGTTGCAGCAATGACATTTCTGCACACAAAAAGTGAAAACTGCATTAATTACGAAAAAATCAAATTTCATTATCATCTCTCCTTAAATTATCACGAAAATTATTTAATTTACCTCAAGAATTGCCAACATAATCCACAGTTTTGAGAAACATCCCGAACGATACTGCCCAAGAAAGCATAGTCAAGATCACTGACCGTTTGTGTCCACCTGCATGTGAGGACAAAATGTCAAGAAGTTAGCACGTTGCAGAGGTCACTTTGACACGGTCTAATTAGTGATGCAGCATAGACCGTTCATTACTTAACGCAGTGTTCCTAGTTGCCAATTACTTAGCGACCTAAGATATTGCAACAATAAAGAAATTAAACTTGTGGTCGCCTGAGTTGTCAATCAAGAATTCGATTCATTTTCCATTCTAGTGACTTTCTTGCGTTAATGATGATGAACTCTCGTCCGATAACGTTGAAAATATTAAAAAAAAAAATGATTCCTTAACTTCAAAATTAAGGGAATATTTTCTTTCCTGTAGGGGGTAAAGGCTAATTCGGATTTTATGGTCTCTGATCGGGTCAAAAACCCTGTCAGAACTGATATTTAACCCTTGCAGTGAATTTCGGTGAGGTCTGGAGAGCCTAATTAGTCAAATCCGCTCTCCTCTCCTCCACGCTGGGGCTCCCTGGGATCTTTTAAGATGCGAAAGAGAGTGTGGTGTGCGGAAATCAATGGTAAGTTACCGCACTTATCGTTCCCAAGAAAAGGCGAACGGAAGAAGAGTTCGAGGTAGAAGAAGATATCAGATGATAGACGGGATCATATGCAGAGACTAAGAGGAAGGCAGAAAATAGGTAAGATTGGAGAATGTTGGGTTTGCAGAGAAAGAACTTCCCTCGGGTATAAAACTCTGAATGAATGAATGAATGAATGAATTAATTAATTAATTAATTAATTTCCTTCCTGTGATAGAAGAAACAATTGAATGAAAATCTCTTTCTTTGTGACAAAACTAGTTTGCCCGTCAAAGAAGAGGACCTTTGTCTTTTGATTCGATCTTAAAAATCGTGTCACCTACAAAGTCCCTGTTGCAATCTTGGTTGCATACACAACCCCATGTATCCCGATGTTTCCTGAATTTCAATATAGCACTTGTACTTTTGGCTAGTGAATTGCAGAAGTCCCATCTTTCCATTTGAGTAAATTTTTCAAGAAGCACAAAAAAACTGATTATCTTCAAAGGCATTTGGTATTTTGAAGCGACTAATATATTTTATTAAGGCATAATAAAAAGGTCTAATGTTTGATATACATGAACTGTATTTTTTTTACTGTTTCCTGAAAAAATGAACTGCCTGAACAAATGGGGTTTCTGCAATTCACGTCTAGTAACAATCATTTTATTTCTTTAAAATAATTTTTACGTAAAGAAGACCGAGGACTTTTTTACCTTATTCATTCATTCCTAGTGTTCTGTCCAAGCGCAGGTCTTTCAGTGCAAACCCAGCATTCTCCAGTCTTTCCTAATTTCTGCCTTCCTCTTTATCTCCTCATACGAGCCACATATCTTAATTTCGTCTATCATCTGATATCTTCTTCTCCCGTTCACCATTCCTTCCAGTGCATCCTTCAGTAGGCAGTTTCTTCTCAGCCAGTGACCCAACCAATTTCTTTTTCTCTTTCTGATCAGTTTCAGCATCATTCTTTCTTCACCAATTCTTTTCAACAAAATTTCATTTCTTATAAAGAACTTTAAATGTTGTTGTTGTTGTTGTTTTCTAATGCCAGGCGTTTGACAATAAAGTCATTTGACCTCTTGCACTCCAATATTTTTCAGAGATATTACCATGGTCAGATTTTGAGGTGTTCCGAATCCATTTCTTGGCTTGAGTTGCACAGTGGGCAGTTAGGGGACTGATATATTCCAATTCTATGTAGGTGTTTGGCCAAACAGTCATGGCCTGTTGCCAATCTAAATGCAGTAATCCTCAGTAGAAAGCCTCTTTGGATTTTTGCTAATTTTGTTTTGGCCCATTGTTTATGTAGTGTGTCCTGGAAGGCAGATGCGCAGTATAGAATTGAAGGTTCTACAGCTCCTCTGTATATAATACGTAGTATGTCCGAGTTCAAACCCCATGTGGGTCTTGAAGCCATTGAGAGTCCAGATAACAACTTGCTGGATTTAGTTGCTAAATGATTGAAGTGTGCTCTGAACGTTAGATCATAATCATGTAAAAAGTATGGCATAGTAACTTATGCTATGCGCTCAGAACTCATGAGGATATAATTCCTTTAAACCTATAATAAACAAAGGCAAGAAAACTGAATTTTTTTTAGTTTCTAAAAAATTCCAAATGCCTTGGATTTATGATGTTATTGCAATTCACTGTAACTTGTTGCAGCTGTCAAATGTACACAGAGCAGTGAACGTGTGGAATTTTTGCATCTCTCGAAAGGTCTATGTATGAATGTTACAACCATATGAAAAGTTGAATTTGAGAAAAATTGTTTCTACAATTCACGATTAATTTCCTGTTTTGGTCTTCTTGAACAAATATAAAAGTAAACTTAATGTTGATCTGACCTTGCGACTTAGAATATCTACAATTGAGCCAGACTTCGCAAAGCTGGAAACTGCAAGGCAACACCAACAAACCCATTAATATTATAGTATTCACAACTGAAACTAAAATTTAAAGTTGCTACCAACTGATTAAGGATATCTAATTCTCTACATTAAGCAGTATTAAATGAGTAACACAGATACGGAAATAAAATGTGGGCCGAATCTTGGTAGTAGTCCTCCTGAATGTAGGCAACAAGCTTCGCAAGACTGTCCACAAATAGCATATATTTAGGAGCTCTTGTTTACTGCACATGCGCAATGCGTTTCATCTGGAACAGTAAAATTAGGCGGCCCATTTTCTTTTTTTTATGTCTGCACATGTTTATATGTCTAAATTATGCAAAACAGCGTATTGAGTCCGTCAAAATGGAGTATGAGTTTTAAGGGGCTCGTGACAGTAAAGCAGTTGGGAAAACCTAGTTTAGAAAAAAATAACAACTCTTCGTCTGAAAGGCCACACAATGTTTAAAAAAAGGAGAATAAATCGTGTTTATTATTAGTATTTTTCAATGTATGATTTGAAATGAAGCTTATTCCTCTAATAATTTCACATATTAAGATTTTCTACGAAATGTTTACTTGTTAAGGAAATCCATCTGAATTACCATTCTCCAAGGTGTTGAGAAATAAATATATGAATTGTTTAGTTTCATAATATCATTGCCTTGCTTTTATCTCCTTTTCCTCGACATCCTTTATCCCAGTACACTACTTACTCGTATGCAGGAATCAGATTGGGAAATTGTTTTACGTCGCATATAATTCTGTTGATATTTTCGACTCAATGAAGAGCTTACTCCTATATATTCTAGTAGTAGTAGTAGTAGTAGTAGTAGTAGTAGTAGTAGTAGTAGTAGTAGTAGTAGTAGTAGTTTCTTTTCTCTCTATGAGGGAGAGAGGAAACATCCCTGTGCACCGCACCTGAGATCTATTGTGCGTCCCTGGGATGAGTTGCAAGCCCACCGACCCCACCTACGCCGAACCGATCTAACCGCCAACATCCTAACGACCAGTCCCGCCATCCTTCCAAATCCGTGTAGCATTCCACCCCAACAGCCCCCACATTCCCCTCTCAAACGGTCTGGGGTGTAAGCCTCCTCTCCCGTCTCCTCAACGGTCTGAGGTGTAAGCCCCCTCTCCCGTCTGGAGGGGAGTGGGTTCCGCTGCTGGCCACCAGCTACCATGCTTGACATATCCACGGAGACCGGCTGAGAGAGTCAGCGGCTTTGGAGAGCCGCCGCAGGCGCGATCTGAAAACCAAGTAAGGCAACCATAATGATGAGGGAGGAAAGGAAGTGGCGAGAATGAGTGGGTTTCCTTATACCTGATAAAGTTAGCTGATATTCAGCCATAGGAGTGAGGGAAAACCCCGAAAAAACCTCACCCAGGCAACTCGTCTCAAGCGGGGAATCGAACCCCGGTCCGCTGGGTTCGGGAGCGAAGATGTAGTAGTAGTAGTAGTAGTAGTAGTAGTAGTAGTAGTAGTAGTAGTAGTAGTAGTAGTAGTAGTATATCCTCTCCCTCCATCAGGAGCAGTAGACATCTATGAAACACCTCCATCTAACTAGGTTCCTTGCCAACATGTTAACCTCATTCCGTGCCTTGTCTTTGCCTTCTCTATGATTGTTCTTTTCCAAGTATGTTTAGGTCTTCCTATTTTCCGTTCATCTTGTGGATTCCAGTTCAGTGCCTACTTCTCAATAGATTCATATTCTTTTTTCACAGTATGTTTTATCCACCTCCCATCCTCAACTGGTTTCTCACCACAAACTTCCCACAGTGCAGAGTTACTTATTACTTTACGCCGTCTTGTACCAATTATTATTCTCAAATAGTAATGTATGAATGAATGTCTGTAATCTATTTGTAATTTGGTTAATTTATTTTCTAAGTTTCACGTCCATAAAGCAAAAGTGATTTAACATTGCTATTAAATATTCGAATCTTTGTTTTCTTAGATATATTTTTGTTCTTCCATGCTGTATACAATTGTACAAAGGCCCCATTTGCTTTTTTATGCGTATTTTAATATACTCTGGATCTCCTTCACTTGTTGTCACTATGCTTCCTAGGTAAATAAATTCATCTGTTTCGATCATTCTTATTTATTTGTATTTTGGTAGCGGTTCTCGAATTGATTCGCATGTCCTTGGTTTTTTTTACTATTTATTTTTAATCCGACTTCAGCTGCTTCAGTTTTATACTTAAAATACTTTCTCAACCATACCTTTAAAACTATGAGAGAGGAGGTAAATGTCATCTGCATATTCTGAATCTTCTAGCCTTCCATACAGGCCCAATCTTATGCCTCATCCTCCACCAAATATTGTTTTCCTAATTACATCATCCAATAATGAAAGATGATTGGGGATAAAATGCACCCTTGTCTCACTTCACTAGTTACTCCAGGTTCCGTGAGTTTCCCTTCATGCATCACCTGACAATAGCTTTTAGACAAGCAAGAAATATGTTATTTCCTTCAAATGTTTAATTTTTAAAAATGAAATAAGTGTTTATTATTTTGATTTTTAAATGGTGAATTTACAATGAAGATTAATTCACTAAGAGTTCCATATATTATTATAGAGAATTTCCATTAAATATTTAGTTCCAAAGGCAGGCCGAATTAATTTTGAGAGATACTATGAAAGAAGTAGGTCTATTTGAATTGCATATTTCAAAATTCCATTGACGGGTCTTTGTTCTCTTGGGTATGTCTATATTTTCCTCTCGACATCCTTCATCGTTCGATGAACCGTAGGCTAATGCTTTACTAACGCAGGAATCACAATATAGTCGCAAGATTAAAAGATTAAGCTGTTGGGAAACTGTTTTACGTCATACAAATGAATTATGTTGATACTTTTGTCTCACGTATAGTGAAGTTACTACCTCCTTCAGCCTGTAAACATGTATATAATATATTTCCTACATTTTTAAATATCAGGTTTGAAACGGATAATATACCGTTCGTAGTTCAATATATACCGAGATATATTTTTTTTTTTTTTTTTCAAATATTAGTTTCAAAATCAAGTGTAGTTATAACAGGCCTTTGATTCTTTCTTTCGACGTCCTTCGGAGTTCGATGAACCATAGTGCTTTACTTATTCAGGAGTCATATTACGGTCTTGATATATTAGGAGTGGAAACAGCTGAGAAAATATTTACGTCATATAAATCATTCTTTCTGATATTTTAGTCTCATGTCTAGCGGAGGGGCTGCCTCCTTATAGCCTTGACTTCGCCTTGCTTTTCGAGGGTCGGACCCTGGATGAATCCTTGCACTGGCCCATTCTGCTCTCTGTACAGAGTGTTCTGAAAAATGGTTCCAATATTTAGAGAGGAGGTAGTATGCATCAAAACAAAAAATAAAAGTCCTACGAAAAAAAGGCTGAGGTCATAGTCATCCACAAGAAGTGGCAACGTCGTATTGCTTAAAGACATAATACACCACAGTCAATTGCATACATTTCTTGCACTTCCCGAAGATGAATTCGGAAGTTATTATGGATTCGTTATCTTAAGCACATTCATAATAGATTTATTGATTATAGGCGAAAGCGTTTTAAATATGGCACAAACTATAACTAAAATTTAGTTAGTGATAAAAATAATTCCAGCACGGTACATGAACCAAAATAAAAAGCAATGATCATTCTAGAATAGGTGACAACAGTGGAGAGAGATCCAATACGAGCTAATGATTTAGGCCCGGTTGCAGAAACGCAAATCAAATCAGTCCCTGATCACCAATCAGTTGATGTCTGATTTATTTGATTGGTCATTGAGTTGCACAAACGTGTATCTCCAATCAACTTGTTCCGATTTACTAATTGCTGATTTGAGAAAGAAATGCATTTGACAACAGCGCTATTTAGTAACCACAGCCAATTTGATGCTGTTTAAAAGTCGCGAAACGAATGCATCAAGTGGGCGGTGACTAGGGAAAACAAGTGAATGCTTTGCTGGTTTTTTTTTTTTTTTTTGAAAGGAAACAGGCGGATTCTATTTGTATATAGACTACAATATAGTGAAAAAAATTTAAGCAAACAAAAAAAAAAAAAAAAAACGTGAGGGGACTTCTGCTGTAGGATTTGCTAGGGAAGTCGACAAAAAATTGGAATATTCATAACCTCCATAGCCCAAAATAATTCCATTTACCATCTCTCTGCTTACAAATTGAGCTCGTAACCTATTCATTAAAAATATTGTTAAAAGTTGTGTAATCAGGATGTATAAAAATATTGTGTTGTCATGTGTAGAACCCTGCCAACGGGCTACAAAATTCCAGAATTTCAATGTATATTGCCTGTATATTCACAGAAAATAAACCTTTTCTATTTCGATAAAGTGCGGCATCATTTCAACCAGGTGATTGGATGGGGATATGAGCAGTCTATACAACCAATTAGGGCCTACTCTTGGAAATCCTGACATGGCTGAAAATTCTCTCTGGATTTCAAATCGTTCCCTGTCTGAGTTTGGAGACTTTACGAGATCCTGCGATAACAAAGCATTCTCATAAGTAACATTCCTAACTACTCGGCAAATAGTTGATTTGTGGACTCCAACAAGATCACCCAAGACTGCCTGAAAAATTACAACAGCATAAAATGTCAGCGTTATTAGAACTTGGTTCATAGAAGAAAGTGGCCGGTTTCGATTTGTCTGTCTGCATATATTTGTTCCAATTTTTGAAAGTAACAGAACACAAGAATCCTTACTTAACCTAAATCTTTGCTCAAATTCTCTGTCATTATACATAAAAAAACAATTAATGTCTGTGACGGAAATGCCTTCTTCTTAATAATATTTTTTTCCATTCTAAAATTTCTTCATCAGAAGAATCCATTTTGTCAAAAACAATATTGTAACGCTATAACTATTTACTATATAAATTGCAGTAACTGCACTATAAAAAGGATAACATAAATACTTGATCAATGATCAGTCACTTAACCAGCAAAAATCTGTTGATCAAATCTGATGGAAGACTGTTCTTTCTGCAACAGAAATAGAACTGATGGCCAATCAAACCCGCCTGGATCGCCAATCATATTTTGATCGGTGTTTCTGCAACCGGGCCTAAGAATCGGGAATACGTTTAACGGCTTCTAGTTGTGCGCAAATTTTCAGAAGTTTTGGCTCTGTTGTACTGTCCTTTATCGGGTAATACGTGCATCGTCTAAAATTTGTTTGACGTACAGTCCTTCCTTCGTTCTACTTATTTGATTCATCTATTTAATGTTCATGTATTCTGTTTTATTAATGAGTTAAAGTGTGTTGTTCTCTGACGTCCTCATTTTATATTCCTTTGTATTTTTAACTCTGTAACAATCTCAGGATCACATTGAAGAAATCTGTAACCTCATCTACGCATCTTTCATTCGCCCATATTGCACAGCGATATAATGCTGCTGGACAGTCGGTAGCTCACTCATATAGCTGTGAATATTCGTTTCGCAAACAATTTCATTCCATTGTCTTCATCATACTACATGTCTTGCTCTGATCTCCAATTTCTTGGCATAAAGATTTAAGTCGTCATGTTTTATGAAATCCCTTAAGATTCCCATCCAATGCTTGTTTTCTATCACAGAATTATGTTTTCTCAAAATATGGATCTACAGTTTATGTCTCGTGACCAGAATATTCTACGAAGTAAAAATATAAAAATTGGAGGTTTATCCTTCGAAGAGGTGGAAAAATTCAAATATCTTGGAGCAACTCTAACAAATATAAATGACACTCGGGAGGAAATTAAACACAGAATAAATATGGGAACTGCGTGTTATTATTCGGTTGAGAAGCTTTTGTCATCTAGTCTGCTGTCAAAAAATCTTAAAGTTAGAATTTATAAAACAGTTATATTAACTGTTGTTCTGTATGGTTGTGAAACTTGGAGTCTCACTTTGAGAGAGGAACAAAGATTAAGGGTGTTTAAGAATAAGGTTCTTAGAAAAATATTTGGGGCTAAAAGGGATGTAGTTACAGGAGAATGGAGAAAGTTACACAACGCAGAACTGCACGCATTTTATTCTTCACCTGACATAATTAGGAACATTAAATCCAGACATTTGAGATGGGCAGGGCATGTAGCACGTATGAGCGAATCCAGAAATGCTTATAGAGTGTTAGTTGGGAGGCTTCAGGGAAAAAGACCTTTGGTGAAGCCGAGACGTAGATGGGAGGGTAATATTAAAATGGATTTGAGGGAGGTGGGATATGATGATAGAGACTGGATTAATCTTTCACAGGATAGAGACCGATGGCAGGCTTATGTGAGGGCGGCAATGAACCTGCGGGTTCTTAAAAGCCACTTGTAAGTAAGTAGGCTGAGTGGGTCTACAAGTATCCATGGCAATTTTCTCTTTCGAACCTCTATTTCAGCTGGTTCCTCGCCTGCGATTGCCAGTAAAGTTTCATTTTTTATTTCCTTTGACTAGCGAATTTCGAAAATTTTCCTGAGACGTAGTTCAATAAAAACCTGTACTTTTTGTTTGATGAGTGTATTTTATTTCCAAGTTTCAGCATCATAAAAGAGGACTCACTGAACATTGCTATTAAATTTTTAATTCAGTTTTACTAGATATATTTGAACTTTTCGATAATAGATATGGTTGAACAAAGGCAGATATAGCTTTCTCGCAAATTCTTGCATGTCTAAAAATCGGTGTGAAGACATACATCATCAACATATTCCTAGTCCTTCAGAATGTCTACTAAATCCTCTCTAATACCTCTCTTTTTTTTTATCGGATATAATTTTTGTCATGAAGTTCGCCGAGTTAGCTCTGTGGTAGTGCGTCTGTCTCCAGACTAGTCGGCCCGGGCTTCATTCCCGGCGGGGTCAGAATTTTTTTTTTTATTTTATTGGGTTATTTTACGACGCTGTATCAACATATAGGTTATTTAGCGTCTGAATGATATGAAGGTGATAATGCCGGTGAAATAATTCCGGGGTCCAGCACCGAAAGTTACCCAGCATTTGCTCGCATTGGGTTGAGGGAAAACTCGCGGGGTCAGAAAGTTTCATGTAAAATTTGATAGTGATTCGTCCGTCGGATGGGAACGTTAAGCCTGGCGGTCCCCTCGGTGATATTCAACAGGAGTAGGCTACGTGCCGGCACCAGATTTCCGCTTCTTCCTTTCTCATCTTCATCATCATTCTCACCCATTTTCTACACTACACTTACACGTACACTTATTCTAGGACACGACATAACTATTCACAGATACACATCATGTATAACATGGCCCGCCGAAGTGGCGTGCAACTTGAAAAATGGGTCACAGTCCTGTTATTTATCGACAATATGTGGAACCCGAATCGCCCAAGTGAAGGGTAGGCATTAGATACACACACACTTTTGTCATGATATCATCCAACAATAGGCCTAATGTAAATATGTAGTGAGAGTATACATCTCTGTCGATCTATCCTGGTAATTTTGAAATGGTTAAGTTACCTGTATTCTTTCACAATGTATCACTTGGTAGAAGAATCCATCGTACACATTTTGGATTCTATTTATAAGTGTATCAGGGATTTCGTAGTTAGTCATATAGTCGCGACGCTGTTATTTCCGGCGTGACTCCTCCTCTTTGCTTACGCCTTAGGAAGCGAAGGCTCTATAAAGTCTAGGTAGGTAGTATCGTTCGCCATTTTTGTTCTTTCGTTGCCGAGCTACCAGACGAGGAATCTATTTGTCACAGCGTTAAACATTATCATGTCGTAGCTTCTATGATAATAAATCAAACGCACTGTAATTCAGGAAATAACTGAGCGCAAATAACGTCCTCGTGTGCTTTCTGCGAACGCCAACGAAAGAGCCAAAATGGCGGGCGAGTATATTAAGTATTTATCGAGCCTTAGGAAATGCATAACGTCATCATCAGCGAATCACAAGACCCACACGTTTAAATGTAATCGACCTGCAACATGATTGGCTGCCGGAAATAAGAGCGACGGGACTGTAACTTTACACATGTTTTTATGCTGCAGAGAATCGACAGCTACAATACTTTTTAATTAATCTCCTTCCTCATCATGTTCGTCATCATATTGTTGCACATTTTGCTGAATTAACTTATCCCATTGTTCATATCGTGCGACGTTAATGCAATGGCAAATGTTACAGGATAAATTTTGCATGTCTGAACCTTTTCCTTGACTGCATAATCATCACATAATGAATTTAATTCCAATAAGTGGGTAGAACTTTGGAAACATGAATAATTTTGTGTTAGTTATATAACTCCTGTAATAATGCTTATAGCTTTGTTCGGTGTTGTTTGTTAACGCCCTGTAGAGCACAATGATTAGAATATTATCAATGCGATCACAGTTTGTGACGTCCATAACAGAGCTTCCGAAAGGATCTGACGTAGTCTGAACTAAATGTGTTACAAGTTCAAGACAGATTTTTCTCTTTGTTTCTCTCTTCTCTTCACACCTCACATCCATCTCAATAATCGTCCATGAGCAAAGTAACATAATTTGTACTACTCCGCTGGACATTTTATGAGTCAATAGGTTTATCTGTTGCTTACTTACTTATTTACTTAATTACACATGGCTTTTAGAGAATCCGGAGGTTCATTACCGCCCTCACATAAGCCCGCCATCGGTCCATATCCTGAGCAATATTAATCCATTCCCTACCATCATATCCCACCTCCCTCAAATCCATTTTAATATTATCCTCCCATCTACGTCTCGGCCTCCCCAAAGGTCTTTTCTCTCAGGCCTTCCAACTAACACTCTAGGTCTATTTGCATTTCTGGACTCGACCATACATGCTACAGGCCCTGCCTATCTCAAACGTTCCTAATGTTCCTAATTATGTTGGGGTGACCGGGAGAGGAGTTTGGGGCAGAAGAAGATATCAGATGATAGACGAGATTAAGATATATAGCCTATTAGTCCTACTATATAATACTGTATACTGAATTTATTAACAGTGTTATATTTACTTTGTAATTTGCCAATTATAGCTACATTTTACATTTTTGGCTATGATATCTATACTTAACTCTTTTTAATTTTTTTTATTTGGTATTTTTCATTTATATCTATATCTGTGTCTTTTATTTAGGTAGTATCTATTTTTTTTTTCATTTTTAATTTTTAATTTGTAATTACACTTGTATCTTGCATTTGTTTCTGTTTTATCTCTTTTTTCATGTTATATGCAATTCTGTGTTTTTTTAACAAATCTGTACTGTCTATTGTAATTGGGGCTTTGCCCTGTTATAGAATAAATAAATAAATATGAGGAGACAAAGAGGAAGGCAGAAAATAGGAAAGATTGGAAAAGGCTGGGTTTGCAGTGAAAGACCTGCCCTTGGGCAGAACACTAAATGAGTGAAATTATGTCAGGTGAAGAATACAATGCGTGCAGTTCTGCGTTGTGTAACTTTCTTCATTCTCATGTAACTTCATCCCTCGTAACCCAAAATATTTCCTAAGCACCTTATTCTCAAACACCCGTAACCTCTATTCCTCTCTCAAAGAGAGAGTCTAAGTTTCACAACCATAATGAACAACCGATAATATAACTGTTTTATCAATTTTAACTTTCAATTTTTTTATATATATAAAGCAAACTGGGTGACAAAAGCTTCTCAACCGAATAATAACAGGCATTTCCCATATTTATTCTGCGTTTCATTTCCTCCCGAGTGTCATTTATATTTTGTTATACTGCTGCTCCACTTTTTTGCTTATTTGATTCTTGAATATCATCGTTCCTTTCTGCTGTCGACTAAAATAATAGCTGTTTTTTTTTCCATGTTGGTGTAGACTCGATTAGCTGATTTTTAGTAAGATTCTAAAATAATAAATTCATTAAATTATCCATAATTTTAATTCCAGTCGTCTACGGTGGTTTAGTGGTTACGAAGATTTCCATTTGTGCTAAGTCCGCGATTCAAATCCGCAGAAGAGAGCCATGAAATCTTTAGAGAAAAATATTCGAAATGTCTTTTTTTCAAAGAGAAGTGAAGCTCGAATGAGAGTATCCTAGAATCCTAGATTGATGGCATGTAGAAGAAGCCTGCCCCTGAATAAAAAAGCTCGACAGAAAATTTGCTGGTCATTTCTCGCCAACGTCAAAATTTCTTTCCGTATTATTTTCGTCTTATCATTTATGCGATGATGAATTGCTTCTTGCAGGTGACTAACCATAATTTGGGTTATGCGTACGAACTCCAACACAAAGAACATGGAAGTGTAAATAGCCTTTTTAGTTCTGACGTCAATAAAATGATGCCTTGTAGCTTTTTATGTATGCCAGATTCTGACATCAAGGAACTGAGTTCTTTGTTTCGCAAGATCTCTCTCATCCTAATATGACTCTAACAATAATCTCCGGGTCAAATAACGGTGCAGAGAGAGTTCCGACGTTATATAACGAGGGTAAAAGGCATAGACTAAGCTTAGAGGTCAACGTCTTCATAACTGGAACACATAAATCTGCATTACAATTTAGCATAGTGAAAGCAATTCGACTCCTGTGGGAGATATTTCTGTTTTAAATATAGTGTAAAATTTCAACGTAATAATTTAAATAGGATCACTAACGGTACATGCATTTCATGTATATTCTACCCTTAAGGCTTAAAATAAAAATACCTTCAATACATTAAATCACTAATTATAAACGAAATAAAATAAATCCCTTTCTTAAGCAATTCTTTTTTCTTCTTTGTTTTTCATGTTGTATCTTTGTACCAACTCACAATGAGGTTTAGGGGAAGATATAATATATTTATTTAAGTAGGTTATTTTACGACGCTGTATCAACATCTCAGGTTATTTAGCGTCTGAATATGATAATGCCGGTGAAATGAGTCCAGGGTTCAGCCAGGGTCCAGCACCGAAAGTTACCCAGCATTTGCTCAAATTGGATTGAGGGAAAACTCCGGAAAAACCCTAACCAGGTAACTTGCCCCGACTGGGATTCGAACCCGGGCCACCTGGTTTCGCGGCCAGACGCGCTAACCGTTACTCCACAGGTGTGGACAGGTGTGAACAGCACTTGACTAGGACTGGCACATATTACGGGCCTCCCTGATAGTGTGGTCAGCACGGCACAGAGCCATCGCTCAGACTACACAGAACAGTAGCCTACATGCCAAGGGACAGCACCCACTCCCATGATCGAGAGATAAATGTCTTCCATTGTTCACAATGGAAATCGAACCACGGACCGCTCGGATAGAAAGTGCGTACGCTGTTCACAGAATCAAGCGGTAGACTCTAAGGGTGCTATTCATAGACATTTCGCTAGCCCGGGCTACGAGCGTGCTAAATAGGATTTATATCATATCATATCGCTGACACTAATTTTTTTTAACAATTTATTGATCGATCAGCGCATTTAGCGCTATACAGATCATTTCTAAAAAATATAAATACAATATATGACACTGAATTGAGGGCAGCCTAGATTGGGCTCATCAATGAACAAAAATAATTGTTAATGAATAATTGTTTACATAGGTTGGTGTGATGATAAATTTTGATTATAATATGAGGTCCATTGGAAATCGGCTCTTGATTCTGGTGGGAAATGTGGACTTCCTTCCGAGAGAGTAATGGATGGCGCCTGGAACATTTTCTAGGTTGTTATAGAACTTCTTAGCTTGTGAATGAATAAACTGTTTGATTGTGTCAATGCCAGTTTCTCTGTGCAGTTGGCTGTTACGGACAAACCAAGGAGAATTGAGTAAAATTCGTAGGACTTTATTTTGAAATGACTGGATGTGTTTAATTTCACTTATTGCAGCTCCTGCCCAGACAGGACAGGCATAAAGCAGTAGAGGTCGTAATAGAGATGTGTAAAGTAGCATGCAATTTTGTAGCTGTAGAGATGATTTCTTGTTGAGGAGCGGATATAATTTAGCGAGTCTTGAGTAGGCCAATTTAAGTTTGTTGTTGATGTGATGTTTCCATGACAGACGGCGATCTAAGTGCACTCCAAGATATTTTGCAGCTTCATCCTTTGGTTTCCACGGTATCACGTTGGTTGAAAGATTCATGCATGGAACTGGTTTATGAATACGAAAAACGTTAGTTCGCTGATCATCCACCGAAAGCCCGCGCTAAGAATGTCTATGAATACGGCCCTAAGCAATTCAATTAAGTGAAATTACCAAATGCAGGATTGAACTAGTAAAACATTATTTCGTTCCAGTAAATCCCCCGACAGTAAGAAATCAATTTATGTGAGAATTTAGAACTCTCATTTGCTTCACTTTTATTTCGTGTAAATATTTTCTGTTCAAACAATAAACTATGATACTCTGTTTGGAGATACGAAGGCTACATCAAAACGAATTATACACAATATATGCGCGCGCGTTTTTACACTCTTAACAAAAATTCTAAACCTAGCAAGAATATAAACATGCTGAATAATGAATGGTAAGAGAAATTCGTTCCATAAATAATCTTATGTGCCTACAATTCAACATAATTTAAATGAAATTACTGGCTCTGAACCTTCAAATTTCTCACAATCTTATGCAATCTGGAATACCACTATCACCTACACAGTCCTTCGCTGTGGAGTAACGGTCAGCATGTCTGACTGTAAAACGAGCGGGCTCGGGTTTAAATCCTGTTTGGGACAAGTTGAGATTATCCCTCAACCAATTGAAGCACAATTGGTGAGAAATCATCGGTGTTCGACCTCGGACTAATTTCGTCGTCATAATTACACTTCTTCTCTTTCACTTTAATTTATAATAATGACTTACCTTCTTCATCCTATACAGTTTCAGTTGCTAGAAATTGGAACTCGCTTCCGAGTGATATAAGGGGTTGTTGGACAATAGCTTCATTTAGGTCAAAATTACATAAATTCTTACTTAACAGATGAATTGCTGATTAATATTTGTTACTTATAATGAAACTAACATCTGTCCATTCTTATTATTATTATCTTTAATTTCTCTAAATAGATTTACAAAACCTCTAATGGCAATTACATTAATATTCTCATTATAGAAATAGAAATATATATATTCTCCCTGTAACATAGTCCTAGTAAGCTTATATTAAATTAATTTTCATCATTTTACTAGCTATCTCAAATATTAAATTAATTATAATTCATTGAATTAAATTAGCTCATAAATTAAGTTACTACTTTACCTTATAGATTTATCTAAATTTAAATAAATGTGTAGTGAAGATTATTGCTGGAGAACCTTTTAAGTGTAGTGAAAATATTTGTAATTTAAATTTATGTATTGTATTGATTAAGGCTGGTTGAGTGGAAGAGAAGGCCTTATGGCCTTAACTCTGCCAGCGAAAATAAAACATTATTATTATTATTATTATTATTATTATTATTATTATTATTATTATTATTACCTAAACAGATTTTGCACACTAAATGTTTACTATATGCTGATGATGTTAAATTGTATAAAGTCATTGACAAACAACAAGACGTTTTTGATCTACAGCATGATTTGGACAGACTATATAGATGGAGTATCGATAATTTTCTTCTGTTAAATCTTAATAAATGTTGCTTTATGACATATTCTAAAAATAAGACAGTTGCTCAAAATTCGTATGAAATTAATGGTGTGAAGTTACCTAGAGTAGAATCATTTAAGGATTTGGGTATTTATTTTACACACAACTTATGTTTTAAAATGCACTTAAATCACGTGGTAATTGATGCATATAGAAAATTAGAATTTATAATCAGAAATACAAAAGAATGAAAAATATAAATTACTATTGATACCCTATATAAAACTCTAGTTAGAAGTAAGCTAGAGTATGCGTCTGCAATATGGTCACCTCAGTTTCAGTCCCATCAGATGCAAATAGAAAGGATACAGAAAAGATTTTTACGTTATTTATATTTTTAAAAACATCACGTGTCGTCTTATGACAAGCAAATTTCATATAATCAGTTACTTTTTTAATTTAATTATAAAACTTTAAAATCTCGACGATTAATAAATAGCCAAATTTTACTCTATAAGACTGTTAACGGTATATTGAATAACTGTGATTTTCTTAAATTCCTTCAGTTCAATATAAAAAGAACAGAATTACGTCATAGGCAATCTTTTATCATTTCTATTCCCAGAACTGTTTTCTTCAAGAACTCTCCATTGTTTGTTATGTGTAATACTTACAACTCTCTGTCTTTAAACTGTGATTCTCAATTGGATTTCAGTTTAACAATTGAAAAAATTCATACAATATTAAAAAGAATTGTATTTCCTTAGATATTTAAATTATGAAGAAGTGTATTATAATGTTTTACTCTAGTTTTTAAATAATTTTTCATCATTATATTGACATTTGGCACTATATTATCTGCAATAATATTATATTCTAGCATCTATTACCGTTATGTGTTTTCTTTCTTTCGTTTGTGTTGTGTGTTTTGTTGTTTTTTTCTCTTATTATGTATTTTGTATATATATCTATGTAAGCCACCTGTAATTGGAAGCCTGCTTCTGTTGGTGGTGGATTTAAAATAAAATAAAATAATCATCTTAATTTCTTTCCCATATTCCGGGCTTGCTGCGATGTAGCGCTTGAGCCAAAGACACGGCTTTAATTGTAATTACACTAATCTGTCTCCGCTGTAATGTAAGATGCGATGCATTTCAACACTTCATTAATGACAAGTAAAAAGATTACTTAAGTACTAGTAAAACGGAATATTTTGCATTATATTTAAAATTTTGTAAAGTGTTACAGTTCGTAATTGTAGCTCGTTCTTCTCAAATTCTCGAAGAGGTTTCGACTTGATGTTGAAGACGATTCTCTTGTTATATGGCCTACATAACCAATACTTGTAATTTAAAATTATACAGAGTGAACCGTAAGTCGTTAATTTCAAGGGTTTATTCGTTGAGATATTTCAAACAAAAAGTTCAATACAATTTTGCTCGTTCTTCCTTTTCGAGAAAAAAATTGTATTATGTGAAACATTTCATAGCGTGTTTTGGGAAAGCTATTGATTTAATTCTCAATATGATCAGCCAGTTTAAGAGAGCAGCGTATTATGATAATAAATGATTGAAATAAATTTAGTTTTGGCCTTTAAATGTGCAGAAATTTGATCCGAACAAATGTAACATTTTAAAATTCCTTTGCAGAACGAAAAGTTACATTTGTTCGGATCAAATTTCTGCACAGTTAAAAGACAAAACTAAAATTCTTTCAATAATGTACTCGTATTATCATAATACACTTCTCTCTTAAACTGACTGAGAATACTGGGAATTAAATTAATGGCTTTCCCAAAACAAAGTATGAAATGTTTCATATAAAACAATTTTTATCTAAAAAAGAAAGCAAACACGAGCAAAATTGCATTAAACTTTTTGTTTGAAATATCTCAAAGAATAACCCCCTGAAATTAATGACATTACTTACAGTTCACCCTATAAATTACAGTGCGCTTAATTTTCCAATAAGTTATAGTTAGGGGAGAGTCGGGTAGTATCGGACATCGGGTAATATCGGACAGTGAGTTTCTTTCATCTACCACACGATGATAGTACCTGAGTGACATGGTTACGTTTCTGTGATGTCGCATAGAGAAACGTAACCATGTCATTCAGGTTCTACCATATGGTGATAGATGAAAGAAACGCACTGTCCGATACTACCCGACTCTCCCCTATAAACATTAGTCAAGCGCTTCTCAACGTAAATTAATCTAGCATT
The DNA here is from genome assembly GCF_040183065.1 of Periplaneta americana. Lineage (NCBI taxonomy): Eukaryota > Metazoa > Arthropoda > Insecta > Blattodea > Blattidae > Periplaneta > Periplaneta americana. The sequence continues at coordinate 183,227,034 of NC_091119.1, forward strand.
GTTCATATATACACAAAATTATAACATAGTATCAGTAAATATTAATATACAACACGATATATTAGTATGATTTAATTCTCATAATTTTCTTATCAAAATCAAATAATTTATATAAGATAACACCTACTTATTTATGGCTTTTAAGGAACCCGGATGTTCATTGCCGCCCTCACATAAGCCCGCCATAGGTCCCTATCCTGTGCAAGATTAATCTAGTCTCTACAGTCATATCCCACCTCCCTCATATCCATTTTAATATTATGCTCCCATCTAGTCTCGGCCTCCCCAAAGGTCTTTTTCCCTCCGGCCTCCTAGCTAACACTCTATATGCATTTCTGGATTCGCTCATATGTGCTACACGACCTGCCCATCTCAAACGTTTGGATTTAATGTTCCTTATCATGTTAAATGAAGAATACAATGCGTGCAGTTTTGCGTTCTGTAACTTTCTCCATTCTCCTACAACTTCATCCATCTTAGCCCCAAATAATTTCCTAAGCACCTTATTCTTAAATACCCTTACTCTGTTCCTCTCGCAAAGTGAAAGTCCAAGTTTCACAACTATACAAAACAACCGATAATATAACTGTTTTATAAATTCTAACTTCCAGCTTTTTTGAGAGCAGACTGCATGACAAAAGCTTCTCAAGCCGTGGCGTGTAGGCAAATCCTTATTTTGGGATTACACATGTGTGGATACACTGGCCCCTTCTCATCTGTCTTCAACCTCTAACAAACCAGGATCTGCAGCAGAAAGTGCCGCTGTCAGCAAACACCATAAATATAAACAATCTTGCAGATAATTATATTTTTGTCCCTTTTGCGGTTGAAACGTTTGGATCATGGTGTAGTAAAGCCAAAGCTCTCATCTCCACCATAGGCAGAAGTTTAGTGCAGCTTTCTGGGGACCCTCGAAGCAGTCAATATCTACGTCAGCGCATTGGTATCGCCATTCAGCGCGGTAATGCTACAAGTATTCTGGCGTCCTTCCCCGAGTCCTCTTATTTAGATGAGATTTTCTTCCTTTAATTATTCGATTTATTTGTATTTTATTATAGAGAACCTCAGATATTCTATTACATTTAAATTGTGGATTTGTAATGCATATTTTAAATTTTGGAAAATAACCCAATAAATAAACATGTTGCCATGCAATCAATGACATTTAAAAATCGGTTATTTAGCGACGTTGTATCAACTGCGAAGTATCTAGCATCGACAGAATTTGTGAAAACGAGATATCACTGGCAAAATAATTTCAAGAATTCGTCATAGACCCGACATCCTCCTTCCAGTTGGGAAAAAAAAATCTAAAAAAAAAAAACAGGAAATTAGCCCAAGTGAGGTTCGAACCCACGCCCGAACGTAGTCCTGGATCAAAAGATGACAAGCTACTACCTGAATTACGAATGTCGCCTTGTTTGTAGGTTGTATGGTACATATGATGATATAATATGAAACGAATAATAAGGTTGTAAATTTTCCTGTAATGTTATATGGATATATTGTCTATATTCCTTGTTCTCTGTAGTATGCGATAATTTCCTCGACAGAACAGATGGGATCTGAGTTGCGCAACATAATAAAAGTATTCTCTCTGTCTTGTCTCTTCTTAATGCAATTCAGTCTTGATTCGTACTTCGTGTTTGTTGGTGCTAAGTTTAACTAAAGCAAATCATATCACTAAGTAAAACATTCACAGGTGAAATAGTTTCTGAACAGTTACAAAAACCCTCATCTTTTACGCAGTCAGTCGTGAAAATAATTTTTCATACACGTAATTTTTTTAATTACAATGCAGAGGTGTTAGAATTTAACTTATAAAGTATGCGAGAGCCATGAGATCACTGAGTCGAGGATATTTTCTGAGGGAAGGAAGTGGAAATCGGCATATGCATCAGTGTTTTTGCCACTCTGAATGTACTGTATCAAAAAGAGATATGACTTTGTGAAAGAAGTAGTACATAGAACTTTTTACTTTTTCGCTGCAAAAAGAAATAAATTCAGAGTGATTCGTAGAAATACACAATTTCAGCACTCTCGATATCGAGAAAGTATTTTTTTGTATGCCGTCTGTTTATATGTAGTGATTTCTTCTGAATTATTAAACGGATTTTGTTCACAACCAGTATCTACGAGTATGTATATCAGGATTATTATGTGCATAAAATATAATATTTTTTTCGCAAATGAACACTGGACCTTAATTTAAAATAAACAACACGGAAGTGCGATTTATTCCAAATCTGAGCAAATTACTTTCCGAAGTTGTTTTTGTTACGGTGTATAAACTAACTTACAGCTCCTATCAAAGTAAAAGTATTTGTTCTGAGAAATTAATCGGTATCTACCGGATTTTCTTTTCGATTGTGTTTCTCATCAAAGTTTCAACCACCACACAGAAGAATCATCACAAAACATCACACAAAGTGCAGGTAGGCAGGATCTCTCTCTATTAAAAGACTATCAGTCACTAGTTCTAAATCTCTTTTGCTACGAGAACCAATTATTTTTGTGCGAGATCGTGCGTATTTGCTTGTTTTCCGCACAGAACCAATACGCGGTAAGTGTGAAATACCACATTCAGTATTCCCAACTTAACACACATAACAATTTCCCTCTTCTTACCGCTTAAGCGCGACATTCATTTTACTTCTTTAGGCTTTTAACATATTATTTTTAGAGACGTTTAACATAGTAATAATTATAAATTGGAAACTTACCACTGCAATTTCACCTAAATTGCAATGTTAATTATTGTCTTTAAATATTTGCAAAAATTAAGTAAAGTCTACTACTCCACGAAACTTATTGCATTCCTGATACAAGTAACATTAAGGAAGCCGTGAAAAAATCAACAAGATTCCAGATGCCGATGTTATTGCTGCAATATGTTATATAAATAATATTGTTAAAATATTAAAATGAAAAATAAATAATTACATAACCTTACCGTTTGTTTTAAGTTCGCATTTATAGACTGGGGGGGGGGGGGGGAAAGACAGACGTATAACACGGCCTGCTGGAGTATAGTAAACACAGAAAACATTTTATAGCAACAATGTTGAAGAAAGATATTTTGGTTTTCCGAAGTTGCCGTCATTAAACAGAAACCAACATGGAGATTTCATTGCAACTAATTAGAAATTCCTCTTTCAGGTATGTAATAAACGATCTTCGCACAAAATAATGTACGATACATGAGCGGTATGTTTGTTTTCATGTTCTCGGAAATTAGAAAAGCTCAACTACGTTTCGCTTTTTCAATCTTTTCCTCGAACATGAAAACGTCAACATACCGCTCTTGTAACGTATATTACTATTACAATTTCCACTTCAAGGGTCTGATTTCACACTACTAATAGTTATTCAGAAATAAAAGACTATAATTTGAATTACATTATAAATCACTTATATTTTAATATTTATATCACTTTTAAATATTAGTTTTGTAAAGATTAAAATATTATCAGTAGAGACCGGATTTTAAAGGAAAAATTTTTCATCAAAAAAGGACAAAAAAAGGAAAAGTTATAGCCAAAAAAAAGGACTTGGAAAAGGATTCTATTACTCCCCAAAACACACTTCAGCACATTCATGGATATACATGGCACACACAATCTTACATTTATCTCTTCACAATATAAGGAAAGTGTTGTATTTGATATGGTCAAAAAAGGACTTCAAAAAAGGACTATATTACTCCCTCAAAAGGGCGTTATTTTAATTGAAAACACACTTCAGCACATTCATGGATACACATAGCACACACAAGCTTATATTTATCGCTTCACAACATAAGGAAAGTATTGTATTTGATCACATTCAACATTTTAATGTTTCAATATGATTCTGCCTCTTTAAATGCAAATGTATTTATAAACAGCAAATGATCGCTCAACATCAATTGAAACCAGAGGTGAAAATTTCCTTTTTATCTTGAACTCTAAATCAGCACACTTTATTATTTTTTCAATGTCTGGAATCAGGAGAAGAATGATATTTATTTTCGCTTGTTCAGGAAGTTATAGGCCTATCGGAAAAAATATAAGAAATTATCTAAATGTTTGCGATATTCTGCCAAAAAAGGAACAAAATAAGAGATGTTTTTAAAAAAAGGAGAAAAAAGGGAAGTCAAAACCGCATAATTTGGTTGGTGGAAGATAGTTTTGGATATCGTAATTACTTATTTCACGCTTCATGTTGAAATAAAAAAAAAGGGGGGATTCCCTTTAAAATCCGGTCTCTAATTATCAGAAATAGTCCCAAAATGCGAAATAACTTTTTCATAATAATTTGTGAAAAATAAATTACCATAAGATTGGTGACATTAATCGATGTTATTCGATTATGTTAAACTGTATAACAACTAATTCGATTATGTTAAACTGTATAACAACTGCACAGTTAATGTCAGAAATGAAATTAGCTCTGGAAAGAGCGTATTTCAGAATACGATATTTAAAAATATTAAGGGTAAACGTGATATGATTACGTCTCGTGACGAGAATATTGTACAAAATGGAAATATAAAAATTGGAAATTTATCCTATGAAGAGGTGGAAAAATTCAAATACCTGGGAGCAACAGTAACAAATATAAATGATACTTGGGAGGAAATTAAAAACAGAATAAATATTGGAAATGCCTGTTATTATTCGGTTGAGAAGCTTTTATCATCCAGTCTGTTGCCAAAAAAATCTTAAATCTTATAAAACAGTTATATTACCGGTTGTTCTATATGGTTGTTAAACTTGGACTCTCACTTTGAGAGAGGAACATAGGTTAACGGTGTTTGAGAATAAGGTCCTTAGGAAAATATTTGGGGCTAAGAGGGATGAAGTTACAGGAGAATGGAGAAAGTTACACAATACAGAACTGCACACATTGTATTCTTCACCTGACATAATTAGGAAAATTAAATCTAGACGTTTGAGATGGGCAGGGCATGTAGTACGCATAAGCGAATCCAGAAATGCATATAGAATGTTAGTTGCGAGGCCGGAGGGTAAAAGACCTTTGGGAAGGCCGAGACGTAGATGGCAAAATAATATTAAAATGGATTTGAGGGAGGTGGGATATGATGATAGAGAATGGATTAATCTTGCTCAGGATAGGGACCAATGGCGGGCTTATGTGAGGGCGGCAATAAACCTCCGGGTTCCTTAAAAGCCAGTAAGTAAGGGTAAACGTGATCAAGGATGAGAATGGTGACTTACTTGCAGACTCTCATTCAATATTGAACAGATGGAAAAACTATTTTGGGCAACTACTAAATATACATAGGCCAAATAGAAATGATTGGGATGAAATTGAAATACAAACTGCTGAGCCATTTATACCCGAACCCACACTTTTTGAAGTCGAAGTTGCGATACAAAATCTGAAAAATTATAAGTCTCCAGGTATCGATCAAATTCCAGCAGAATTAGTACAAGAGAGTGGAAGCATATTATCTAACGAAACTTATAGGCCTAAGCTTGTACTTGCTATTTGGGAAAAGGAAATTGTACCAGAACAATGGAAGGAGTCCATAATCGTACCTATCTTTAAGAAGGGGACTAACTGTAGTAACTTCCGAGGAATATAACTTTTGTCGTACAAAATTTTGTCCAATATTCTTTTGAGAAGATTAACTCCATATGTAGATGAAATTATTTGGGATCATCAGTGTGGCTTTAGGCGTAATAGATCAACTATTGATCAGATATTTTTTATTCAACAGATAATGGAGAAAAAATGGGAGTATAAGGGTACAGTGCATCAGTTATTCATAGATTTCAAAAAGGCGTATGACTCGGTTAAGAGAGAAGTTTTATTTGATACTCTTATTGAATTTAGTATTCCCAAGAAACTAGTTCGATTAATTAAAATTGTATCAGTGAAACGTACAAAAGAGTCCGTATAGGTCAGATTCTGTCAGATGCGTTTCCAATTCACTGTGGACTAAAGCAAGGAGATGCATTATCACCTTTACTTTTAACTTTGCTCTAGAGTATGCCATTAGGAAAGTCCAGGATAACAGAGAGGGTTTGGAATTGAACGGGTTACATCAGCTGCTTGTCTATGCGGATGACGTGAATATATTAGGAGAAAATCCACAAACTATTAGAGAAAATACGGGAATTTTACTTGAAGCAAGTAAAGAGATAGATTTGGAAGTAAATCCCGAAAAGACAAAGTATATGATTATGTCTCGTGACCAGAATCTTGTACGAAATGGAAATATAAAAATTGGAAATGTATCCTTTGAAGAGGTGGAAAAATTCAAATACCTGGGAGCAACAGTAACAAATATAAATGATACTTACTTACTTACTTACTTACTTACAAATGGCTTTTAAGGAACCCGAAGGTTCGTTGCCGCCCTCACATAAGCCCGCCATCGGTTCCTATCCTGTGCAAGATTAATCCAGTCTCTATCATCATATTCCACCTCCCTCAAATCCATTTTAATATTATCCTCCCATCTACGTCTCGGCCTCCCCAAAGGTCTTTTTCCCTCCGGTCTCCCAACTAACACTCTATATGCATTCCTGGATTCGCCCATACGTGCTACATGCCCTGCCCATCTCAAACGTCTGGATTTAATGTTCCTAATTATGTCAGGTGAAGAATACAATGCGTGCAGTTCTGCGTTGTGTAACTTTCTCCATTCTCCTGTAACTTCATCCCGCTTAGCCCCAAATATTTTCCTAAGCACCTTATTCTCAAACACCCTTAACCTATGTTCCTCTCTCAAAGTGAGAGTCCAAGTTTCACAACCATATAGAACAACCGGTGATATAACTGTTTTATAAGATTTAAAATTTTTTTGACAACAGACTGGATGATAAAAGCTTCTCAACCGAATAATAACAGGTATTTCCCATATTTATTCTGCGTTTAATTTCCTCCCGAGTGTCATTTATATTTGTTACTGTTGCTCCAAGATATTTGAATTTTTCCACCCCTTCGAAGGATACTCGTAAATCTCCAATTTTTATATTTCCATTTCGTACAATATTCTTGTCACGAGACATAATCATATACTTTGTCTTTTCGGGATTTACTTCCAAACCGATCGCTTTACTTGCTTCAAGTAAAATTTCCGTGTTTTCCGTAATCGTTTGTGGATTTTCTCCTAACATATTCACGTCATCCGCATTGATAAGAAGCTGATGCAACCCGTTCAATTCCAAACCCTGCCTGTTATCCTGAACTTTCCTAATGGCATATTCTAAAGCGAAGTTAAAAAGTAAAGGTGATAGTGCATCTCCCTGCTTTAGCCCGCAGTGAATTGGAAAAGCATCAGATAGAAACTGACCTATACGGACTCTGCTTTATGTTTCACTCAGACACATTTTAATTAATCGAACTAGTTTCTTGGGAATACCAAATTCAATAAGAATATCATATAATACTTCCCTCTTAACCGAGTCATATGCCTTTTTAAAATCTATGAATAACTGATGTACTGTACCCTTATACTCTCATTTTTTCTCCATTATCTGTCGAATACAAAAAATCTGATCAATAGTCGATCTATTACGCCTAAAACCGCACTGATGATCCCCAATAATTTCTTCTACGTACGGAGCTAATCTTCTCAAAAGAATATTGGACAAAATTTTGTACGACGTCAACAAAAGTGATATTCCTCGAAAGTTACCACAGTTGGTTTTGTCCCCCTTCTTAAAAATAGGTACAATTATGGACTCCTTCCATTGTTCTGGTACAATTTCCTTTTCCCAAATAGCAACTACAAGTTTATAAATTTCGCTATATAATGCACTTCCACCCTCTTGTATTAATTCTGCTGGAATTTGATCGATACCTGGAGACTTGTACTTTTTCAGATTTTCTATCGCAATTTCGACTTCTGAAAGTGTGGGTTCAGGTATAAATGGCTCAGCAGTTTGTATTTCAATTTCGTCCCGATCATTTCTATTTGGCCTATGTACATTTAGTAGTTGCGCAAAATAGTTTGATACTCGGGAGGAAATTAAACATAGAATAAATATGGGAAATGCCTGTTATTATTCGATTGAGAAGAGTTTATCATCCAGTCTGCTCTCAAAAAATCTGAAAGCTAGAATTTATAAAACAGTTATATTACCGGTTGTTCTGTATGGATGTGAAACTTGGACTCTCACTTTGAGAGAGGAACATAGGTTAAGGGTGTTTGAGAATAAGGTGCTTAGGAAAATATTTGAGGCTAAGAGGGATGAAGTTACAGGAGAATGGAGAAAGTTATACAACACAGAACTGCACGCATTGTATTCTTCACCTGACATAATTAGGACCAATAAATAAATTAAAAAAAAGACAATGCTCGTTTTGCCCGTTGTTTCGGCTTAAATAATATTCTCTGTACCAATCTCACTTGTTTGGTTCACAAGACTCTCAATAATAATGAGAATATGAAATGAAACAGACTACAATGAACTGCTGTTTTAATAACATCTCCAAGAGAACAGTCATGCCATATGCTAGAAACTTAGCTACTGACTATGACGCAGTGTTAAAACAGCGTGATTTTCTTTGCCGTAGAAACGCGCTAAACACCAGGCACAATATTTACCCACAATACTCCTTCAATCATACTCCTTTCTTCCTTCCCTCATTGATAATGGAATCGAGGTAACACTGATTTTAAATTATGAAAAGTTAAAAGACCGAAATAGGCATTTTGTAGCCTTCAATTCCAGAAATAGGCACTCATCACCTAAATAGGCCATTTTAGGCACTATAGAACTTCCATATCCTAATCCTAAGCCTCTATAATGGATAAATTAATTAAAGAGTCTTTAGCTTTGAATAAAGGAACAAAATAGGCAAAAAGGGCAAAGCCACAGCTCTAATGATTAGAAACTAGATTAAGACCTAGAATTAAGCTTGATGAAGCCAAGATTTGTAAAAATTTATATGGTGAACAAACAAGAACTACTACTATTACTACTACAACAAGAGGGCTAATTCTAGCCTCTTGTACTACTATCACTAGGGCCTACTATTACAACTTACTTACTTACTTACAAATGGCTTTTAAGGAACCCGAAGGTTCATTGCCGCCCTCACATAAGCCCGCCAGCGGTCCCTATCCTGTGCAAGATTAATCCAGTCTCTATCATCATATTCCACCTCCCTCAAATCCATTTTAATATTATCCTCCCATCTACGTCTCGGCCTCCCTAAAGGTATTTTTCCCTCCGGTCTCCCAACTAACACTCTATATGCATTTCTGGATTCGCCCATATGTGCTACATGCCCTGCCCATCTCAAACGTCTGGATTTAATGTTCCTAATTATGTCAGGTGAAGAATACAATGCGTGCAGTTCTGTGTTGTGTAACTTTCTCCATTCTCCTGTAACTTCATCCCGCTTGGCCCCAAATATTTTCCTAAGCACCTTATTCTCAAAAACCCTGAACCTATGTTCCTCTCTCAGAGTGAGAGTCCAAGTTTCACAACCATACAGAAGAACCGGTAATATAACTGTTTTATAAATTCTAACGTTCAGATTTTTGGACAGCAGACTGGATGATAAGAGCTTCTCAACCGAATAATAACACGCATTTCCCATATTTATTCTGCGTTTAATTTCCTCCCGAGTGTCATTTATATTTGTTACTGTTGCTCCAAGATATTTGAATTTTTCCACCCCTTCGAAGGATACTCGTAAATCTCCAATTTTTATATTTCCATTTCGTACAATATTCTGGTCACGAGACATAATCATATACTTTGTCTTTTCGGGATTTACTTCCAAACCGATCGCTCTACTTGCTTCAAGTAAAATTTCCGTGTTTTCCCTAATCGTTTGTGTATTTTCTCCTAAGATATTCACGTCATCCGCATAGACAAGAAGCTGATGTAACCCGTTCAATTCCAAACCCTGCCTGTTATCCTGAACTTTCTTAATGGCATATTCTAGCGCGAAGTTAAAAAGTAAAGGTGATAGTGCATCTCCCTGCTTTAGCCCGCAGTGAATTGGAAAAGTATCAGATAGAAACTAACCTAACCCATACTATTACAACTACAACATAAAAACCCATTTCTTACCTATACTGTACTTCATACTCTTCATATCAGTGTACATTTAATCTAAACTTTTTCATTAGTACCCTAATACCAATAGTCATTCATTATTATAATTCGACGAGACTTTAACATTTTAGTGTATATTGTATAAACCACAGCATTCCTATGTTTTTAACTTGATTTTCCCTTCCCATCTCACAAACTAGCTATCAAGAGAAATTTATCATTTTTTAATTATTTTCACGTATAGTTCCGCATAATATATATATATATATATATATACACACATATATATATATAAGTTTTCAGTTTCCGGACATAACACTTGTGATGAAATAAGTAGGCCTACGTATATCCATTACATAATCCTTTGACAGATCCTGGCTGATATGTACTGTACTTACGCGGTATTCTGAAGTCGTTTCTTATTTTTAATGACGTCAACAATAAGTTCCATAAGTACAGATATAACTTCGTAAATCATTCTGTATATATAAGAGACCGGACGTATGTCGTTGAGATGTCATTCATGATTATTACATGAGGAATAAGTTTTAAGAAAATGAGTTCATGCATAACGAAACCTTTAGGAAGGATTGACAGACACAGACATAATGCATAGCCTAATATTATATCATCTCTTGTTTCCTTAATTCATAAGTAAACTGAATTATGAACAACTAATTTAATACCAATTATATATTATTGTGTGTACTTTTTTTCTAGATTTCTCTAAGTTAGTTGAATTTTATTTCTTAATTTATCAAACTATAGATAGTATAGTCTAGAAAAGAAAGAGCTAGTAGGTCTACGTAATAGTTCCGTAACAATGAGGGCAGTCCTCTTTACAACACGTCATAAATAATAATAATAATGTGTTCCATCTCTGAATTACATTATCTGTGTTACCTGGTATACTAATTGACGTCAACGATGTCTTAGATAAACGGTGTCAATAAAAAACAACCATTCAACTAAATAAATTATAATGTAACAAGTCAAGGTTAGCTGCATCTATGAGTCTTACGCAATATATTTGATACTTGATCATTGTTCTTAGTTTTAATATTAGTAGTAGTAGTAGTAGTAGTAGTAGTAGTAGTAGGTTAGGTTATTTTACGACGCTTTATCAACATCTTAGGTTATTTAGCGTCTGAATGAGATGAAGGTGATAATGACGGTGAAATGAGTCCGGGGTCCACCACCTAAAGTTACCCAGCATTTGCTCATATTGGGTTGAGGGAAAACCCCGGAAAAAACCTCAACCAGATAACTTGCCCCGACCGGGAATCGAACCCGGGCCACCTGGTTTCGCAGCCAGACGCGCTGATCGTTACTCCACAGGTTGGACGTTTTAATATTTAACTTCAATTATCTTAATAATAATGTCAATATAAACTTACATTATCCAGCATGTGTACTCTCGGCTACTTAATGTATACTGGTAGCTGCACACAAATTATTATTTAATTACACACTTCTCAAGTAAAAGGACTGCATCTTCAATTTCATTACTAACATTGGATTAGTATTACTATGGGCATCTGCTGGCAACAAAGAGAACTACAAATTTCGATAACAAAACTATACTGGATAAGCGATGGCGCAAAAAAATAAAAATGAAAAAAGTCAACAAGCTTTGGTTTCTCAGTCTTAATATTAACAGATTTGCGGCTCAACAGATTGATAATTTCATTTACTTCTGAATATCCTTTCCAGTTTAAAGGAGGGGGAAGCATGTCACCAAGAAACGAGTTTTCTACTACTGTTTCCCACTTCAAACTACTTTATCAATTAAAATAAAACTCACCTTAATGTTTGTACTAGGTACATTAATATGCAGTTGTAAGCTTTCTCTAATGCATCTGCAATTTTATTCGAGTATTTTTCCAGCTCTTTGAACCCGACAGAATTCTTCATATGCTCTAAAAAGATTCGTGCCTGCGAAATGATAATGTAATATTGTTCAAATTTGCCACGCCAATATACATTAGTTTCAAGTGCCCTTTTTAACGCCGATTAGTAAACATTGCCAAAAATAAACCTTTTGGAAATAACTACTGTCACACAGCCAGAACTAACACTTTGATTACTACACATTTTTTCCAAACTGAGCACTGGTGATAAGTCAACCAACGTCTGTTCAACACATTATATTTGTTGTCTTCTTTCCATAGAAAAAAAAAGATATATGGAGGAAGAACACACTAAATCATCCATTGGATTAATTTATAATTCGCTAAATAACTATAATCGGCACTATAATCTTACGAACAACAGCACACATCACACAATAATATTATAATCACAGAAATACCGACAGCTAACAATCAAGACGACGCTACAACTGGTGAACTCGCGCTAAAAATTGAAATATCATGCATGCCAACACATCTCACTTCAAACAAGCGAAAAAAAAAAACTGAAGAAATCCCAGAGTTACGTATATGTTGACAACACTACCTGACACGAAAAGATGGTCGCGCGCAAGCACAAGGAGATAGGTTTTTGATAAGTGTTAATGGACACAGATAATACAAAATTACAAATTATATATTAAGGCATCGATGGAGAACCTGCCCCGCCACTTTCTTACACATATAACTTCTGATCACATAAATATATAACAGATTGGCCAACTCCATGTTAAAAAACGGTAACATCTGGAAGAGAACAACCACCAGGATCGCCATCGTCGATTGGAATGACCGCTAGATGGAAGTACAGTTGCTCCATGCAAGTAGCTAGATAGCAGTATAGTGAAACAGATAAAAGTTGTTGCCGTCAAAGCCTATAAGGTTAAGCAATCTCTTATATGTAATCTGGGATATAATCTAGCGATTTCTTATTTGTTTTCCTTTATTAATTAAAAAAAAAAACGTTAAACTAACATTACATTTGCTGCACGACCATCAATGCTGCTATACAGTAAAGAATCGTCTGCTAGCATAGCCAACGAAAATTTCCTTCAATGCGATCTATCAACATTATTTCTAACCTTTCATTTCATAGATGGTAACACAGTAAAACAACGTGTGAATAAAAACTATTTTCCCTGGACCAAAACTGCAACAATATTACGTGTGAATAAAGACGAGTGTTTACCCTGGACCAAAGTACAAGTGCTCGAGGACTGTGACAAGGTCAGGGTGAGTTAGATGAAGGGAAAGATAAATGCTGAAACGCATTTCTTTCGGTCGAATATTTGCTTCTAAAGTTGCGGTGGAGGTAAAAGTACCAAAAAAAAAAAAAAAAAGTAGAAACCGTAAAATCTATAGTAAAAATGCAATTTCCATTTACTTAACCAAAGTCTCGTAAGTGGGGGTAGGTCTCACCGGGCTGAAACCTCCTCCCACCCATTTTTCAAGAAATATTTTAAAATTATATTAGATTAAAACCATAAAGAAACAATCCACCATTGGCGTTGCGAGAAAGGAAAATATTGTTTGATTATTTTACCGACAATTACCAATATTTAGAATAATAAATATTTTATATTTCTGCTGACAGGTTGTTTTAAATTGATCAATGATCTTCAAAGAAATTATGAAGCTACAATTCTCAAAACAAACAATAACTAGATTTATTTAGAGTGAGCATCTATGTATTCACTCTGCAATGATGGAGAATGGATTTTACTTTATAAAAACGTTTGAGGAATCTAAATTGATTTTAAATTTCATAGTATTAAACAATAATGTAGGGTGTAACATGATCTTGCTGACAAACTTTAAAGGAACCATATGTTCGATGACATGTCCTTAGGGAGTTACTCATCCAGAAAGTCAGATCTCCAGTATTTTTTTTCAGCAATGCAATTAAATTTTCCATGCATTGATCGACCAACTCTGTCGAGCATGGCAGGGTTGCTTTGAATTTGTTGGATGATAAGATGAACTGAAGGAGCACTATACAGAACAACAAAATTAAACAAACTTACTACAATGTAAAAAAAGATAATAAGGACTTATGGCGTACAGTTATGGCAAAATGCTTGATGCAGAATGCATTTCTATAAAGGATGCATAACTCATGAAGACGTGCTATTGCATATATGTTCTTTAATAAGAAATTATCCTTTCTGTATGATCTATCATTCCTCAAAGTTTGTCAATGAGATCCTGTTACATACTATATTATCTTTTAAATATATTGCATGTAAGTTACAGGCAAATTTGCCAAGTGATGTTCCCAAAACCTGTCCCTCTCCAATCTTAAATTTCTGGCTGTGCCATTGCTTAAGCAACTTTGAGAGACTGATATTGCAAAAATATTCACATTTATCATTTCATTACAGTAATTATTAACATTAAAATGTGTTTCATTTTTAAATTTTCCAGAACATTTTAATGTACACCGAAAGGACAAAAGTAGGAGTGTGGAGAAAATCTTTGAAGGACACCTGGATAAACGAAGGCATTCAGGATGACAGATGGCAGAAAGACATGAATCAAAATCGTCATGGAAGCCAAGAATCTTCATGGATTGAAGAGCCATGGAGAAAGAAAAAGTATATTTTATAGTCTACTCCCTTTTCCTCTAAACAGCTGGTAGTCAGTTACTTTATGAAACTAGAGATTGCTTATTGTGTTTACCAACATATAATTATTAATTTTGTTACATTAATGCCAGAGAAAGCGCAAGATTATTTTTAAACTATACACAAATTCACTCCCAGTCGAAAGTGCATTTTTTAAGGGGACACTCTACTAAAAATGACAACTTTTTTCCTAGTCATTTTTTTCAACCAAACTTTGAGAGCATGTTTACTGTGTAAAGGACTAACAAAATCCAAATTTTGAACTCCCAAATGTTTTTACCTTTTGATTCTTGATTTTTTTTCTATTCCTTTTAGAAATATTTTCAAATCCAAGTTTTTAGTAGAAGATCTCAATTTCTAAGCTTCGTTTCTTTTGGTTACATTCACAAGACATAGATAAACATTTCTATGCATTCATTTTATAAAATATCTTATATGTTCACCTTAAAAATATTTTTTGAAATTTTAAAAATGTTATTTTTGTTATAATTCACGACAAAAAAATATTAATAAAATAAACTAGCAGCATTTCTTACAAAATAAATGCATAGAAGCATGCAGCTACCTCATAAAAACTTGCAGTAAACATTTAATTCAGATTGATTAGATTTTGGCATAAAAAAAGTTGGTATTGAATCAAGACAAATGGATTTGAAAGTAAAATGAATATATTTTATGTAAATTAAAATTCTCCTCCACTACATTCATCTAGTAACTTCAGGGAGCCAACTTTAGAACAAAAAGTTACTAGATTTGTAATCAGAAATTTGTAAAAAGAAATTCTTTGATGAAAAAATAATTTTGACAGCTCTTTGAATGCCATGCCCCTTTACAGCCTTAATTTTAAAAAATCTAAACATATTTGTAATCTGAATTGAACTAAATTCATTTGGGATATGAAAATATATAATTACGGTATTCTAAAGAAGTGAAAGAGCCAATAATTTTTTTTCTTGGAAAATATTCATGGTTTTCAGTGGTGTCCTCTTAAACTAAACCTGAATTTATATGGATATATTTTTAATAAATTAACTGACATTTTATGTTATTTCCCCCTATCAACTGCATTGGGGCGTGTTTAAACATTTTCCGATTTATTTTCGATCTATCGAAATGCTTCTGCAATTGCTCCTTGGTCTAGAGCTCTTGACCATCAGCCTATCACCTTGAAGTGATGACATCAACCAGATTAGGAATATTGTTCTTAATCAAGTGTCATGCTGATTGCAGTGTATCCAAAATTCAGGATAGAAAATACATACTGATCACCACAAACAAGTCCACATATGTGGAGTAACGGTCAGCGCGTCTGGCTGCAAAACCAGGTGGCCCGGGTTCGAATCCCGGTCGGGACAAGTTACCTGGTTGAGGTTTTTTCCGGGGTTTTCCCTCAACCCAATACGAGCAAATGCTGGGTAACTTTCGGTGCTGGACCCCGGACTCATTTCACTGGCATTATCACCTTCATTTCATTCAGACGCTAAATAATCTAGATGTTGATACAGCATCGTAAAATAACCCAATAAAATAAAATAAATAAATAAAACCACAAACAATGTAACATAACAGTAGCAACAAAATTAATCAATCAGGCAACAAAGATTTTAGTGGGTGTGAATGGTTTACTTCATGCCTTGTTATTAGTATCACATTCTCAAAGTTAAATTTCACAATCAGATAATTTTCTATTCTTAGTATAATCAAATGATTCAAATGCTCCTGAGTCTGGTTCGATTGTTTTTTTCTCTCTCAAAATTTTACCGCTCCTATGAATTTTCTGTTCATGTGACCAATGCGTAAATATAAGCCTGATTATGAATCACCCTTCCCCTTCAGGATAATAAAATCTAGTGAAATATTTTTCCCAAAATTACTGTGTTCTACTTTAAATAAGATGACAATCTTAACAGATAATGAGCCATGATGAACAGAAAAATTGAAACACACAGCTATAGCAAGCAATTATTATTAGATATAATATTGTATTAGTTTTCAATTCCAAGCAATCATACAGTGATAAAACTTAAAACAACCATTAACCATTTAGGATCGAAGTGGATATCTGACAAGAACTATCATAAGTCAGACATAATATGTCTTTTTCCAATTTACTTGGTTTACTCTTCTATATAACAAACTGGATGTGAACAAGTTTAAATTAATTTACGCAGTCGAAACTAGATTCAGTCTTAGTTGAAACTTGTTCTTACATGTTTCTTTCATATTGTCGTGCATCATGGAGCACCTAAATATTTATAAACCCACGCTTCCTTCTCATTCACACACTACTAATTTATTTATTTCCTGTTTGTACTTCGTGAACCATTTTACATGAAGGCTTGTATTAATGCCTCGTATCACTTGCACAGCATGATGAGATTGCACCTAGTAATTGTACCTGTTATTCTTAATTATTTTGTATAATAAAATTTCAATCTATTAATATTTAATTTTTAAGGGTGCTATTCATAGACATTTCGCTAGCCCCGCTACGAGCGTGCTAAACTAGCCCCGACTTTGCTAGAGGAGGGACGAATTATTCATATCGCTAACATTGGTTTATGAATATGAAAAACGTTAGTTTCGCTGATCATCCACCGGAAGCCCGCGCTAAAAATGTCTATGAATAAGGCCCTAAGACTTTTACAATGTCAGAAACTTGTACTGCAACAAGTCTATTTCATCAACGATAAATAACCTCGTAGTTGATACAGTGTCGTTAAATAACCAAGGAAAAAAAAACAAGTCTGCTGACTGCTAATAAATAATATTATTCTATTATTATTATTATTATTATTATTATTATTATTATTATTATTACTTACTTACTTACTTACTTACTTATTTACTTACTGGCTTTTAAGAAACCCGGAGGTTCATTGCCGCCCTCACATAAGCAAGCCATTGGTCCCTATCCTGAGCAAGATTAATCCAGTCTCTATCATCATATCCCACCTCCCTCAAATCCATTTTAATATTATCTTCCCATCTACGTCTCGGCCTCCCTAAAGGTCATTTTCCCTCCGGCCTCCCAATTAACATTCTATATGCATTTCTGGATTCGCCCATTCATGCTACTTGCCCTGCCCATCTCAAACGTCTGGATTTAATGTTCCTAATTATGTCAGGTGAAGAATACAATGCATGCAGTTCTGTGTTGTGTAACTTTCTCCATTCTCCTGTAACTTCATCCCTCTTAGCCCCAAATATTTTCCTAAGCACCTTATTCTCAAACACCCTTAATCTCTGTTCCTCTCTCAAAGTGAGAGTCCAAGTTTCACAACCATAAAGAACAACCGGTAATATAACTGTTTTATAAATTCTAACTTTCAGATTTTTCGACAGCAGACTCGATGACAAAAGCTTCTCAACCGAATAATAACAGGCATTTCCCATATTTATTCTGTGTTTAATTTTCTCCCTAGTATCATTTATATTTGTTACTGTTGCTCCCAGATATTTGAACTTCTCCACCTCTTCAAAAGATAAATTTCCAATTTTTATATTTCGATTTCGTACAATTATTATTATTATTATTATTATTATTATTATTATTATTATTATTATTATTATTATTATTATTATTATTATTATTATTATTACTATATTGTCTGCTCCTAGTAGCGCATGTAATAGCATTTCCGGTTACAAATATACCAGTAGTGGACCCGAGTTCAAGTTCCATCAGAAAAGTGAAGGTGTACCATCTTACAGAGCGTGAACAGGCTTAAGTAAGTTCTTTGTTTACTGTTTGTACTATATTAACTTAGTTGTCTCGCTAACCCTTTATTAAAGAGTCATGCTACATTTAAATGTCTAATGAGAAGGAAATGGACAATTAGGCTCAACGATGGAAAATCAGTTATTATTATTATTATTATTATTATTATTATTATTATTATTATTATTATTATTATTATTATTATTATTTTAAAAAACTGTGATATTGGGCACTGGAGTTTGCGTACACATTGTTAAACCAGTTTTAGATATATTATTATTATTATTATTATTATTATTATTATTATTATTATCATCATCATCATCATCATCATCATCATCATCATAGGCTACTGGCATAGCTCGGTCAGCTAAGGCCCTTGCCTGCCGATCCGGAGTTGCACTTGGGTATGGGTTCGATTTCAGCATGTGCTGATCACTTGGTTTGATTTTTTCCGAGGTTTTTCCCAACCGTAATGCCTCTGTCCGCATGATCGGATTCCGTCCAGAATTCTAAACAGATGTCCGTATGGGCCAAGATCGAAATAAAGAATGTCATGAAAATTATATTGATTGCAATGACTCCAATTCCAATCGCAGTAATATTGAAGGTATAAATTAAATGGATGACACGAAGCTTATTTTCTTAGCCCAACAGTATGAAGAGCTTTACAGTTTATCAAATTAGGATTATAGCAATGTAATATGAAAAAAACAAGATATGGATGAGATTGGAAAAATATTGAATCAATCGGGGTATGTTCTCTAGAGTTTAAGTTGCAGAACTATTTATTTTATTTCCAGATTCAGTTCAGAACACTACAATGAATTAATGTACTCTAGCAGTAAATTACAACCATCTGATGATTAATTATTTGTTTGTGTGGTAATTTTATGAGATAATTACTTATGATTATGTTTTGATGTTATTTCATTTATATTTGACTATTAATCAAGACACATTATTGTGCTCACAGATTTGTATATAATAATAGCCCTAATAATAATAATAATAATAATAATAATAATAATAATAATAATAATAATAATAATAATAATAATAATTCGGAAATGCAGACAAGTGAGCGATACTGTATTACAAATCCCAATGCATCAAACAAATTATTTCCGGTGAGCGCCTACCTTCACTCAACACAAAATCTGTCTCAAAATGCTCTTCAGTTAAGCTTACATACCAAAGTGACAAGCCTATAGTCCTGTCGCTCTAATTTTCGGCAGCCAATCGCGTTGCAGGTCGGCTACATTTAAACATGTGCGTCTTGTGATTCGCTGATTCATTTCTTAAGGCTCGATAAATACTTAATATAATCACCCGCCATTTTAACTCTTTCGTTGGCGTTCGCAGAAAGCACACGAAGACATTATTTGCCGCTCAATTATTTGCTGAATTACTTTGCATTTGATGTATTATCATAGGAGCTACGACATGATAATGTTTAACGGTGTGGCAAATAGATTCCTCGTATGGTAGCTCGGCAACGTAAGAACAAAAATGGCGAACGATACTACCTACCTAGACTTTATAAAGCCTTCACTTTCTAAGACGTAAGCAAAGAGGCGGATTCACGCCGGAAATAACAGCGTCAGGACTATAGATCCTGGACTGTTTGTTGATGATTACCAAAATGTAAACTTATTTTTACTAACTGAACAATTTGTCAATTCCTTTATCTCTCGTATTTTCTTAAAAAAATGTTGGCAACCAACAGTCACCTCGAAGCTCTGAGAT
This sequence comes from Periplaneta americana, assembly GCF_040183065.1. Classification (NCBI taxonomy): domain Eukaryota; kingdom Metazoa; phylum Arthropoda; class Insecta; order Blattodea; family Blattidae; genus Periplaneta; species Periplaneta americana. The sequence goes on from NC_091119.1 coordinate 183,247,066, forward strand.
CTACTGAGAAGTTTTCACATTTTGAAATGATCTACCACTATAATAATCACAATTACCACACTCTTTTTTTTTTATTGTTGGGAAATTCAATTAACTTTGCATAAGTAAAAAAAAAAAAAAAAGTTTGACGCAGTAGAATTAAACACTTTCAAAAATAAAATATTGCAAAGAGGCCTATTGAGCTTTTTGTGAGCAACTAAAGGTTATTAGGCTAATATATACTGTAGTTACTCAGTGTGAAACTATACAGGAACATTCTTTAACAATAGTTTTGATATTTGATGAATACCAGTAACTGATAAGATTGAATTAAACACGATTGCAAATGTTCATCAGCCTAGTTCTACATTATTTATTCTTTACGAAGTTCATGTTTGAGAATAAAGATTCACAAAAGTAAGCTGAAGCAAACATGTTTATGCTCTGAATTGGCTGTTAATGTAATGATTACCGTATATAGATTTTTAAAGAATTAGTTCTTATTTATAAGGATTGGAAATAAAATAGAGAGTAAAATAAATTTAATGCAATTTATGTGTTGTAGGCCTATTATTGATGATTATTATTTGTTCTTTATTTTTACATTGAATATGTACCATATATATTTGTACAAGTATTTACAATGGAATTATTGTGGTTCACCTGAATGGGTTTGATGGAGAGCTATTGGTATGTGTCTGTGATAAGAGAAATACATATACAGTGACTCACGCAAGTAAGTACATTCCTCTAGCAAACACCATTATAATTCTACAAATTTGAAATTTCTCGTTAGAGATCTTTCCTTCTCCACTCTGTCCTAGAGTAGTGGTCGGCAGAATTTTTGTAATCACACAAAGAGTTTACACTCTCTAAAACAAGTTTGTATTTTCGCGGATCATTGCCAAAGATTTAATCCTTTGATTGCATTTGGTATTATCCTTTGCAGTCTCTGAATTTTCTAAAGACTTTTGGCTTGTGATACACAAAATGAAACGAAATTTTTTTACCCAGTTTGCAAATCCCTGGTTTCGAACTATTCGGTTCTCATCAGCATGACGAAGAAGTCATGGAGCGGTAATCTTGTCAGAAATATTGCAAAAGCAAAATTAAAAGGCGTAAGCCAAAAGAAAAAGCAAAATCAATTGACAATTTTGCTGAGTAGATGATACTATAGTCGCGACGCTGTTATTCCCAGCGTGACTCCTCCTCTTTGCTTACATCTTAGGAAGTGAAGGCTCTATAAAGTCTAGGTAGGTAGTATCGTTCGCCATTTTTGTTCTTTCGTTGCCGAGTAACCACATGAGGAATCTATTTGCTACACCGTTAAACATTATCATGTCGTAGCTCCTATGATAATAAATCAAACGCACTGTAATTCAGCAAATAATTGAGCAGCAAATAACGTCCTCGTGTGCTTCCTGCGAACGCCAATGAAATAACCAAAATGGCGGGCGATTATATTAAGTATTTATCCAGCCTTAGGAAATACTTAACGTCTTCATCAGTGAATCACAAGACGCACACGTTTAAATGTAGCCGATCTGCAATGTGATTGGCTGCCGGAAATTAGAGCGACGGGACTATACTTCAAAACATTTGCAAAGCAAAGTCAAAATACAAAGCAATAGCATTTGTGGAGGTGTATCAAATTCTACAATTTGGAATTTCTCGTTAGAGGTCTTTCCTTCTCCATCATAATAATGTAAGAGATTGATCCGTTGCTAAGCAAGTGACGTCAGATAATGAATTTTTCATAACATTTTATTAATTTGACACTTGAAGAAAAAAAAATAAAAATAAAGAAAGAACTAAAGGTAGGTAGACAGTGAAAATGAAAAATATAAATACAGATAGAAAAAAATACAGAGAAAAAAGAATCATCATCATCATCATCATCATCATCCTTGCATGTATTGGGCCTAGTGGCCCGTTACGGTCTCTTGCCAATGCTTGAACTGTCTGCCCAAGGATCTCTTGCCCACAGGATGATAATTTAAAATTTGGCGTGGAATTCTAGAACGAGGCATTCTGATAACATGTGATCTCCAGGTTTGTCTGTCTTTCTGTAGGTATTCCATAATCGGTTCAATCTGCAGTTCTTTCAGACAATAACTACCTTCAAGACAAAGCTAAACAATTTCTTACTGACGCAGACAAATTGAAGTTGTAATTATAATCATAATCGAGTTTAATGATTTAATTATATATAGGTATGAATATTATTATTATTAATGTTATTATTAGTACATAATTATTTCATTGGAGTGTTGGGAAGGTAAAAGAATTGTTATGTATTGTATTGAATTGTATTAATTATGTTTTGCTCCTTAGTAATATAGTAATTTTGTATTTTTGTATCGCACTGGTTGAGTGGAAGAGAAGGCCGAATGGCCTTAACTCTGCCAGTTAAAATAAACCATTATTATTATTATTATTGTTATTATAAGAATAAAATAATTGTTTCTGATGACATGTGATCTCCAGTTTTGTCCGTATTTCTGTAGGTATTCCGTAATCGGTTCAATCTGCAGTTCTTTCATAAGAATAAAATAATAAAATTAATGAAAAGAAGATATTAGAACATTCTGACTCAGTTGTATATAAACTTCAATTTGTACAAGGAATATGCTGTTTTGTAATAATTTACGTACTTGAGATTTTATCTTACATTAGTCCGTGCTGTTTCTCGGTCAATCAAAGTTAAGTTATAAAGTGTCCCTTCTGACAAATGTTCCTGTTGACATCCATGTTTGATGCGAATCATTACAGAAACATGGGCTGGCTATGATGTTCAGTTCGGATACAATCTGATCTAACTTTACTTTGTCTTGTCTTATGAAATATTAAAGAAGATGGTGTTCCTTACAATACATAACTAATATGGAATATGTATGAGCTCCCGACTCCCACGACATAGCTACTGGAGAGGATAAGGCACTTCATTAAATTTTCATTGCTTAGTATTTAAAGAATTACAGGGACGTTGTCAAAAGAGATTACATTTGTGGGAAAATAGCGAATTATTATATTATTATATACAATTTGATTGTGAATATTAGATTGTGTGCAGCAGCAACCTCTAGAAATGGGTAAACATAACTCAACAAACTAAAAAAAAAAAACAATCGTAGGTGATGAATGCCTGTATCGTTTAAAAAAAATTAATATTTGAATTATAAAAAATATTTATAAATATACAATTTAATTAATTTAATTTTCAGATGGTCACAAAATCAAAATGGTTGGCAAATCAGTGAAATAAAAGCAGCAAGCCAACCAGAAGAGAAAGAAGGGACGACTGAGAACCCAAAAAAACATATAACGTTATTCTAAATTTAAAAATACATAACTCTTGATTTGTGTATATTTCTTTATTTGTAGTTGTAAGCTTCATCAATTGAATAAATATTATGAAACTAGATTTCTTTCTCATTCGTGCACACTGTAAACATCATTGCATTCTCTCACAATTTGTATATTATACATATACATCAGGTATGGTGATCCCATCACTTCGACCACGCCATATAAAACATAATTCTATGGGGGTGGGGGGGGGAACTTGAAGTACAACGGTCCATCGCACCTCTCACAGTTATTTTTCTGCATAACTAAATCGAAGTATTGAAGAATTGTGTTATGACTTTTATATTTTTACATTATTATTATTATTATTATTATTATTAGTATTATTATTATTATTATTACCGGTATTGTTAACATTGTCATCACCAACAGCAGCAATAATACCACACCGACATTCCTTTTTCTTCCTCACACCTTAACTCCTTGTGACATGTTTTGGCTTCATTTATGATCTAGCTATTTTTCTTTTATCTGAAAATTTAGATTGTAATAAGAGTTTTAATGCTTGGCTCCTATTATATTTAATGAGATAAATGAGTTTCAAAATTAAAATAACTGCCATCTAAGGTGGTGTAATGAAATAAACAAATGAATTCGTCTATAAGGGGCCTTGGTCAACAACAATCGAAAGCTATGAATTATAGCCTACAGAGAATGTTTCTGTGTTTGTATGAAGTAATATCGGAAGCTAAATTAACCGATTTGTGTAATTAATTATTATTTCACCATTGGAAAGTGTAGTTTCTCTATATGGACATAATGCTATAATGTTATTACAGTAACTTCGGAGTGAATTGAGGACAGGTAAGATTAAAATAGCTTCTTATGCACAAACAACTTGATAGGCTATTCTGTGTATTCGTTTCCTGTATTTCTTAAAATAATGTTTATCTCAGAGAATTAACGAACCACAAGAGTGTATTGATTTAGTATGCAGTAATAATATGTTAGCTTAGCATTCCATTATTTTATAATCCAAATTTTAACTATGCTCAATTGAATCGTGTTAAAATACATAAAATACATATGCATTAAATGCAATGCAAAAAAATTGGGTGATGAGCCAAGCAGATTATGTTGCGCTGTTGTAAAATAAAATTTGTTCCTCCTGAGATTCAAGAGCCCCCATAACAAATTAAAAACTTACTTAACGGTGTACATCCATTATCAACACATTTTTTATATAATATAATTATAATGTAATATAATATAATATAATATTGGCTACACTTAATAAAATCCGTTGTTGTTTTTCTTCAATGGTGCTTTTTGGATCACTTAACCCATTTGCTTCTTGCCTCCAAGCACAGAGCTCTCAAATTTCTACACTGTTGCACTTCTTTCTTCAGTTTAGTGCATTGAAGCAGATGTTCTTTGTTCATTGATGATCCTGGTACTGTCCTTTACTCAGGAGAAGACGAGCAGAAAGAATGTGACCTTCTTGACTATCACTGCTGATTATTATAAACATCGCTCAGATAAGCATCCCAGTAGCCAGGTTATTACTCGTGCAGGAAACATGAGTAACAATGCGTATGGAAATTAAAGCTAAGTTGAACAGAAGGAGACCTAATGTTTTCGCTTACTGCAGTACAAATATTGCCCGTGTTGTCGTACATTATCTGTTCACATCCTTTCCTCCTCAGTCCGCTCTCGTCTTCTCCTGAGTCACCGACAGTATGTTGCACAGTGGACATTCTTTTGTCTTGTAAATTCCAATTTTGCAAAGATGTGATGCAAGGCAGTCATATCCTGTATTCAGCCTGAAAATAGCTACGGTTTCCTTTCTGGGTTTTAGGCTGTATGTCTTCCGAAGTTTATTTATTTCTGCTCATTTTTTTCCTTGCGATTTCTGATTATACAGTAGCATGCAAATTAATCTGAACACGACATATTTTTACATTTTCTGTCATTGTTGGCCTCACAGCTGCTCATACCGCTTTAATTGACATCTGTAGTACGTGTAATTCCATTGTTGAAGGTCTGTCATTATTTTTTTTATAATATGTGACATTTTGCCTGTCGTTTTGTACTTATAAGCATTTCAGTTGTGTTGAAGACTTAATACTGCAATTCTGTGTACATTCTGTCGTCTTCACAAATGGATACAACTCCACGAAAATGGTCTAAAATTATAACATTACCAGAGCATTCTTCTATGACACAGAGGCAAATTGCTGCAGAATGTCACATCGGTTTGGCTACTGTTAATTCGATCATAAAATGATACAGGGAGACTGGATCCATCACATCCCAGAAAAAAGGAAACTGTGGCCGGAAAAGGAATACTTCACCTGCACATGATCGTTTAATTGTCAGGAAAAGTAAATTAAATCCTAGACTAACTGCTGTCGACTTAACCCGCGAGTTAATGGCTACCACTGGGGCGAATATTCACGTCACAACAGTGCGGCGTGGGCTTTTGGAAGCTGGACGAAGAGCTCATAAGCCTATTAAGAAGCAACTGCTAACCCCTGTTATGTGCAAAAAACGCTTAATGTGGGCAAAATTACATCAACACTGGACAGTGAATGACTGGAAGAATGTACTTTTTTCCAATGAGTCTCATTTCGAGGTCCACGGCCACCGTGTTTCTTACGTACGGAAAGGATCCGAAAAGTAACAGCAGCTCATCTCCAACAAGCACCCAAATACCCCCCTAAAGTAATGTTTTGGGGTTGTTTTACACATGAAGGGCCTGGAGCATTAATACCTATCAAGGGAATGATGAATTCTGACAAATATATTCACTTATTGGAAACCAGAATCGTACCCCAGCTGCAAAAATCATTTCCGGATGGCAGAGGTGTGTTCCAACAAGACCTGGCACCATGCCATACGTCTCGAAATACTACAGAATTCTTCAACAAGAAGAATATTCAGGTACTCCCCTGGCCAGGAAACTCACCCGACATCAACCCCAATGAGAACTTGTGGTCAATTTGCAAAAGAAGAATGCAAAAAATGGATTGTTCTACAAAGGAGAAGATGATTTCTGCCCTCATTGCTGTATGGTTTCGCGATGAAGAAATGAAGAATATTTGAGGGAAATCAGTGGAATCCATGCCAAATCGTCTCAGAGCTGTTATTAGGAACAAGGGAGGCCACATAGATTACTGAGGTATGTCTTAGATCCTTTTTTTTATCCCGTTTGAGTGTTTTTGCATAAGTAATTACGTTGTTCGGATTAATTTGCATGCTACTGTATTTATGGAGTATTTCTGCTTCTAGCTTAGTTTTAATTTTGATATCTAATATGTGAGCACTCATTGTTTTATTTTGTCTCTGTAATTTTGTGCCCTTCTTTTGCTAGTTCTGGTCATGCTTCTTCATAAAATCTTTTAGTTTATTTTCGATTCCTAGTTATTGTCTTTTTTCCCTCTCCTTCCACAAGTTTATATGCCTCTGCAGCTTGCAAGAAAATCATCTCATCTTCTTCCGTTTCTTTTCCTTGAAGTTGCAACTTCCATAACAGTAAATGAAACTCTGGATTCGTATAAAGTAGGATGATGTTATAGTACTGTAATCTTGAAAGCACACTTTCACTTAAATATGATTAATTTTATATCCATGTCTTTTTTTTTTTTTTCAAGGTAAGATACCTACAGTTCTAGCATTGAACTTACAGTATAAACTTATATAGTATGCACGGATAGAAGTTTATTTAAGTTAATCACCGAGAAGAGAAGAAGTGACAGCTATATGTTTTATTCATCCTTCTACGTCACGAGAATTCCACAATGTGGAACAAAAGACTGCATTTCAGTGCATGTCTGAGCAGTTGACATCAGGCAGTGAGAAGACCAGGAATGAGTTACAAATTTATTATTCACAGTTGTGTTTCGTCCAATCACAATACTGTATATGAATATGTATAATATAACATGTTTAAACAGTAACTTTAAAATCCACAAGCTCTACACAGCAGTACCAGTACAATGTGAAACGTAATTAAAGTAATATTGTCTTCTTCCTGCCCAGTGATGTATTTTCTGCATTGAAGTTTTAATAATCTGCATTTTAATTACAATATTTTAGCTCAAATTATTTGCTAGTCCTTCCATGTTAAAATAATTACGTTCAGTATGTGTAACCAGTGAAGTTATTACGACACTAATAATGTCTTATTTTTTCATCCACTTATATGCTATCATTCCACGTTTTGACAGGTTAGATCCTAATATAGTTTCGTATAAGCAACATTATCACATTCCATGTCTTATTTTTAGGTGGTTTAATAAATGATGTACCAGTACAAAATTAATTTATCCTTTTTCTAGATACATGTAAAATGGCATCACATCAACATATTTAAATAACTGCCATGCACCTATATACAATAATATAAGCATATATAGCCGACTGTAAGTATAATAATAATAATAATAATAATAATAATAATAATAATAATAATAATAATAATAATAATAATAATAATAATGTTTCATATAATTTTACATTATATTATTGCACTATGTATGCATAACACAATATTACATCGCTGGCAGGAAGAAAATGTTATACTAATTATGTTTCACATCATATTGTTGTGCAGATCTTATAAATAAATAAAATACAAGGATCTGTTTCAGGGTCGATCTGGTTGGCGAGTTGGTATAGTGCTGGCCTTCGATGCCCAAGGTTGCGGGTTTGATCCCAGGCCAGGTCGATGGCATTTAAGTGTGCTTAAATGCGACAGGCTCATGTCAGTAGATTTATTGGCATGTAAAAGAATTCCTGCGGGACAAAATTCCGGCACATCCAGTGACGCTGATATAACCTCTGCAGTTGCGAGGGTCGTTAAATAAATATTATAGATATGTTAATTTGTCCTACAGAATTTATCTGTAATATTGACACTTAATATTTTAGGAGAAAAATTCGCTCCGGCGCCAGGGATTGAACCCGGGTCCTTGGTTCTATGTACTAAGTGCTCTGATCACTGAGCTACGCCGAATTCAATCCACAGCACCGGATCGAACTTTTCTCCTTCGATGTTTCCCTTTGTGGCTTGACTCCAAGTTAGGCATATATGTTGACGTGAATCCAATGTCAACTGCCATTATACTAGGAGCGCACTCATCCCTGAAAGTTTGTAACACCATCTCGGAAACACCCTGTATGTATGTATATGTGTGTGTCTATATATATATATATATATATATATATATATAGTATTTATTCCACATATACAGAGGTTTCCCCAGTTCAACTGTTCACAGTTACCAGTTTGTTACCTCCACAACACAGTTCATCCAATCATTGTCTTTCAAATTTCGATTTTTCATGTTGATGTCAATCTCATTGTTCCAATTGACCTTCAGTCTCCTCTTCTTTCTTCATCCGGGTGGGCTTCAGTATAGGCTCTTTCTTGTCAGTCTTCTGTCTTAACATTTTCATGACATATCCATAACGCGCAACTATGTTTCTTTATTTCTTGCAGTATTGTTTTTTTTTTACTTTAACTTTTTCCATTACTGGTATGGTACTATTTTATTCCCATTCCGTCTACTTTGGAAATTCTTAACCTTGCTATTAAAAATTGTTAATATATCGATAACATTCGTCTATAATATATTACACTAATGAGTCTAATGATTATTCTGTTTCTTAATTATACCTTAATAACTTTACATCCAATAAAAACCACTAGAATGGATGTGAATACATAACCAGAAGAAAAAAGCTGACATAAATTTTTTACATTTTCAAATGCAGTATTAAAAAACTACTGCAAGCTACAGACCACAGTTAGTTATAACTGTGTAAAGAATTTTCTCCCAATTATGCCAGCGAAAAAATAAAATACTACTTAATTCAATATTCAAACTTTGAAAATGACACATGCTATCAGTAATATTCGAATAGTATTTACGAAGATATTTCAGTTAAGAATTGTTCAAGTTATTCAAACAAGTCACAAAATTTACAGGTTTAAAAGTCAATCTTTCCATCTAAACACATTTTTTAGTAACCCAACATACACAATCTTTGCTGTCAACTACTCCCCTGACAGATTTAAGATATGCTAACCACTTCAAGCATTCTGATTGGTCAGTTGTTTGGCACTGAAGTCCTACAAAACGTGTTTGGTGCTGCTCCATTATGGATTAGGACAGCTTGACTTGGAAACCTGTATTAATGCCATACTGACATACACTATATAAAGCTGTGAGTGTCAGCTCCACGTCAGACGAGACTGAAAGCTCGTTTTAGCAAGAGTAAAGAATACTTCTTTCTCAAAGCTAATCAGCTAAAGTCCGTTCCAAAATTCTCTTTATTTTTTGGACATATAGTCAAACTTTGCTCCTCTAGGCCATTTATTCAGTTAATCATTGTTCAATTAAAAATATTTTTCGTCAGGCATACAACATTATAATCAAAGGCAGATTCTTTGGAAGATAACCAAATTAGAAATATTGTACAAATTTCTTTTTAAGTTGAAATTATAGTAAGACAAAACAAAATGGAACCAATCTTCGTACTCAGTGGCCTGACATACATTCTTGCTTCAGCGACTCTTCTGGTTATCTTCCTCCTTTTGGCAGAAAACAAGCATAGTAGTAGGAGTGCAGGGAAGTCCGTGATGCGAGAAGCACCAGGCCCTAAATCCTGGCCAATCATAGGCTCTCTCCATCTCTTGGGAGGGTATAAAGTCCCATACCAGGCATTCAGCGATCTCGGACGTCGTTACGGTGAAGTCGTGAAACTCGACTTGGGCTCCGTCAGCTGCATGGTAGTCAACGGTTTGGAGAACATCCGTGAGGTGCTCATGACAAAGGGAGCGCACTTCGATGGCAGACCCAACTTTAGGCGCTATCATCAGCTCTTCTGCGGTGATAAAGAGAACTGTAAGTGTATCTGACAATTTTTGAACTGTATTAATATTTCACTTGTTATAATCAGAATTTTCAAAGTTTCTATTTCAATTTCTTTTATGTTTTTTTTTTTTTTTCTGAAAGATATTTTTACAGAATAAGTAGACTAATTCTCAGAAAACCGAGAGTCACACATTTTAACTCTATTCATAAAAATTGTAGAAGCTGCACACAGCCTAAAGCTTAAACTAAATGAGCAAATATATGTAGTTATTAATAAACAGTGGCAATTTTCATACTGTTATTTCTTATTTTAAGTAATGGCAATGAATATAAATCTATTGGGCTTATTTAAAATTTATTTAATGTATAACTTCAGTCTATTGAGGATTAGTAGAAAACAAATAGTTCTTGAAAGTACTTAATACAATATCAATTGAATTTAAAACATTCAAATGCATATTATTTGAATTTAAATTGTGTTATATATTATATGTAATAAAATTAACGTAGATAGGTTACCATCAATAATAATGATTTATCTTCCATTTTTAAAGCAGTAAGCAAAACTGCTAGATTACATAATTATCTAAAGTTATTAATAGCAAAGACTGAACTGTATTAAATTTAATACGCTTTTTTAACATTTATAGATCACTAAAGAACTGTTACTTACTTACTTACTTACAAATGGCTTTTAAGGAACCCAAAGGTTCATTGCCGCCCTCACATAAGCCCGCCATCGGTCCCTATCCTGTGCAAGATTAATCCAGTCTCTATCATCATATCCTACCTCCCTCAAATCCATTTTAATATTATCCTCCTATCTAAGTCTCGGCCTCCCTAAAGGTCTTTTTCCCTCCAGTCCCCCAACTAACACTCTATGTGCATTTCTGGATTCGCCTATACGTGCTACATGCCCTGCCCATCTCAAACGTCTGGATTTAATGTTCCTAATTATGTCAGGTGAAGAATACAATGCGTGCAGTTCTGTGTTGTGTAACTTTCTCCATTCTCCTGTAACTTCATCCCGCTTAGCCCCAAATATTTTCCTAAGGACCTTATTCTCAAACACCCTTAACCTATGTTCCTCTCTCAGAGTGAGAGTCCAAGTTTCACAACCATACAGAACAACCAGTAATATAACTGTTTTATAAATTCTAACATTCAGATTTTTGGACAGCAGACTGGATGATAAGAGCTTCTCAACCGAATAATAACACGCATTTCCCATATTTATTCTGCGTTTAATTTCCTCCCGAGTGTCATTTATATTTGTTACTGTTGCTCCAAGATATTTGAATTTTTCCACCTCTTCGAAGGATATATCTCCAATTTTTATATTTCCATTTCGTACAATATTCTGATCACGAGACATAATCATATACTTTGTCTTTTCGGGATTTACTTCCAAACCGATCGCTTTACTTGCTTCAAGTAAAATTTTTGTGTTTTCCCTAATCGTTTGTGTATTTTCTCCTAACATATTCGCGTCATCCGCATAGACAAGAAGCTGATGTAACCCGTTCAATTCCAAACCCTGCCTGTTATCCTGAACTTTCCTAATGGCATATTCTAAAGCGAAGTTAAAAAGTAAAGGTGATAGTGCATCTCCCTGCTTTAGCCTGCAGTGAATTGGAAAAGCATCAGATAGAAACTGACCTATACGGACTCTGCTGTATGTTTCACTGAGACATATTTTAATTAATCGAACTAGTTTCTTGGGAATACTAAATTCAATAAGAATATCATATAATACTTCCCTCTTAACCGAGTCATATGCCTTCTTGAAATCTATGAATAACTGATGCACTGTACCCTTATACTCCCATTTTTTCTCCATTATCTGTCGAATACAAAAAATCTGATCAAGAACTGTTACGTTATTTAAATAAACAACTACATCACTGTGTTAATATTAAATTACCAGTATGTTATATTTTACCTTAATTGACTAGTTTAGATATGGTGTGCATCTTATGAATTCCAGTCAGGTCCCGCACTATCTTCCGGTTTCATCCTCAGCACTCAACTAAATTTCAGAACTCACCTTTTCGATACATCATGAACAAACCCCACCAAGACATGAACATGAAACCGGAAGATGGCACAAAAACCTACTAGAATTCAGAAGATAATGCACACCACATCGAAACTGGTCAATTAAGGTATAATATCAACATAATTTAATATTAACACAATGAAGAACTTGTTTATTTAAATAACTTAACAGAACTTCAGTGTATGCAATATAAAATTTATCAATATTATTTTTGACATTATTTTTAATACTACCTATAATAAATTTCTTCTATATTTATGTCTTGTTTTTTACATATCTCAATAACTTGCATGATTTTACAGAAACTATTTCCATTTCTTTTGTTGCAGCTCTGGCATTCTGTGATTGGTCCGAAGTTCAAAAGGTTCGACGAGAAATGTTGTCGGCACACACTTTTCCTCGAGCATTCTCATCTAGATTCCACCAATTAGATGCGTTTGTCACAACAGAGATGGACACCTTGATCTCTGAACTTAACCAAGCAAGCAAACAACCTATGGCCATCAAACCCTTATTAAGCCATGCAATGGGCAATGTTTTCACTTCATACTTCTGCAGCCGACGGTTTGAAAAGGATAATGTTGGCTTCTCAAAAATGGTACACAACTTCGACCAGATTTTCTATGAGGTCAATCAAGGCTATGCCGCAGATTTCATGCCGTGGTTGCTTCCACTTCACGGCCGTCACATGGCAAAAATTGAAGAATGGGGTCACGAGATCAGAGAATTTATGATGAAGGAGATCATCTCCACAAGGTTCGATAACTGGACACCAGAACTAGAAGAAGATGACTATGTTGATGCTCTTGTCGACCATGTTCAACGTGAGAAGCAGCCGGCCATGACTTGGGACACGGCAATGTTTGCCTTGGAAGATATTGTGGGTGGACACTCTGCTATTTCCAACCTCTTAACAAAGGTGAGTCCAGTTCTGCGCATTTTGATTTAAAAATTACCATAATTTAATTTAATTTTACTTACTTACTTACTGGCTTTTAAGGAACCCGGAGGTTCATTGCCGCCCTCACATAAGCCCGCCATTGGTCCCTATCCTGAGCAAGATTAATCCAGTTCCTACCATCATATCCCACCTACCTCAAATCCATTTTAATATTATCTTCCCATCTACGTCTCGGCCTCCCCAAAGGTCTTTTTCCCTCCGGCCTCCCAACTAACACTCTATATGCATTTCTGGATTCGCCCATACGTGCTACATGTCCTGCCCATCTCAAACGTCTGGATTTTATGTTCCTAATTATGTCAGGTGAAGTATACAATACTTACAGTTCTGTGTTGTGTAACTTTCTCCATTCTCCTGTAACTTCATCCCTCTTAGCCCCAAATATTTTTCTAAGAACCTTATTCTCAAACACCCTTAATCTCTGTTCCTCTCTCAAAGTGAGAGTCCAAGTTTCACAACCATACAGAACAATCGGTAATATAACTGTTTTATAAATTCTAACTTTCAAATTTTTTGACAGAAGACTAGATGATAAAAGCTTCTCAACCGAATAATAACAGGCATTTCCCATATTTATTCTGCATTTAATTTCCTCCCGCGTGTCATTTATATTTGTTACTGTTGCTCCAAGATATTTGAATTTTTCCACCTCTTCGAAGGATAAATCTCCAATTTTTATTGTTCCATGTTGTACAATATTCTGGTCACGAGACATAATCATATACTTAGTCTTTTCGGGATTTACTTCCAACCCTATCGCTTTACTTGCTTCAACTAGAATTTCCGCGTTTACCCTAATCGTTTGTGGGTTTTCTCCTAACATATTCAAGTCATCCGCATAGACAAGAAGCTGATGTAACCCATTCAATTCCAAACCCTCTGTGTTATCCTGAACTTTCCTAATGGCATATTCTAGAGCGAACTTAAAAAGTAACGGTGATAGTGCATCTCCCTGCTTTAGCCCGCAGTGAATTGGAAAAGCGTCAGATAGAAACTGGGCTATACGGAGTCTGCTGTAAGTTTCACTGAGACACATTTTAATTAATCGAACTAGTTTCTTGGGAATACCAAATTCAATAAGATTGAATTTAATTTAATTTTACTTGAAAATATTCAGTTATATGCCACGCTGATGTAACTTTAGCATTGGCAGCTTACTGTAATGGGATATTCCACTATTTGTTTCAGGTGCTGGCTTATGTGGCTACAAGACCGGAAGTGCAGAGAAATGTACAGGCGGAAGTTGATTCTGCTACAGCTTGTGCTCGCCCTGTGACACTCCCAGACAGAACAGCAATGCCATACACTGAGGCTGTCATCCTGGAAGCAGTCAGACTCATCGCATCACCAATAGTGCCTCATGTTGCTAACCAGGACAGTTCCATTGCTGGTGAGTTCCAAATCATTTGATAAAAATGGTTCTAACACTGACAGACGCTGGACTCCTTAAACACACAAAAAAAATTAACATACATAAAAATTATTTTTAAATTGTTTATAAATATTGCTCCTGTTTAATTCATTATCTATTATAAGTTTCTATTACTGTATAAGTTGTATGATTATATTGTCGCCTGAATGCAAGAACTAATTAACGTGATTTTTCATATTTTGTGATATTGCCTATTTACTTATTTATTGCACTAAGGAATATGTCTCGTTTTCTTTTACCTATTTGTTATATTGGAAAATAGATGTCGCTGTTTTCATTCGATCAGTTACCTAGATCCTGGATTACATTTTGTGCGATTTTTGCTATGCTATAAAAGAGGTAACTAAAAAATGCAAATTTCGAGTTACCTATTCTTGCATTCAGGCGACGATATATTTTATAAATAGAGGAATTCTATCTCATCTAATAAGAGCTATACAGATCCTTAATAGATTGAATTGAATTGAATTGAATTGAATTGAATTGAATTGAAAGAGGAGAATTGGGAGGAGAAATTTAAAAGGTACGCAAAACACGTCCTTGCAAGGGGTTCGGGGCTGAAAGAAACTAAATATGTGAGCTCCAAGCCTGTTGGCCACTTGTCTCACTCTGGATTACATTGCTCCACTGAAGGAGCTCTACAAAATTTTGAAGGGGAAAGCCGAAAATGGACGTAACCTCTTAGGTACCACATACGCGAGGGGACAGAAATGTGATCAAGGTGATTACAGGACAGGACGAGGAGGAAATGGCTGGTGTAATCTGCACATTGAAATGAACTGTGTCATTTCGCAGTGCAGGTAGAGTCGGGAAGACTCGTTTGCCGTTAGGATGGCAGGTGTTATCTTGCACATTGAAAGGGGCTTTGCCATTTCGCAGTGCAAGTGGAGTCGAGAAGACTCTGTCATCTGTTGTTCGATGACAAGGCAGGTGAAGGTCGTCAGAGAAACGCCGTGAATTCTGAAACTGCAAATTGAAAGGTTCCCTGTCCTTTTGCATTGCGACTAAATGAGTTACCTCGTACATTTAAGTTGCAATAGATATAGATATAATACAATGCAAATAAAAACATTCCGAAATGATACAGCAGAAATAAATCAAGGAATCCGACAACGGTGCCCATTATCACCGACACTTTTAAACTTACATTTGGACGAAGTCATAGAAATTTGGTAGAATGATTTAATCAATTTTAAAATAAATTAAATAAGTCTTATAACTGTACTATTTGCTGATGACCAGGTTGTCATAAATGAAAATGAAAACACTTTACAAAAAACATTTTCAAGTTGAATCAAATAGAGACTAGTTTTAACTTTTAACATGACGATATCTGTAAATAAAACAAAAACAATGCCTTTTCTAGGATCTCGCCCAATTAGAGCAAAAATAGTTATAGATAGTAAAATAATAGAACAAGTTAATACATTTAAATACCTGGGTTGCTTTATAACGTATTAAAAAAATTTTGAAATTCATAATAAACTAAATATATTTAACTATTTGTAATATAATTCGCCGTACTTTAGGTAAAAAAAAAAAGTGCGAAAGGAAACTTTATTGAAGTTTTAAAAAGCCATGGCAATCTCTGCTTTCTTGTACGGTTGTGAAGACCACAAACAAAGAATCGAAGCAGGAGAAATGAAGTTTTTGAGATATGTAGCTGGCTATACTTTATTAGATAGAAAGAGGAATGAAGGTGTAAGAATGGAATTAAATATACAAAGTATAATAAAAATAATTAGAATAAAACAATAGAACTGGAAAGAACACATACATAGAAAGCCAACTACACGTATTACTAGAGCAGCCATGGATTATAATCCAAGAGGAAGGTCACTAGGAAGACCAGTTAAATGATGGCGAGACCAATTTTGATGAAGGCGGAACAGGTCAAAAGGCCTAAGTCTTGGAGGATTTGATAATAATGATGATATTTCTTTTACATACAAAAGAACAGTACAGGTGTTTGGAATTCTGACGTACTGCATTCTTTGTACTAGACTTGAGTATATTGTATAAGTAAATAAGTTTATAACAGTCTTCCCTTAAACCTAACATTTGGAAATATAATTTTAAGAAGCAAGGATTTGTAAGAAATTATCAGAGAATTTAAAAATAAACTTGTAGAAGTTTATGCGGCACAAAATAAGAATTATTCATTTTAAGCCATTGCAGGATTATTGTTTTTAGTATGCTGATAATAATGTAATACCGGTACTACACCAGCCACCCTTAGGGCTGGGAATGTCCTAACACATAGGCCACTTCAGTGGGCCCGTTCTGCTAACCAGAATGAAATGATGTGCATGCCCAGGCCCTCCCACTGTACATATTTCCCTATGGACAGCCCAAACTGTAGAATCCCTTTATCTTTCCATGTAGACATCACCATGGTCACTCAACTCAGTCCCATGAGCCAAGGGGAGAGTCACGGTACATAGCACTACCACCAGCAACTAATTACCACTTACCACAGAGTCCAAGTTCGGTGGCAATCTGCAGCCAACTCTGAATTGGTTGCAAGCCCGAAATGGGGGAAAGAAACAGAGCTAATGATGATGAAAGAGGGGAAGTATAGGTGAAGTGGAGGAATGATAGAGGGAAAAGGGAGTACCCTGAGTAAAACTCTCTGGAATTGAAAATAACACCTTTTCATCTTCCACAGAGATCAATTAAGACTATTTAATTGAAATTCATTGTTCTTATCATTTCAGGTTTTAGAGTTGAGAAAGACACACTTATTTTCCTGAACAACTATGAGCTGAACATGAGCCCGAAACTGTGGAACGAACCAGAAGCTTTCAAGCCTGAACGCTTCCTTGTGAATGGGAGAATTGTGAAACCTGAGCATTTTCTTCCCTTTGGTGGTGGACGCCGTTCATGTATGGGTTACAAGATGGTGCAGCTCTTGTCTTTTGTGACATTGGCATCCCTCCTGCAGAACTATCATATTCTGCCAGTGGAAGGACACAGCTACCAAGTGCCAATTGGAAATCTGGCACTGCCCAATGACACCTTCCAATTCTACTTCATAAGGCGATGAAACGTGAGTGTAATGGAACAGTACTCTTCACTCAAAAGTATTTGTAATGGAATTGCACCTGCTTCCGTACATATGTTCTTTTATTTGAATCCCACCAATCCCTTGTAATGCTTTCAATACCTGTAATGAAGCAGGTTCGTTTAATGACGAGTCCAGATTCTTGTCATATCAGACTTGGGATTTTAAGATATTCAGAAGCTTTTGAACTAAATTTTGCTTCAAATATGTCAACTTACTTTCTTGTAAGGTCTTCTTTAGTATTCTAAGCTATTTTATGTGACATTTGAAGTTGATTACCATGACAATTTTCAAACATTAATTAACTTATGGATACCATAATTTAATTACTACCAATACCAATTATGAGATGATATTGCTCTGTGAATTCAATTTTTCTTTGCATGAGAAGGTGAATCATGATTCCCACATTTCAGCTGCATTACATATATAATCATTTTTCTCCAGAATGAAAGTATTTTGAGAAACTATTTATGTCGTTCTTAAAGAACACATTGCTCAAATAAGAACCTAATGATATGAAGGATATAATTGAAGCATTCAGCTAGGAACCATGGTTCATCTGCGAGTGGTAATCACCTCTTGTAAACCAATAAGCTTACATTTGTTGTAGTCATTAGTTATGTTAGTTATTACCCGCCTCTCAGCCACCGCACTGCCAAGAGTCTTTGAATAAGATCATTTCACTTGCCTGCTGGATTGCATCCTATGGCTGCGATCCAGCAGGCAGTGGCTTATTCTGTTGCCAAAAAGAAGGCAGATGTAACAATATAAATTTGTATGTCTTTTTTTTCCCCCCATATTTATTTCAAGTATGTAATTAAAGATCAAAGATGGAATAATTTTTAATTATATACCTGACTTTTGTTTACCTATTCTAGTGGAAGTATATTACATTATATTATATCAATCAACATAAAGAATGTTGAACATAATTGTATATATTTCACGCCTGAATTGTACATTGCTTTAAACCACCGAGACACCACATCCTGTTATTGGTACAATATTCGCGTCTCTGAAACAAGTACTCAATACCAGGGAGTTTGACTGAAATCTTTAAGATGTAGAATTAATGTAATGAATCAGAGTTACGTATCCGTAATTGTAAAAATAGCCAATGTATGTATTTTAATCCCTGTACTGACTATCTCTATAAGGAGATATTTTTAAGATTTATTTTCATATCGTCTATTGAAGTTTGACGATTTTTGTTATGTTTGTAACCAACACACTCAAGGACATTTAAAGTAATACGTACGTATTTAATCATATCCTCTACTGAAATTTCATGAATTCCAGTACAATATTTTTACGAACTGATACAAACTTGTTACCGTGATAATGATGATTTCAACAGTTGCCAAAGATTTAACAATTAAAAGTCCACAAGAGGACCATCAACCTCCAAATCAAATTTCTTTGCTTTTAAATGGTTTGTCAATTTATTTCAAGATACCCTATGAAGTGTTGTGTACAAATGCTTTAAGAATATTGTCATTATTTAACCAAAGATTCCTGTTAATCAACTTTACCATTGGCAGTAGTATGGTAACATTTAAAATAAGATTTGAGGACACACCATTGTGTACTCCATCTCGTATTATGACAAGTATTCATGTAAGGGTAATTCCGATGTGTATTATGATTATGAATGAAAGCGACTTGGCCAAGCACTTGTAAGATAGAATGCATATGAGCGAATTGTTACATTGTAAATATATACTAATCTCTGTGTTTATTATCGTGACTCTTCTTTAATCTGTGATCATATATGTCGCACGTAAATTTTGTGATAACCTAATATATCAAAGATAAATGTTATCATTTTTGTTGAAACTGTGTGTGTATGTAGTGACCAAAGACAGTTATTTCAAATATCATGGTGTAAGGGATAGTGCTTTGCACAATGTTATTTTCACTCTCATACTATTTTTACTCTTTCTTATATGTGTATGAGAAGAAGTCTCTCATAACATGAAAGTGAACATAAGTGCCAGAAAAGTAAATACTTGTTACTATACTTAGTGTTACTTATTGGTGTAAAATGACTGTCTATTAACTTTTACAGTTTAAGAAAGAATAATAATAATGCTTTTTAATTTTGTCTAACATTAGAATACTTACTGTAATAGACAAACAGTTCATTATAGCATCAATATATTATATTATAGGTTTTGTTTATGTACTATACTCTAATTTCTTGTATTGTTTATATTTACAATAAATTGTTACCATGAAAAATTACTATACTGTGTTTCTATTAATATCTTATAAAGTGTAATTTTGTTTTTAACCTTTCGTCAGCGTAATCCCTATTGTTACACAGTCAGGCACAATGTATCTGAGAGATACTTTTCATATTAATGTCTATGTCGTGCCTGAAAATTATACCAAGAATAAAATTTGTATTTATTTTGTAACATTACATTTAATTTTGTATTTTAGAATAATTAAATTTTTGTTTTCAATATACATTCTAATGCTGAAATAATAATAGGCATTCTAGAAATGCTTGACAACTATACATTTCAATACTATTACTATAATTGCGACACTTATTCCCGGCGTGACTCCTCCTCTTTGCTTACATCTTAGGAAGTGAAGGCTCTATAAAGTCTAGGTAGGTAGTATCGTTCGCCATTTTTGTTCTTTCGTTGCCGAGCTACCATATACTTACTTACAGATGGCTTTTAAGGAACCCGAAGGTTCATTGCCGCCCTCACATAAGCCCGCCATCGGTCCCTATCCTCTGCAAGATTAATCCAGTCTCTATCATCATATCCCACCTCCCTCAAATCCATTTTAATATTATCCTCCCATCTACGTCTCGGCCTCCCTAAAGGTTTATTGTAGGGATTCGTAACAAGCTGTTTTTTATGGTGATGGGTTGTTAGCCCTTCGCCCAACCCCCAAGCTGAAGGACCACCCCTTATCGGCTGTCCACGACTGCTTATTCAATATATTCACAGCTACCCTCCATATCTGGAGGCTGTCTCCTCTATCCGCAACCTGAGGACGCGCCATGCCGTGGTGATAGGGACCCACAATACATGGGAATACCATATGAGGAATCTATTTGCCATACCGTTAAATATTATCATATCGTAGCTTCTATGATACTAAATCAAACGCACTGTAATTCAGCAAATAATTGAGCAGCAAATAACGTCCTCATGTGCTTTCTGCGAACGCCAATGAAAGAGCCAAAATGGAGGGCGATTATATTAAGTATTTATCGAGTCTTAGGAAATGCATAACTCGTCACCAGCGAATCACAAGACGCACACGTTTAAATGTAGCCAACCTGCAATGTGATTGGCTGTCGGAAATAAGAGCTCCATAGTATATTCACTACATCTTGCACATTCCTAGGATTGTTAAGACCATACACTCTATTTTTTATTTATTTTTTCTGTGACATCTTGTTCTAAACAGTGAGTTACACGAGTGAGTGCAGTATGTCTCTGAGATACTTGTGATTAAAAATGATTTACAAATTAACAACAGATGACAGTGATGCAATAATGAATTCTAAGAAGCTACTATGAAGTACAGCTGTTTTTAAAAATCCAGGAAGCAGATCTCAGATACATTGCGCCCGACAGGAGGTTAATAGCGATGTAATGTACGGTGTTTGCTTGTGGGAGTATAGTTCACAGATTAAGAGTTTTTGAACTACAAAAAACAGTTATAAGACTAATTTCTGGAGCTAGAAAATACGATCATTGTAAACCACTCTAAGGATTTAAAAATAAGAACTATCTATAGTGTTTATATTTATTCCAACCTTTTATATCGTCGTGTGAATGCAAGAACTAGGTAACTTGATTTTTCATATTTTGTGACATTGCTTATTTACTTATTTATTGCACTAAGGAATATGTCTCGTTTTCATTTACCTATTTGTTATATTGGAAAATAGATGTCGCTGATATTGTTCGATCAGTTACCTAGTTCTTGCATTACATTTTGTGCGATTTTTGCTATGCTATAAAAGAGGTAACTAAAAACCGCAAATTTCGAGTTACCTAGTTCTTGCATTCACACGACGATATGTAAAGGAAAACTTCTAAGGATTTAAAAATAAGAACTATCTATAGTGTTTATGTTTATTCCAACCTTTTATATGTAAAGGAAAAACTTAAGTTCTTATATTACTAGAACTGATATTCATGACCATAATACAAGATTCGTTTAAGTAAAATCTCAATTAGTTTTATTATAGTGGGGGTTAAATACTTTAACAGATTGCCTGAAACGGCTAAGGCAGTGACTGTTCAGCAATTTAAAACCAGCATAAGAAATGATTACTGATGGCACTTTGCAGTTTGCACTTTGTATTGCAGTTTATGTTCCACTATCACTTTTCAAAACTGGTTTGCAAAGTGAAAAGGAAAAGTAGAGAAAATTTGTCAAGTATATTATTACTTTGTTCCTTCATTACAATAATTTGGAAAGTGCAAAGTCATAATATGCTGAAAAGTGAACGGAATTTTTGCAAAGAACCAAGTCTCTCTTTGCGATTAATATTAAATTCATTATATTCAGTATATTTTTGCTTTGGATTCAACATAATTTAAAGAAAAATAAGAGAATATTTACTATTACATGATTCTAGTGATAAAGACCTTCTCCCCAAATAAATACCAGTGTATTAAAATAGATATATTCCCATTTGTCTCAATTCTGTGAATGTTTTCGATTACTACGTGTTCTTGAAAGAATTGGGTCTATTCTAGAATCAAAAACAAGAAGTTTATATCTTTCATCTAAAGAAAAATTATTCATATGTCTTCCTTCATTGGTTAGGTAATGGAGTTCAGTACATGCAAAAACTGCAAAATGAAATGAAAAGTTCAAAGAAATCTGTAATTTATGTAGGTTGAAAAGTAAAATGTTGCGAAGTTGTAAAGTTTAATGAGCCCCTAATTTCAATGATTCTGAAGAAAACATCACATATGACTCAAGTTCTGGAGTGTCACATTAGGGATCTTCCTCATTACATGAAGAATAAAGGGAATATTTATGATACAAGGTTGGGAAGTGCTTTTACAAAATCGAGAAAAAATTTGAAAAACGAGCAGAAAAAGTTTTTCAATTTCCGAGATTTTGTAATGCACTTCACAACTGTGTATTGAACAACAGTTTTTGCACGATCATATTTTTAAAATTGCAAATACAATATATTTTTCATTGAAAATTTAGAGTAATATTATCCCAAAGTCTTCGCAAAACTGCACTGAAATGGTAACTAAGTAACAATAAGTGCACTGTAATGGGTCTATTTCAGTATAGTTTTATGTTATGAAGAATGGTTTCCCTAGCAACAAGTTTCTGTGTGGGAATTTTAACTTTCAAGGCCTAACATCAACTGCTATAAATACAGCAAAAAACATGATCATGCAAAAAATGTTATTGTGATTTTTAAATCTGTGTATATACAGCAATTTCTCCTACATACTGATTTTTTTCATATGCAGCAGCAGTCAATTCCTTTGGGAATGATACCAATGAAATGTATTATAGTCCCGACGCTGTTATTTCCGGCGTGACTCCGCCTCTTTGCTTACGTCTTAGAAAGTGAAGGCTCTATAAAGGCTAGGTAGGCAGTATTGTTCGACATTTTTGTTCTTACATTGCCGAGCTACCATACGAGGAATCTATTTGCCACACCGTTAAACATTATCATGTCGTAGCTCCTATGATAATAAATCAAACGCACTGTAATTCAGCAAATAATTGAGCGGCAAATAACATCTTCGTGTGCTTTCTGCAAACGCCAACGAAAGAGCTAAAATGGCGGGCGATTATATTAAGTATTTATCGAGCCTTAAGAAATGAATCAGTGAATCAAAAGACACACACGTTTAAATGTAGCCGACCTGCAACGCGATTGGCTGCCGGAAATTAGAGTGACGGGACTATAATTTCTATTAAAAATTTCGGGTCATCATTGACTGTCCTCGATGGTCTACTGGTTATCATGCTACTCGTCAAAATAAAAGTTCATGGGCTCGAACTTCGTCAATGGCAATAAAATCCTTCTTATGGTTTTCTGCGAGGTTTCATTTCTGGAATGAAATGTTGCTATAACATGGGTTTAAATGATTTGATTATCATCATACTCATGACCATTGCAGTTTGTGGAATTAATGAGTATAATCAAAGCTGTATTAAATGTGTCATTACATATGACATTGTTTATTTAGCTTTGTCTTAAATTACCTATCTGTATGTCAGAAAAATCGAATTTTTGCAAAGCAATTACAGTAAAAACATCACATATAAAACTACAAAACCCGCACATTTTATATAATGTTCCAGTGGGAGCTACTGCAGTAGAAAAACATGATAGCACAGCAATGCACTTTATTTCATATATGAAAATGAGTATCATTTCTCCTTACATACTAATACATCAACATTGCTTTCCCTGTAATCAACCCACTGTATAGTGGGATTTTTTAATTTACAAATTATGCAGCAAATATTTTACAAATTCTCAAGTATACACAACAAGTAGCCGATCTGACTAAGGGTTTGGCATTTTATCACACATCATTATGTCGTGGTTTAAAAAAGAAGTATGGATACTTTGTTCAATCACATATTATTTTGAAAACAATTCACTTTTACATGACCTTATTAAATGCATCAAGAATCGTTTGCCTTAACACACACATTAGTTACAAAATAAATAAATAAAACATTCTTCAACATATCTGGAGCCCGCTTATCACCTCTGTCTGAAATTATTTTACCTTACACATTCCATCAGAGAATTAAAATCAGTCGGGATCGTATGAATGCCAGAGTGTGCATCTTGATATGCATGGCAGCAATACTAACCCTACCAACACTTCTACAGACATATCATAGTTCCTGCCGTATTTTTTTAGTTCCACTAGTACCTGATGCTAAGATACTAACTAATTTGAACTTCCTATACAGTATCTTCAATTAGAGAATAACTATACCAAGTATTCATGACTCTACACACATGGGAACAACTATTACAGATAAATAAAATTAATCAAATATAAATTACATATGACATAAAACTGAAAACCTGATATCGTATAGTACAGGATAAAGTTATATTAAAATAGAAGGGTGAAGTATTAAACTATAAAAGACAAATGTCAGAAAACAGACAGTAATGGAAAATGTCATGATTTTTAATCAACAAAATTTAATTTACTGAATATGAAGCATCTTCAGACGAATAAATTTAGTAATGATTTATTCCATGGTAGAGATATGCTACATTATATTACATACAAATCCTGGTATCTTTCAGAGTAAGTGAAAAATTACCAATAAATAACAATTAATTTTCGCAAAGCAGAAGAAGACAAATAGTGAGATAGTACGAATATTCCAAAGCAATAAATTACAAATATAGTGGAGGCTGATATCTGTCACCAAAATCCATTTCAATATTGCTGATGCCAATGAACATATATTCCCAAACATCACAGAATAATAAGTTAATATATGCAAACAGCATTTTAAAAATGTATGAGAATTGCATTATATCCCATAATGCAGGACTTTGTACAGTACTCAGGGCTGGGCAGTATTTTAAATACATGTATTTCAAATACGTATTTGAAATACATTTGTATTTTGTAATTTGTAAGGATTTTCGAAAGTATTTTGTATTTAAATATATAAAATTGATGTATTTTGTATTTAAAATACTCAAAATACTTTTTTCCTCTTCTTGTTCAAGTTTTGGATTTCGTTTTGAAGAATGAATTTTTGTCTTATTTGCCTACCCATTTCAGTTGTGCTAGCCATACACTTAGTTTTCTTGCCACAACTGATTTCCTTAATGCCATGAAGAAATCTCCAGCAGCATCAAGGATCAATCACCCAACATTTGCTAAATGTTTAGCATTACGGAATGCATCTAGGAGACTCAAATACTCAGAAATTATATCAGATGTCTTGAAATATTCATTCAAGTTTCCTTGCCCAACTCGATGGAATTCTCTTTATGACTCAATCTCTCAAATAGAAAGACTGTTCTGTTTTGCAGGATTTATTCATTCACAAGCAAAGGGATCCTTATCTTATGAACATTTGAGGAACTGGTTGTTTTCAAATGGAGCAGTAATTATTCATATGTAGCATAATTTCATTGCTGACTGGGAAAAGGAAGAAGTTCAGTTACAGTGTTTATATAAAACTTCGAGGTAAAAATACTTTTAATGTTAATATAATATTTTAGATTTTCAGTAATATTCTTATTTCTTTAGGGCTATATATTTTATCGAGTATTTGAAATATAAATGTATTTTGAGTATTTGAAATACAAATGTGTTTTGGTTAATTTTTTTAAAGTATTTTGTGTTTGTATTTCAAATACAATTATTTGAAGTATTTTGTATTTGTATTTGAAATACTTGGATGTCAGTATTTTGCCCAGCCCTGACAGTACTTTACATTTTTTTTTATTTTAATTAAATAATAATAGTAAAGGGGTTGCACAAAGTCATGTATTCTGCTTGCATAAGATCACTGTGTCTAAAAAACCCGCTATGTGCATTTATTTCCAGAAGAAAGAAAAATGCATTATCACTTTTAATTCCCTTTATTTTCAAAGGTACTTTCGATATAATGTCATAATTTTTCAAACAATGATTAAAATTACCCATATACCGAAAGTAGCTTTGAAAATCCAGGGAATTAAAAGTGATAATGCTGTTTTCCTTTTTCCTGAAAAATCTATTTAAATGCACACAGTGAATTTTGTAGGTACAGTGACGATAAGTAGGGTTACCATACATCTATATTTACCAGAACATATCAGTATTTTTAAGATCAGTCCTGCCATCTATATTTATATATTTATTTTTTAAAACTTGTTAAATGTCGGTATTAAAAAAAAAAGTATTAATTACCCAATTTTCAATAAATTAATTTCAAAACATAATTCTGAATTTCCAAAAAAATCTTTAGTTTTTCGACCATGTAATTTATTCAGAAACTGAACAGGCTTCAACAGTACCTTGAGGCCACCTGCGTAGCTCAGTGGTTAAGGCGCTTACCTACCAATTCGGAGTTACACTCGGGCGTGGGTTTGATTCCCGCTTGGGCTGATTACCTGGTTGGGTTTTTTCTGAGGTTTTCCCCAACCATATGGTGAATGTCAAGTAATCTATGGCGAATCCTAGGCCTCATCTCGCCAAATAACATCTCGCTATCATTAATACCATCGACTCTAAATAACCTCGTAGTTGATATAGCGTCGTTAAATAATCAACTAAAAAAAAAGGGTACCTTGAGATTTTTTTTTCATTTCATTTATTGTATTCCATAGATCTTACATTAGCAATGAAGCTTGAAGATGTGGAACAAGTCAAAATTTTACAAGATTACAATTTTTTGGCGAGATGTAGTGAGATGAGGCCGAGAATTCGCCAAAAGATTACCGGGCATTTGCCTTATGGTTGGGGAAAACCTCGGAAAAAACCCAATCCAGTAATCAGACCAAACGGGGATGAAATGAGGTGAGGTCGAGACCAAATGGGGTAACACTATAACAAGTGGGCAATTTAGAAGTAATCCTCGACTGAATTTCCAGAGGTAAAACAACTGTGATTTTCAAACTTTTGATTACTGCAAAGGACAAGTGAGAGTATTACAGGATGGTGATTGGGTGATTGGGAAGATAGAAATGAATGGAGGAAGAAAAATATATTGTATAAAAACTGAGCACAGGAAGATTTATCTACATTTAAAATCTATATAACGACATGGGAGGCAAAGGCTAATTGGGATTTTTCTATCTCTGATCAGGCCAAAAACCCTGACAGAACTGATATTTAGCCCTTGCTGTGAATTTTGGCATAGGTGAATTTTTAAATCTCAGGAATGGCCATCACTAAAAGAAAACCAGTACGTCTTCTTTAGGAAGACTCAAGGCGAATATCCGGTGCCTAAACGGGATTTTTTCGGCTAAGGAATGGTAACCCTAACAGAAGGTTCCCTGGCCCTCCAGGTTGGGGGTTGGGCTTTGGGTTGACAACCCAATCCCGGAAAAATTTTAACGTTGAGAAACCCAAAGAAGCAAGCTGGACTGATAAAATCAACATTGTTGTTGACATAAAACTCAGAAGGTTAGAGTGGCTGGGACACGTAGCCAGGACAATCGCACACCCAAAGCTCTACTAAATGCATTGCAAGTAGGAAGAAGGAAAGTCGGACGACCTAAATTGAGATGGCTGGATGACGTTCAGGCTGACCTAACAAAAGTTGGAATTAAAAGATGGAGAACACGAGCATTAGACAGGAGTGATTGGTCGGATGTTCTGAGGGAGGCTGAGGCTAAACTATAAGGGCCGTAATGCCAATGATGATGATGATGATGATGTGAATTTTGGTGAAGTTTGGAGGGCCCAGTTAGTCAAATCCACTCTCCTCACCTCCACGCTGGGGCCTCCTGGGATCTTTTAATATGCGAAAGAGTCTGTGGTGTGCAGAAAGCAATGGGAAGCTACCGTATTTATCCTTCTCAAGAAAAACTGCAACATGGCATCATGTTGGAAAGCGTGGGTGAAGAAGAATGGTGCTGAAACTGATCAGAAAGAGAAAAAGGAATTGGTTGGGTCACTTGCTGAGAAGAAACTGCTTACTGAAGGATGCACTGAAAGGAATGGTGAACAGGAGAAGAGTTTGGGGTAGAAGAAGATATCAGATGATAGACAACATTAAGATATATGGATCATATGCGGAGAGTAGGAAGCAGAAAATAGGCAAGATTGGAGAAAGCTGGGTTTGCAGTGAAATATCTGCCCATGAGCAGAACACTTATGTATGTATGACAATATGAAGTAAGGAGAAATAGACTAAAAGTGATATACATACAAACATACACGTTTGGCTCAGATGACTGTAAAACAATCTTAACCTCATCAATTAAAGAACGAATGAGCTATAAAATGTATCATTAAATGTAATTTAAGCCTGGTTCAGACGGTGTGTGTTTCTGTGATGGATTCCAAGGTGGCTGCGCGGATGGGTAGCCTGCGTGCTGACTGGCTGGCTCCCGTGTTGCCTACGGTGATGGTAGTTGTTCACACGGAGCTGGCTCTTTCCACAGTTCAAATTGGAAAATCATCTGCTGCTTCATCTGTTGCCAACACTCACGGTCAGAAAGAAACTAAACCGTGAGTGGAAAACAACTAAAGTCCTACATTAACAGTAGTAAATCTCGTAATAAAATAATTAAGCCATAAGTGCAAAACAGCTAAAGTCCGATATTTAATTGTTGTTTCTTAGAAACTAAAGAATATAGAAAAAACAGGTTTGGTTGGAAAACAAAGAACATGGCGACACGGTTTCAGTGGTGATATAATATGATCATCTTTGGTTTCCAGCCTGCAAACCATCACGAAAAATAGCAAGGAACCTACCCTCGAAATCCAGCAAGCTAGCCATCCACGGAGCCACCAGAGCGCATTACTTCCGGTGAGTGACCACGCAGGTGACCCATCCGTGCAGCCACCTTGGAATCCATCACAGAAACACGCACCATCTGAACCGGGCTTTATACTTCTCTTCAGAGTTAAGTGAGCAAAAAATATATACATTACCCATAACCGTAAACTAGGGACCTAAAGTATAAATAAAAAAATTATCTCTGAAGACAGACTATTTTAAAAGCTAAAAACAAACTATGGATTGCACGACAGTCATATTAATCCTGTGTAGTAACATAATATTTGAGTGCCTGTCCGACACTGGCTGTTGAGATCTCTTCTATTAATTCTAACTTAAATATTGGTTTCAGATTAAACTGCGTACTTAATAACTGAAGTACAAGCTAAAGGCAAATGATGGTATCATTTTCTTTGGTATTACAGATATTAACATGAACTCCTCTAAATATACATTTAATGTATCTGTCATATGAGTAAACATAAATATACAAATATATAATATCGATATATACAAAAAACTTAAAAATAAAATGACATTGAAGCAGTGTAAACGAGATTAGCTGACGTCTTTCAGAACCCAAACCACATGCATATCCCACTGGTAATCTGTAAAATATGCTGACAATATAATAACTGATATTTTATTTACAGTTAACACTTGTAAAATTGGACAAATAGAAATGAAATGTAAATCAAGAAGGCTGTACATGCAGTATGATTATAATTTTTGTGTTTCTGTGCTACTTCTGTACAAAACATTAATTACTTTAAGGGGGCTCTTAGTAGTAATTGCCAATTGCCAGCTGTTCCATAAGCTTTACCTTACCTCAAGAAATTGAATTTTCTCCAAAACTATAGCAGATAAACAAAATTTTTATCAATTATAAAACAGACCTGCTGATTTGATTGATACCCACAATAAGTAACTATACTGCATTTCATAATGTCTGACAGGCAAAGTAAACATTACTGGTAGAGGACGGGAGAAAGATAACTGCTACTCAATCAATGGCAGAGGTCACATTCCAGATTTATCTTGAAGTTGAGAGGAGGTACAACACTTCAGACTGCCTTCCTTGAACATAAGTGACTTCTGTCATTGGTTGAGTAGCAATTATCTTTCTCCCTTCTTCTGCTGGCAATGTTTACTTTGCCTGTCAGACATTATGGAAAGCAGTATAGGATTTTCTTCTTTCAGTTGACAATAATTAAACACTGGAGTGAAAATTTCTAAAATTCCTACTCTCTCTCTCTTTCTTTTTTATCTCCCGTCTGGTACCATTTTCTCAGAAACTATTTGTCAAATCTTAATGAAAACTTTTATACACATTGTTTAATAGTAGTTTGACATTGGATGAAAGTTTTTTGACGTAAATTCTTAATTGAATCAGTCATTTTAGAAAGGGCACTAGTACATTTTTTGATAAAGTCCGTTACAAACGCTATTGTATTCGTCGTACTCTAATACACCTTCCTGTTAAAAAATGGCATTATTCCATGGATTCATTAAGATGTACAGAAGCTGCACAATTTTCACAGAACACTTGAAAAGGCCCCATTCCTGAAATAATGCCATTTTTATGGAGATCTGATTGCTGTTGTGATTTCGGACTTGAGCACTTTTTAAAATGATTGATTAAATTATTATTTTTTAATTTATTAACACAACAAAAATTATATTATTATAATGTCAAAAAGCTTTCGCCTACAATCTTAAACTACTACTAAACTTACTTACTTATGGCTTTTAGAGAACCCGGAGGTTAATTGCCTCCCTCACATAAGCCTGCCATCAATCCCTATTTCTGAGCAAGATTAATCCAGTCCCTATCATATCCCACCTCCCTCAAATCCATTTAATATTATCCTCCCACTTACGTTTGGTCTCCCCAAAGGTCTTTTTCCTTCCGGCCTCCCAACCAACACTCTATATGCATTTCTGGATTCGCCCATACGTGCTACATGCCCTGCCCATCTCAAACATCTAGACTTAATGTTCCTAATTATGTCAGGTGAAGAATACAATGTGTGCAGTTCAGCATTGTGTAACTTCACTCCTCTTAGTCCCAAATATTTTCCTGAGCACCTTATTCTCAAACACCCTTAACCTTTGCTCCTCTCTCAAAGTGAGAGTCCAAGTTTCACAACCATACAGAACAACAGGTAATATAACTGTTTCATAAATTCTAATTTTCAGCTTTTTTGACAGCAAACTGGATGACAAAAGCTTCTCAAGCAAATAATAACAGGCATTTCCCATATTTATTCTGTGTACTGTTAAACAATGTGTATAAAAATTGTCATTAAATTTTGACAAGTAGTTTCTGAGAAAATGATGCCAGCCAGGAGCAATATATATATATATATATATATATATATATATATATATATATATATATATATATATATAGGAAAGAGTGGAGAATGCTGGGTTTGCAATGAAATATCTGCCCTTGAGCAGAACACATTGAATGAATGAATGAATGAATGAATGAATGAATGAATGAATGAATGAATGAATGAATGAATGAATGAATGAATATCAATTTTCACTCCAGTGTTTAATTATTGTCAACTGAAAGAAAATAATCCCAGTTACTTATTGTGGGATCAATCAACTCAGTAGCGCCTGTTTTACGATTGGTAAAAATTTTATTTGTCTATCTGTTATAGTACCGGAGACAAATTAATTTTGAGGTGAGGTAAGGTAAAACATACAAACAGCTAGCAATCTCTATAAAGTACCTTTAAATAACTGCATGCAAATTTATAAAATAATACTAGAATATCCTGAAGTCACTCTTCCCAAAATGCATTCTTCAAATGGTATCTTAAGTGGAACAACAGTCTAACGAGAATAATGAGCACTGGGGTTGGTAAGAAGGAACACGAACATCACGCATAAGAAAGACGATTCTGAAATGGAAAGAGATGCTTGGTTATAAGGTTATGTTAACCCTGTAATCTGCCATGCATATGAAGATGCTCCACGAGCATCATTGTTTAAATATTTTTTGGGATGTTATTTTCTATAATAATTAAGTTCATCTTGTTTATCAATTTATTAATAAAATTAAGATTTCACTTCAGTTCCTGTCCATCACTTTTCATTCCATGTCCCCATTCTTCATGAGCTGCATTACAGGCAAGTCCGTTGGGTCATTCACTTGTGTGAAAATTGATATTCTAGCAAGCCATCCTCAACTGAAACAAAAAACATTACTTCTAAAATATTTCAACCTGTAATAATGGCATCTGCTTACGTCATATCACTGGCTTTAAAGTGAAATAAAGAAATGATCGATTTTCACTGAAAATTAAATCAGAGAAAATCAAACACAGCTCCACATCATTGAAGGCTTGATTTATTTTTGTCATTAGAACATTTATAGCAAATTAAAGATGAAAACTACTGCCTTACCAGTTCAATTGCAATATTCGTCTATAGTTAGGTGTGAGGAGTATGAAATGTGATACATTTATCAGACATTTGTTGCAATAGCTTTGGGTCATGCAAAAGCTGTAGTCATCAAGTCCAATTTGAATATTATGTAGACCATAACACTCGAGTACACTTATCACTAAAATGAAAACAACAGTGAACATATTGTTTCAGTTGCTCTTCAACATGGGGAAATGTTCATATAGGGGTCCCACAAGGATCTATATTAGGGCCTCTTCTTTTTCTAATTTTTATAAATGACCTTGGCCCCATAATAAAAGGAATAGGCTATCCTATACTATTTGCAGATGACACAAGTATCATAATTACAGAAAAGAACTTTGCCACATTCAAATATAAAACAGAAACAATTCTCCTTAAAATTTATGACTGGTTTACAATCAATAAACTAGCATTAAACATTAATAAAACTAACATAATTCAATTTAAAGCCACTACAAATTTAATCTCTGAAACATTGGACACAACTATCAACAATATACCTCTATTAGAAACATCAACAACCAAATTTCTTGGTTTGCATATTAATAATACAATAAATTGGAAAAATCATATCAAAGAAATAACCCCCAAACTTAGCTCAGCATGCTTCGCAATTAGGTCGTTACAACAATTTCTAAACAGCAGTATCTTAAAGACAATATATTTTGCCTATTTTCATTCCATTATGTTCTATGGAATAATATTTTGGGGAAATTCTGTAGATAGTAAAAATATATTCTTATTACAAAAAAGAGCCATTAGAATAATAGTTCGAGCAAAGGCTAGAGAATCATGTAGATTATTTAAAAAAAAATTAGAGGTTCTAACCTTACAAATCAATACATATACTCTACAATAAATTTCCTCTTATGTAATAAAGAAAATTTTCCAACTAACTCAGCCATACATAGTATAAATAACTTACTCGCAGAAGGAATGATTTTCATATGCCATCATCAAATTTATCATGCTTTCAAAGGGGAGTACGTTACATGGCGATAAAAATGTTCAATAGTCTTCCTGAAGACATTAAGAATCATAGCCAAAACCCTGCATTATTTAAGGTAAAACTAAAAAATTACTTAATATCTCACACTTTCTATTCTGTAGATGAATTCTTGACATTTCGCAGTACTGTGTAAATATTTTAATACTATTAAATGTTAAACATATTACATTGTATAAAATATTATTGTTATTAAGGTATTAATTCTGTACATATTTCATATTTGCATTTTATTTGTATTGCATTTTATTGTTAAACGTAAGAATTGGACATGTTCTTCATTCTATGCTATAAAGCAAATGTAAGAATATTATGGAACGAAAAAAAAAAAAATTCAACCTGTAATAATGGCATCTGCTTACGTCACATCATTGGCTTTAAAGTGAAATAAAGAAATGATCGATTTTCACTGAAAATTAAATCAGAGAAAATCAAACACAGCTCCACATCATTGAAGGCTTGATTTATTTTTGTCATTAGGACATTTATAGCAAATTAAAGATGAAAACTACTGCCTTACCAGTTAAATTGCAATATTCGTCTATAGTTAGGTGTGAGGAGGATGTAATGTGATACATTTATCATACATTTGTTGCAATAGCTTTGGGTCATGCAAAAGCTGTAGTCATCAGGTCCAATTTGAATATTATGTAGACCATAACACTCAAGTACACTTATCACTAAAATGAAAACAACAGTGAACATATTGTTTCAGTTGCCCTTCTTAGTATACTTTTCTTGTACCATGAAGGCACGAAGTAAATGGTAGGAATGAGAATTTGAGAGTAGGGAGGTAAACTGATAATTTTATAACACTGACATTTTGAGATAAGTAATAGCTATATTCCTATTAATTCTTAATGAAATACGCAATTAATTGTAAAAGTGTATACATATGTGTTAATTTGCCAATATACAAAGTATAAAGGACTTCCAATGATGCACAAAAATTTATTTAGAGATCTTTACACAAAAGTTTTCAAGATTCCTAATACTGAGCTATGTAGAACTCTTTTTCCTAACTTTGTAGACTAATATATTATTTTAATGTACCGAAGTACATATGATATTTCCATGCAGATATTCTGCGTCATCATACGATGAAAGAGTAATGGAACAGAGAAAAATTCTCTCCGGCGCTGGGATTTGAACTCGGGTTTTCAGCTCTATGTGCTGATGCTTTATCCACTAAGCCACACCGGATACCCATCCTGGCGTCAGGCAGAATCGTCTCAGTTTAAGTTCCAACTCTTGGGTTCCCTCTAGTGGCCGCCCTCTGCACTACGTCATAGATGTCTATGAACGTAGGACTGAAGTCCACACATGTGCTGAGGAGCACTCGTTATGAGTGACTAGTTGGCCGGGATCCGACGGAATAAGCGCCGTCTTAAATCACGAAGTGATTTACGCATATCATATATATTATTTTAATGTACCGATGTACATATGATATTTCCATGCAGATATTCTGCGTCATCATACGATGAAAGAGTAATGGAACAGAGAAAAATTCTCTCCGGCGCTGGGATTTGAACCCGGGTTTTCAGTCGGATCCCGGCCAACTAGTCACTCATAACGAGTGCACCTCAGCACATGTGTGGAGTTCAGTCCTACATTCATAGGCATCTATGACTTAGTGCAGAGGGTGGCCACTAGAGGGAACTCAAGAGTTGGAACTTAAACTGAGATGATTCTGTCCGACGCCAGGATGGGTATCCGGTGTGGCTTAGTGGATAAAGCATCAGCACGTAGAGCTGAAAACCCGGGTTCAAATTCCGGTGCCGGAGAGAATTTTTCTCTGTTCCATTACTTTTTCATCGTTTGTAGACTAAGATTAGAAATTGAAAAAGTAATAATTTGTATTTCAAAAATGAAGAGTAATTTATATAGTAAAAACTTCTTTCATATGTTTCAGACTTATACATTTTTCACAGTTACTCATTTTTATTTCTGAGATCCCAGAAACATTCCTGTACTTTTCATGTTAACCCAACCATAAGGCAAATGTCAGGTAATCTATGGCGAATTCTCTGCTTCATCTCGCTATCACCAATTCCATCAACACTAAATAACCCAGTAGTTGATACAGCGTTGTTATATAACCAAGTAAAAAAAATTATTACTTTTATTCAATTCAAAGTTCTGATATCTCCTGGGTAAATTAACACACAAATTCCAAATCTATACTAATAATAAATCTGTAGCCAAATTTTTTTCTGGTAATTTTCGATTTTCCAAAAATAATTGGTGTTAACATGTATAATTAACCATCCTGAAACCGAAAATCGCTTTTTTGACATTTTTGTTTGTATGTATTTCTGTCTGTCTGTCTGTTTGTTTGTTACCTTTTCACGCGATAATGGCTGAACTGATTTATATGAAAATTGGAATATAAATTAAGTTCGTTGTAACTTAGATTTTAGGCTATATGGCATTCAAAATACTTTATTTAAAAGGGGTGGGGGGTTATAAGGAGGCCTGAATTAAATGAATCGAAATATCTCGCTTACTACTGATTTTCATGAAAAATGTTACATAACAAAAGTTTCTTTAAAAATAATTTCCGATAAGTTTTATTCTATACAAAATTTTGATAGGACTGATATTTAATGAGATAAATGAGTTTTAAAATTACAATAACAATGCCATCTAAGACGCTGTACTGAAATAAAAACAAATGACTCCGTCTATAAGGGGCCTTGGGCAACAATAATCGAAAGCTATTAAACATAGCCTACAGAGAATGTTTCAGTGTTTGTATTAAGTAATATCGGAAGCTAATTAATTGTTTAATTATTATTTCACCATTGGAAAGTGTAGTTTCTCTAGATGGACATAATTCTACAATGTTATTACAGTAACTTCTGAAACATATAGCAAGTAATATAAAGTATACACATTAAAATTAAATGATATGTCAATCTTCATTAAACTATGGTTGCATGTAATAATAATAAAAGAAACATGTTAAAGGAATTGTCATTGAACCAAATGATTGCTCTCTGGACCAAAATGATCGCATTTTAATTATTTAAATACAATTTAAATTAAGTAACATATTAAACGATTTATCCTTCTATCAAACACGAATGTTCCCTGGATCAAACGTCCTATTTTAATTACGTAATTACTTTATATTTATTTCTAACAGGTGCAGCAGAGCGCACGGGTACGGCTAGTAACAAAAATAAATCCATGTAAGAGTTCTGGAGAAAGGGCAGTATATGAATAGACAGCATGCCAAAAGCCAATTTCTTACCATCACTGGTGCTGAAAACCCATAAAACATACTTACACTTCATATAGTGAAAAAGTAAGAAACACAGACACAAACTACATTAACATTTAAACATGCCTGACGAATAAAAATAAACTCACATGTTTCAACATCTTTGGAGTTGTAGCTGTGAATGTGGCAATATGTATCTTGGGTTGGGGCCTGGTGGTGCTGCCCTCGCACTGTCGACAACAGAAACACCAAGGACATGGTGTAATGTACAGGTTAAATACAATTCCCTTTTCATTTATAAGGGAAAAAGTCCGGAATACTATACACACCAGGAATTTTCCTTGTAATGAGAAACAAAGGGTGTGGATGGAAATGCAAGGATGATGCCATTAGGATACCATATTTATTTGTCTTCATCTGGAACAAAAAAAAAAAAGTTTCAATGCTTTGCTGCACCTTTCCATTTCAATACATTCTGGTCAAAATTAATCAGAATAACAAATAATATGTCGTGTTATAAATTATTTACCTAACATTCGTATATGGAGTACGCAGTACAATGGCCTAACCCACAGAAACTGATACAAGTGCATTTAGTTTTTCCTAGCAATTTTGGAGATAAAATGAAACCTATTCATTTACAGAATCATTTACTTCCAAAAGAGTTTAGATTAATGATGAACTGCATTGTTTTACTGTTTCAAGAGAAGTCTTATTTTATCCAACATAATTTAAGTGATGTTAGGCCACTGTTCAACTAATATTTACAAGTTTTAGAGTAAATTCATCAACATAATTTAATACAGTGAAACCTGTTCAAGACGGAAGTGACATGGTCCTAATTTTTTTTCCGTTGTGGACAGGTTTCAGTGTTATTCAGGTGTGAAGTTAAAATGGAATATTTTATCATTTGCATAAATGAAAAACAAAATGGCATGCCGCAAATTTTAGGAATTACAAAATATTCCGTTGAACACTACTGACATTAACTCAGCTTCCTGTCACTTATTTAATTGGTGAATGATCTTGATGAAAATCTCATTTCGTGTATAAATTGTATCGTAACTCACACTGTAAAGTTTATTAATTACACTAAATTTAATATCTAATACTATAATATAATACTGTACTGTATATCACAGCACATTATTTAATTGGACTAGGAGCCTAGAAGCCTTGAATCCTGGATTATTTAATTTCTTTGCCAGTTCAAGGGTTTTCTTTGCAGAATAGGTCCAGAAATTTGCGTGATCTTTGAAAGGGGCTCCACTCCCATAACAGTCCATTTATTTCTACGTAACCAGTTGTTTTCTCTTTCTTTTTATGTCACCATTATTGACCGCAAGCCACTCACTCATGATACGGCCTTTATTTTTGAAAGTGTTAAGTTACACCTGAGTTTTCCATTCATAAATTTCAACATTATTTTCCATACTCTTCGTTTTTCATTTTCCTCGATAACTTTTACTTCATCAGTTAATGATAGTGCAACATTTTTACGCACCTTTTTTTTTATCACGAAATCACTAATACACTTGCGTTCTACCCAGCTACGACAGTATACAGGGGTGAAGCATTGAACATCTTTGAAGGGACTCGTCTGCCTAGTCAATAGGGTAATAAAATTTATGACTGACAGGCCAACACACACTCGCACCCTCAAAAATTTTAAAAAGGAAAATTGTTTTTATTTCAGTGACCTACTAGTATTTCGTACATTCCTTGAAAGCACATACTGTTTCAATATATAGTTTACATTAAAGTATTGTGTCCAAAATATTATTTCCATTTTGAACAGTAGCAGACAGTTTCCGTTTCCGCGTTGGACAGTTTCCGTTTTTATTCAGGAAAAATTACACATAATACATATGAATTTCTTCTGATCTTAATGCTTCACAGGTCTTCAAGTGGTCTTCATTCATTTCTGCTGGATCGTTACACAGGACACATATTGGTGAAGCTGAGTTACCTATTCTGTAGAGATGACTTGCTACACAGTCATGATTTGTCAATAGTCTGAAGGCTGCAACTGCTGTTTCCCTTGGTCTCTGGGGGATTATATCTGGGTTGGAAAGTAGTGTGGCTTTCATGTAACTGTTTTCTTAACGGTCACCAGTTTTTACAATGTGGCAGTTATATCACCAGACTTAAACCCCCATTATGCAAGGGGGACCACACCTGTCGGTCAACGGGTCCGTCGGACCTAGCCGGGAGGACTAAATAGATGTTATTTAGATCCACCGACCTTTCCCTCATGTGCCGCTGAGGGACGCTGTTGTGCTGTGATAGGCCATATGTAAGTTCAAAAGTATTGGAAAGCACGACTGCTAATGGCTTCATTGCCAGATGCAAGGCACTAGACAACAACAACAACATATGAATTTCGCCGGGACCAATAAATTGTTCCGAAATAGACAGGATTCCGGATTATTCAGGTTCCAATTTGAACAGGTTTCACTGTATCTTTAATGAGAAAGGGCTGTGATAAAATAATATAGATACCTGCAACATTACTGAAAACAACAAGCGCTTCATCTTCAAATTCACGGAACAGGTGCAGCAGAGAATATAAACGAAAACATAAATAATTTGAGTCTTGATTTTTTGCTTACGTGTGTGCTTATTAAAAATAAATATGGCATATCCTATGACATAACTATATAAAAGAAAAAGTGCATTTTTTTTTACAGAAATGGAGTATATTGACCAGAACTATAATAAAAAATTAATAGTTCTCTCTTGAGACTATTTTGTATAATATTCACAAACGACATCTATAAACTGTTATTGGAATATGTATAAATAAATATAACTATAGTGGAAAAAATAATCACAATAATATAATATACATAAGGCCCACTAAACAATGATGGAAAGAAAACAGTGTTGGTAGGAACAAAACAAAGTCCACATAAAAGAATTCCTGAACCAAAAACAAGTCCTTAGAGGATTTAAGAGTTAAGTGCTAGACAAAAGCAAGATCGCTAACTGTCATCCATTTTATAAATTCAGCAATAAAGAAAAAAAATCAGTTCCTGTGACTATTCGGCCTTCCACTTCAATAATACCACATGAGGCTATAACAAAATGGCACAGAAGTTTTGTGTCAGAATTCATTAATATGCACAAATTAATTTCTTATGAAGTACTAACATAAGTGCTTTCTTCATAGTCTAAATAAATTACAGAAACTATACTATTCTTAAAAAATATTCAAGAGAAGGCGTTTAATTACAGAAATTTGGTGATCACCAAGTGAAGTCACACTTTACTAGTCCTCCGAATCTCTCCCTCAGAACATAAATGGTCAGATTTCATAGAGGGGAAAGATGTGTAAGAATACAAAAATGAAGGCAGGTTAAAACAGGAAGCAAAACAAAATATAAAGATTACACAATATCGGCACTAACAAAAATAATATTTTACAAAATTATGCAACATACAGTCATGCTCATCTACATTCAAACAAAGATTTGTATGCATTTGTTCAAAAATACCTAAACCTATGAATGGAAGAAAAATATGCAACACTTCAGAAGATAGTTAAGTTGACCTCCATTCCATTAGTTGCCACTTTAGTTGCTATTTTAGAATTACATAGTCCCCGTGAACCACCATTATTTTCATGTGCTCTTGATTATCATCTTAAGTTTGTATTAGACACCAAGTACGTCAGTGTGTATGACACATTCTAAAATAGACAAATTGGGAATATCGTCCAAGGATTCTTCCTATGAATTTATTAAAAAAAAAAGTCGGATCAAAAAGTTCTAACTAGAAGTCTAAGAAAGGCAACAGGGCAAAAACACAATAAGCATTATGTTTACTGAATGAGCCACTTGAAAGGTTGAACATAATATAGTTCATCAACAAAGTTTTATGATAATGAAATATAGTAATACTTACTAACATATACGTATAACTGAACTAGTGAAGTTCAGAAGAGAAATCACACAACAAAGATGAATGTTTTGACAGAAATTACAGTAAACATTCTGGCATTCTATATAAATCTGTATTTAATTTTAAAGTCTTATTTACATAAGAATTAGAACTAATTTCTTGAAATGAGTGATGCATATACTTCATGTCTTCTCCTGATAAACTTACACACATTGCATCAAGAACCACTACGTAATAAAACTGAAATCCATGTATTATGCGATTTTGAAATTATGTATAATTCATTATCAAAATAAAATTATACAAAACTATGCCAGATTAAGCAGCATTCATAATGTATCTTACAAAATATTTAACTGATCCTGATAAATTTAATTTATAATTTAGTCATTATGACCTACTTATGAACAATTTTCAAGATATAGTGAGAACTAGCTAGCTTTTTTGGAGTAGCTCAAATTTTAAACTCTATATTCCCAAAAAATAAACTTAACAAGCCTAAGAATTTTATATAAACACGTAAATTTTGGAGCCGGAAATCAGATTTATTATAACAATAATTTAATTAATTATAATTACCAAATAACAATTAGTCCCACTATATTTTTACATTAAGAAGACTGATCAAATAACAATTTAAACAAGACAAGTCCCAATTCATTTTCCACGCTAACTAATGGGCATTTGGTAAACTCATTCTTCATAGAATATCAGTAAGCTCATAGACTTATTATTTTATAAAACAATATTTCATGGCAGTCAATACATTAATAACAAAGCAATGTATTTCTCATATAAAATAAACTAACGTGAGAATTCAGAGCTCCAGCATTCTCCAAATCAACGTAAAAATATAACTTTTTGACTTCTACAAGAACTAGTACTAGATATAAGGAAAATTAAATAGGGCAAAAATCTTCCCTTCTTAAAGCTTTTTCTTTTTTAGAATACTTCTAATAATTGTGAAGCTATTAGTAATCTTTCAGATATGACAACCTCTTTAAATAAAGTATATACAATTCCAAATCATTATCTAGTTATAATTATTCACGAATATTGCCACAGTATAAAAGCAAATATATTTTATATCAGTTAGAAACTTGTCTTTTTTACACAATATAAAACAATATTACAACGTGTTTTTTGAAGAAGATGCATATGATGTATATACAAATGACATGATCATCTATAGCTCTGCTTAAGAAAGAAGTCATTGATCAGAACATGCAAGCTTATCTATAAACCTTCTCCTTCGGTACATCACAAACCATGCACATGCAAGACTGTGTGTTCAAAGTTCCAAAATTCTTGCAAATTTTGGGCAACCCTTGGGATAATTATGGCCATAATTCCTTCACTGTAAACAGATATCATTCTTAATGTTGCACACAGTGAAACCTACGGTACTCTCAAATTGCATTTCCGTACACCTCGTAGAGAAAAACTCTAAAAATATTTTCCAGGATAAGCATAATTCCATATTCCAGTCAACAACCAATGTTGAGTAACTAACAAAATTAAATTTGGGAAATATTTAAGTTCTAAAATTATGGTACTACCAAAAACAAGTTAAAAATCAAAATATCTATCACACTAATAAGAGATCATTATACATTAGAACCTCTATTATCCGTGGTAATGAAGGGGATGGGCTGAACGGTGAAACGAAAAAATCGGATAATCCGTACCATAAAAATTTCGTAAATTTAGTGAATAATACTTACACTTTGGTAATTTCCTCTATGGCCTTCTATTTAACACACTAGATAGTAGATCACAAGTTCACTAATTTAAGTCTTGTTGTTAACGAAGGGTTTTGAAGGGGAAGGAAACTCCTAATGGCTGCCTGTGGAAAGATATGAATAGTGGAGGTCTTGTGTTGTAGATTTACATACTTCATACACTCCAAACTCGTATTCTGGTGTGAGATGAGCCTCTGTTTCTCTTTCCCCAACCCACTCAATTATTTACCCTTTTTTTACCCCGATACTTAGCACAACAATATTTCTTTTGACACTCGTAGAAGATATTTTACACAGAAGTTATACAGTATCACAATTCGAACAGGTAACCATACTGTATAAGGAAAAGGACTTGGTAATAATACTATGGAAAAAATAACATGCTGATACAATGTACAGTACTTTATATATTTCTGCAGAAAAAAAG
Source organism: Periplaneta americana (assembly GCF_040183065.1). Lineage (NCBI taxonomy): Eukaryota > Metazoa > Arthropoda > Insecta > Blattodea > Blattidae > Periplaneta > Periplaneta americana. The sequence continues at coordinate 183,289,956 of NC_091119.1, forward strand.
CGAAAGCAAGACAGACGGATAATCCACCAATCGGTTAATAGGATGACGGATAATCGGGGTTCTACTGTATATGATCCAAATGCAATGCATATGTAGCATACAATGTACACTGAAATAATATTACACTAACATTTGTTATAGTACAGAATGAAATATTTTAAATTATTTTGGAGTAAATATAGATGTAGATGATTAATAAGTATAGCATATTGCTAATAACTTCTTAAATTTCAATTTTACAAAAAGAAGTTTTATACAAAAGCTGTTGGAGATAAACCAAACAATATGATACTAGTGTTCGAAAAAAGTTAGTTATTCAGGCATACAGTGTGAAAGTAAACTTTATTTTTTTAAATGGCACACTATATTAAAATTTACATATTCCGAATCTTCATTAAATTTTACGTATGAATGTGTAGAAATTTTACCCATTCACCTGTTTCATATTGTTTAACTATTTATTAAATTCTTTCATGGACTTCAAACTTGAGACAAGTAAGTATCTAAAATCATGTTGAGTAGGTCATGAAAATAAACAAAACACTATGACTAACCAAACTTTACCACAGATGCTCAAAATGAGAATCATTCACAGCCAAACAATGTCCCAGTCTATCACGAAAATAGTCTATTATGATATGCGATGGAACAGATCAGTCATGTAACCGTGAGAAAGACAATGGACTGTTTCTGTGATAGACTGGGACATTGTTTGGCGTGAATGGTTCTCATTTTGAGCATCTGTGGAAAAATTTGGTTAGTTATAGTGTTTTGTTTAGTTTTATGGCCAACTCAACATGGTTTTACATACTTACTTGTCTCAAGTTTGAAGTGCATGAAACAATTTAATAAATAGTTAATAGTACATTATGCAACGAGCCTATAATGATAGTAATTAAGATGCGAGTATGTTTGTTTATGAAACGAGCGCGAGTTTCATAATTTTCATACGAGCATCTTAATTACCATTATAGGCAAGTTTCATACGACTTTTTATGCTCGACCATATTTCTAACTTGAAATTATTCAGAAGTATTCATTTTATTCGTATCTGACTGAAGAGTGGAAGTGACCTTGTGCATAGCTCGTAAATTGTGAGATGTGCGCAGACGCGAAAGTATTGATTTTTTTCGAGGAACAATAATGTCATTGACCTTGATATAATCTAGAGAATAACATGAACTAATTTTGATATAACCTGGAAATTGATTTAGAATTGAAAAACGAGATGACAAATTGAATTTATTTGAATATTATTTACAATTAACGCTAATTATTATAGTAACAAAACATAACCTTCTGCGACAGTATTGGATTGGATCCGTGACATTTCCCTTGTTGTCTTTCGATTGCATATCCGAGAATAATCGAAAATCTGAATAGGTGTACTTTAATGACATGCATTAAAGGACTGCTACCAGGTGTATAATTACTACATTTCGGCATAGTCAAGCATAAAAGACATTAAAAGGGTGAATGGGTAAAATTTCTACACATTCATACGTAAAATTTAATGGAGATTCGAAATATGTAAATTTTAATATAGAGTGTCTTTTAAAAAAATAAAGTTTACCGTCACACACTCTATGCCTGAATAACTTTTTTGAATGCTGGTATCATATTGTATGGTTTATCTCCAACAGCTTTTGTATAAAACTCTTTTTTTTTTTTTTTTTTTTTTTTTTTTTTGTAAAATTAAAATTTAAGAAGTATTAGCAATACTCCACAGTAGTTCATGTTCAACCTGTATATATATTTTTAACTAATGGTGGGCACTTGACTTTTGTCATTCACCCAGCGGTAACTATATGGAAAATATCGACAAAGACAACCTGAGTCAGAAATCAGATTATTAACCATTTCCTTTCATTCTCAACTTCCTGACAATTTTTTTCTCCTCCAAAAATAAATTTCCTTCGTGATTTAACCTCTGCAGAGTAGCTTGATTCCAAAACCCACTATTAAAAAAGTCAATTTTGTGTTTTAAATGTTACCCTGTACACTTTCACGTCTTGAATGCAGTGATGGGGTTATTTCTTACTATTTTATGTTAAAAATATTATCACGAAGTTCAGTTATTTTCCAAAATCCACTATTTTCAGTGTTTTGAAATGTAATTTTGTTTCCATATCATGCTAATAATTATTTTTTGTCTCAAACCTTCTATTTTTCTAAACAAAGTGTAGAAAAGCACAGCATTAATTTCCAAAATCTACTATCCACGGTTTTGAAGAAAAACATTAAGTCTGATTTTTATGAAAAAGTTCCCCCCCCCCCAATTTAAATTCAAATAAAAACAAGTATATTATTATAGTCGTCCACAAGCATTTATGGTTGCCAAGGTCACACACTTTCCCTTCTTCTTACTGCAAACTTACTCACCCTCCTACCACCCTAAAGGGCTGGGGACCGGTTCTACTGTAAAAATCTGAACTTCCTACACTGCAAAGACAAAACCGAAATTCAGTATCCTGTCTAAGCTTGTGCTGTGCTCTTCTGTGTTATGTGTATAGCTGAGAGTTGTCTAAACTTAAGCTGTGTTATTCTATTTTATATATGTAGACACTTTTTCAAGCATTCAATAACTTGTGGCCGAGTGATTAGTCTCTCAGCCTTGCACCGTGGCGACCCGAGTTCGATCCCCGTCTGGATGGTGAACAAAGTGGGCGCGAGGGTTTTTTATCGGAGTTCTCCCATTTCCCCTCATCATTGTCATTCCACCAATGTTCCATAATCACAGTCACTGCGAGATCCTAAGTCAGGTGTCCAGAACAAATAAAAAGAAGTCTGAAAGTTGTATAACTTGTGTTTAATAAATACTATTATTGTTCGAGTATGCTTCACAGTCTAAATATGCGTAGCCAGACTAAATAGATCATTTTTTATGTTTACAAATATTTTTAATATCTTTCTAGCAGTGAGTCATCAGCTATTTCTTCCAATAAAACTCAGAGTTATGGCAACAGCTTTTGGTGTTAGTTTAAACATTTTAAGAAATGTTTGTATTGACGCGATTGAGTCCCTACAAAATGATCCATGCCCACCTTTCCGTTATCCTAACCATCTCATGATTCATTTTCAGTTTCATAGTCTCGTCCATCATCTAATTTTCCTCTTGATCGTCTCTTCAATCCGTTTACTAGGCCTATTATTAATCTCGTCAATCTTTTTTTTTCTTCCCTTCATTTCACCTATAGTTGTTTCTTCAGTAATTTTTTTCTGATCAAATTAATTCAGTTCTTATTGTCCTTTCAGCTATGTCCCTATTAAAATGTTCTCAGCTATCTGTTATTTCACGCCGTCTCGTCAGTCGTTCTACCCTAATAGTTCTGGATTTTATTTTCCTTCCCATTGTCTTAAATCTTTTTTTTATCATCTCTTGTCACTTTCGCCCCAATCATTTAATCACTCCTGATCGTCTTATCAGTTACTTTCTCCTGATTATCTCGTGTTACTACAACACTATTTCATAAGTCTTCTTTCACAATTGACGAGACGCTCGCTAGTAAATTATAAACGACCTATAGGCCTAAAAGGAATTGAGGCGATCAAGAATGAATGGACGAGATGAGCACAAGGAGACTGACGAGATTATTTTTGCAGTGTAACTTGCAAAGGGAAAAGTTCGTGAGGAGGGTGGGTAAGCGGCCGAAACTATGTACGACCTTGAACACTTCAGAAGTCTGTGTTCCACTATACTTATTAGTAATGTTGGCAAATCTGTGTTCATTGTTAAACATCTCTGTCATATAACGTTTGAAGAGAAATTACTACATATAATATTGTTATTTTTCCTTGAAGTCCTTCAAGCAAGTGGCTAAGGTTATTTTTTTAACTAAATTATAAGAAACTAACATTTATTTTCAAAATGATGTCTAATGAGACAAGTAAAGAAATTTTAAAATATTCGTTTAAAAAAATAATCACTAAAATTGGTAAGATCAAAAAAAAAATTTCATACATTCTTGCTCTTCCTGTAATGTTTGTAAACAGTAAAATAGCAGGTTTTGCAAACAAACTTAAAAGAAGCATTCTATTCTTCACCTTAAAGTTACTGAGAAATAACTGTAATAAATAATAATAATTATGGTTTATTTAACGACGCTCGCAACTGCGGAGGTTATATTAGCATTGCCAGTGTGCCGGAATTTTGTCTCGCAGGATATCTTTTACATGCTAGTAAATCTACTGACATGAGCACACTTAAATACCATTGACCTAGGCTGGGATCGAACCAGCAACCTCGAGCAAAGAAGGCCAGTGCTATACCATCTACGCTACCCAGACAGACTAATTGTAATATGCCTTGCTCGAAAACATGACGGCCTTTCTTCCTGGAATTGGTAAACCCTCATTAACTCCCATCTTCTCCTCAACCCTTAGGCACATGGCAGAAATACAATATGACAATGACTTGTTAAACCCTCATTAACTCCTATCTTCTCCTCAACCCTTAGGTGCGTGGCAGAAATACAATATGACAATGACTTGGTAAATCCTCATTAACTCCCATCTTCTCCTCAACTCTTAGGCACGTGGCAGAAATACAATATGACAATGACTTTAAGAATTGACAACTAAGCTAAGCTAAGCTGTTTATCTGGCTGGGCGAAAGAGAGTCTGGCTGGGCGGAAGCGAAGGCCTACTGGCCTTAGCTCTGCCAGATTAAATAAATAAATTATTATTATTATTATTATTATTATTATTATTATTATTATCATCATTATCATCCCTTGCTCGTTCCTACAGTTAAGTGGTGAAGGGTATGAGGGAAGGCCATCATGTTTTGGAGCAAAGTATATTAGAGTAGCTAACTTTCACTTCTCAGTGTCAGAAGTATCACATTAACGATTCAATGCAATATTATGGTCTGCACTGTAAATTGGACAGTTTCTGAATTTCAGAAAATTAAAAGCCATAAAGAACTTTAAATGCAATTTTGGGTAATACAGAGTTAGTATTCATGCTGACAATTAGCATGCCGTAACCGCTGCTGCACTTATGTGCAATGTGTCTATGTGATGTTATACATTAATGGCAACTTTCCATGCAATAAAATTCATAAACGTAAGCCTAAGTATTTAAGTTTTGTTATGCCATATTTCTCACCTATAGAAGGAAAAAAACCGTCCAAAAATGTATCTTAAGACAAAATGTAAATCCTTACAAATCAAAGATTGCAGTTTTAAGTCTTCTAAAGCAATAGTTGGAGTACTAAAAGAAAAATTGGATGAAGAGTATGTTCATTCCTTTGGATGACTGTCAAAATTTTGTCAGTTTTATCTAAATATTCCTCATAATATAAAAGCAGATTCCAAGACGCATTCATGGAGTATATGTAAGAAACTTTAGGATGAAAATACCTTAATTCTCAACTACACTATATTTCCAAAAGTATCAAGTACAAAATAACACACTTACTGTTTGCAAAGTAAATTTTAAATCTCTTCCACAAAGCAATAACAGAAAGTTTAAGTTATTTCTGCTGAACTGTTTCAAAAGTAAACATGCTAAATGTTAGTGGACCTATTCTTAAAGAACAAAAATGTTTTGTTGGAGTGAAAAGGAGGTCACAAGAAATTTAAACCTAAAGAAAATATGAGACCTGAGGGAGAAAGACTTTAGATAGGCCGAGAAGTAGATGGGTGAATAATATCAAAATGATTTGAGGGAGATGGGATATGATGGTAGATATTGGATTAATATTGCTCAGGATAGGAATCCATGGCAGGTATATGTAAGAGCGGCAGTGAATCTCCAGGTTCCTACCTTTGTAAGAAAAGAAAATATGATGTACCTGTTAGCATTAATGAAATGGGCACTTTAGGTTTTCAGCATCACAATTCCTGCTACATAGTGGTCACAAATCGTATTATAAGATTTAAAATTATTAGTTTGGTAACAAATCCTGTTACAGGATTTAAAATGATTTAGTTATGAAAAGAAAGAAATGTTAATGAATCCAGCCACTTTACTTCCAGTTCTGGAGAGATATGAGAAGAAGCAGTAGAAACAGCAACATGGGTAAGGTATGGGTTACCTACTTTTGCCTTCACCACAACTTTACAAGCAAATATGCAACACAGAATGCATGTAGGAGGTCACCTGGATTGTTCGGAGAAGTTATTTCCGTAGAAACATGTGTGACCCACCTGCCTGCCAAATACCACATTTTCTTTTTTACAGGGACATCACTTTATTTTTACCAACATTTTTAACATTAACCTGGCTATACTCGGAAACACTGTTGCCCCCTTTCATTACAGGAGTTTGATGTTACTAGTGCAATATGTAAACACATCATTTTACTAGGTATAGGAGGAGAGAAAAGTAGTGTATCCATTTATGTTGTAGGGAAATACGATATTACGATTTTCAGTTTGATCATTACTTTTACGGAATTTATCAAAATACAGTAGATTAGTAACATTTTTTTTTTCAAAAACTCAACTTTTCAGGCGGCTATGTTTGTTATGTAATATCTACTTTATTTAGCGTATTAATTATTGATGTTATCATGCAATATAGAGAGTGCATTTAAATTGAGGGGGTCATAAGTAACGGGCTGTAAGTGCACTTTAAGTTACTTTTGAGAAAATGGGGTTTAAATATTTAAGCTTTCGTAAAATCGGTGAAATTTTTTATTTAAATTTTAATGTGTGATGCGATTAAAATATCCCTTTGCCACTAAAATTTTAGATACTTTTGCTTACACTGGATGCACTTAACTCATGTTATTACAAATGTCACTAGCATTCCTTTGCTTCTAGCCACCTCAATTCAAAAGAAGCTAATCTGAATTTTTAAACAAGTTGCTGAAAATGGTTGCCGTTCATTACAATGCAGGTTTCAATTCAGTACGCATATTATTAAAAACATTTTGAAGCATATTCTCTGAAATTGAATTTATCGTTTCTTGAATATAATTTTTTAGTACGATATTATTAATATAGTTTCTTTCTTCTATAGAAAATGCATGCCCAAGGTTGCGGGTTCGATCCCGGGCCAGGTCGATGGCATTTAAGTGTGCTTAAATGCGACAGGCTCATGTCAGTAGATTTACTGGCATGTAAAAGAACTCCTGCGGGACAAAATTCCGGCACATCCAGCGACGCTGATATAACCTCTGTAGTTGCGAGCGTCGTTAAATAAAACATAACATTTAACATTTCTATAGAAAACGCAATCATATTTATGAAACATACTATACACTGCAGTGTTTACTTTACTGCTTGAAGACTTCGAATACAACAGCGCCCGTAAGTTTGTGTGTCTGACGGGAGCAAGGACATTAGTGAAGGGGTGAGAGTGAAGTACATTCAGAAATGCAGGTACAATAAAAATGCAAGTAAAAATAAAATGATGTCCCTGTATAAGGATTAGCAGCCAAGAAGGAATATAAGTGTTGTGATTGGCTGCGTGCAATGCACTGTACTTGAGCGGTCTCTAGCAGAAGCCACTGAAGTAATACTGTCAACATTTGAAAAGTGGTAGTATAGTTAAAGAGGAATGCACTTGTGCACTTTTCTATCCCCTCAACTAACCCAACCTAACCTTGTCTCGACTTCCTGTAATTTGGTCAAGGGCAAATACTCGCGTTTATACACATGTAGTGTTATTGTACTTTTGATCCAGGGAACTAACTCGTCTTCATTCACATGAAATTTTACGATATCGCCATCTATGAAAGAAAGAGTGAAGTCTCGCTCCCACTTAGCGGAATAGAATCAAAGAGAATTTGTCTTCACAATGTATTTAAATGGAAGATAGCAGAAAGTGGCGCAGCGCGTCAAATCGAACAGAACAGAATTCAGGAGCTAGAATATTTATTCCACTGCAGGAACAGAATTTCTTGTTTTGGGTATGATCATAAGTTCTCGTGAAGCCTTCATAAAAAAACAAATGAACCACATCCATTCTTGGAGGCTTAATTTGTTTATTATTGAAATAATATGTATACAAACATCACAATTTAATATGAACGAAGGAAATTGCAGAATTATTCTCTTTTGTATGAAAAACACAAAAGTACTATGCGGATCGATTCCACTAGATGTGAGCGGCAACAGACTTTTCGTTTCGATTCCGGTAAGTGGGAGTGGGCCTTTAGAAATAATGCTGGTAATCCGCATGGAAAGAAATGTCTAAGGACAATGTTACCAGCAATTTAGCAATTGTGTTCTCATTAGCTAAGCTAGCATACATTTGTTTACTGCACTGCAGCCTTCATGGTCGTGCAGAGAAGATAATTGTAGTGTAACAAAATGTAGAACTCCCTAAATATGACCTACATTATTACAGTGAAACCTCTATCCTTCCCATTTACATCTCTTCTCGGATAAATCATCCAATCTGTATAGTCTTGAAAAAAAGTCTATATAAATAATGCTAAATTATATTGCACTGATTATTCTCCACTGTAACATTTTATCACAGCAATCATCCAAAATTCTTCGTTCTGAACAATAATATTCCTGAAACAATAGTTTTTGAGAAGAGAAATGGAGTTGGTGTAATATGATCGTGAAGAGAAGAGAGCTACTTTATAAATATGGATAGCAATGTAGGTTAATGTACTGTAGTGTAGTGGGGTTGTTGGCACCAGAACACCAATCCCCCATCAGCAAGATTCACGTATGAATTATGCAATCACAACAGAAACTGATGTTGCTAATCACTCTTCCCACCCAAACCTTGCATAAGCAATAAATTGATGTGACACGACAATTGCTTGAAGGACGGATTTTATGACAGCAATCATGAAAGCATGCATCATCACACCCCAAATCCCCCAAGTTGTCACTGTTCGATCAATCTCTGTTCCCTTTTTATCTCACTTTAAGTGTTGAGTATCATCTACAAGGTGGGACATGCGATATTATCTATTTTTAAGTTGGTACCAAAGGTTAACCACAACATTATACATGACGATATCCTTATTGCTGCATTGGTACATGCTCTGAATTTAATATGCAACATGGCTAATAGGAGTATTCAACATCATGTGATTGCAGTTGATAGTAACACGAAACACGAGAGTGTAGTGGATGTGTAGTGGCCATTTTAACGACGATTTGGAGATAATCAATGCAGAGGACCAGTTCTAACTCGTAAAACAATTCTCTCATGAGTGAATAAGTGGAGGGAATCAGGTTCAGTGCCCAATGTAAGAGAACTGGACCAATGAAAACTGTACACACTCCTGAAAATATTGAAACAGTGAGAACTGCATTTCAACAAAGTCCAACTCGTTGAGCACGAAGACTCGCACTCACTCTAAACTTATCAAATCGCAGCCTATGCCGCATACTGCATCTTGATCTTTCATTTCATCCCTACAAAATGCAAGTTGTTCAACAACTAAATGCTAACAACAAATTGAATCCCTTACATTTTTGTCGACAAACGCAGAAATTAATTCAACAAGATCCGTTGCTACTGATGTCTGATGAAGCTAATTTACAAGTTTCTGGGTTTGTAATGATAATCCAAGAGTAAGAGCTATCTTGTAATATACATAAATAAATGTTTTGTTCTTTTGAAAGAAAATGATTTCACGTTTAAAACAGGTAGTCTCCCATGCCTCACCCTGTATAATATGAGTTTACGTCATTCAGATCAGTATTACTCTTGGTGTTCTCAATTGTTATTTCCTTCTTATTCCTATTATTTCCTGTTAACCTGTGTGTCTTTAGGCAACAATTGAAACCCTTTCCACAGTTTTCTTTGAAACACAAAGCTGTAATTATACAGACATCTATCAGGGACTATTTTTTGAGGGAAAGGAGGCAGATTAAAATCTGATCTTGATACTGTTATACGTAGGTTGTTACGAAAGTGATGTGTTCTATTTTTTTTTCTTTCAATTCTAGCTACCCATAATGTTCGAATTTCATTCAGCAGCCACTAGATGTCTCTAGTTTCACCATATGGACGAACAATATGGTATGTCATATGAAAGTGAAACAACAGCTGTTAAAAATTGTGGACGTTTCCAACATTTCCATAAAACATAGGACAGTGACTGAATTCTTCACTGTGGAAAAAATTAGCTCAATTGAGATCCATATCCATCTAACAAATGTTTATTGTGACAGTGCTGTAGACATCAGTACAGTTAGACGATGGGTGAGACACTTCAAGAGCGGAGAAACGAACATTGTTGACAAGCCTCGAAACAACCGGCCACCAATGACAATGACAATGCAACAAGGGTCGAATCGATGCACTCGTATCAGAGAAGACCACCATATCACAACACGTAAACTATGTGATGCAGTAAGGATAACTACAATAGCTATTATTAAGAAGCTTGCTTAGACAGGTTTGCTCTTAACAAGTACAACAAATACTGACAGACGAGCAAAAACAGGCAAGACATTTAAAGCTTCTGGAGAGTTATGCAAATGAAAGAGATAGTCTTATCACACCTCATTACAGGAGAGGAAGCCTGAGTCCACAATTATGAGCTAAAACAAAGTGTTCATGCTGATCTCTGGAATCACAGTATGAATTTTTACAGGGATGGAATATAGTGTCTTGTTCACAGATGGCGCAGATGTACGAAATGATGGATACTTTGGAGAAAAATAGCAGAATATTCACGAAAGATGCAGAAATACTTCACTTAAAACGTCATAACACTAACAATTAAAGCTTCTGAGAAAAAATTATGAGATAAAACTTTCATACCAATGTAATACAGTGAAACCTCTGTATTTAGACACCTCATTGTATTGGACATATGTTTCTTGGAACTGAACAAATTTCTATGCTTCTACATGTCCAATATATCCTGTATGTTGGACACCCCACAATCCTGGAAGCTGGACATCCCTACAGTTCTATCTTGGACGATTCTCTTATTCTATTATGTATTTCTGCTACCTGTTTAGAGTTGAGTTTCATTGAACTTTTCTTTTTTACAAGGACCATTAGCACAGTAAAATGAGAGGGGATTTTCCTTGTACAGTACAGCAACTGTGAACCTCTTTCCACTTTCCTGGAAATACCCACCTTGTCTTTTTGTGACAGTACTGTGGCTAAATTTCAGTATAGAGTGGAGGGACATTATTTTGCATAAAAGTAAACTTTATGATGCGAAATTACTTCAGTAAGCCTGCAGTATAGAAATGAGTCTTTGTCAAGGTTTTTACCTGTGAGAGTTACTTTTTGTACAGTGCCTCAATATGAGTAAATGTAAGTTGCTGGAATTAAAAATTGAAAGGAAAAAAGAAGTTATTGATCATTTGTATTATGGTGCTAGTTGTAGAAAAATTGCAGAAGAGTTTGGAATTCCTAAATCAACAGTGTCAAACATTAGCAATAATAGAATCTCAATATCAAATCCATGGGAACGAAATTGCAGTGGGGAAAGAAAAAAGGGTTCGCAAAACTGTTAATGACGAACTAAATGGCAAAGTGCTTGAATACTGTAGTTCCTTAACATTATGTACAGTACTTTCCTTTCCATTGCATGCTAAAAAAATTTACTTCCCTCTACCTTGGACTATTTTTTACTGAATCATACATGTCCAGGTTAGAGGGGTTGCAATGTACTCCCTTTGTTCAAATTTCATGGGGTCGATTCTTTAATATTAACTTATTTTACAGAGTCTTCTCCACATTTTAAAAGTTTTCTGCATGTATCTTTTTTTCTTCTCAGTTCCTTAAAAAATGACGAGGTTTCACTGTAGTAACAAACATGCTGTGTACAATGCTTCGCAGTTCGTTGTTTGTAGCCCTGTACATTAAATACTCCAACACTAACTATAAGCCAAGATGAGCTTACATTTAAGCCTTATAGCCTACTATACATGTGGAAATGCATAGCATACAGGTATGTAAGGAAAAAATATTTTTCTATGCTCAAAACTATTTGGAAGGAAGACTCAGAAATGGACGCTTAAAATAACAACCAACTGTCCACCTATAGGAACGATGGTATTAACTAATCACAACTAGTTCATGAATTACGCGTCATTAACAGAAATGTAACGTTTATCTACCTGTAGTTAAAATCAACAATTATGCAAATCTAGTCTTTCAGGTGAAGCTTCCTGTAAAGCAGATTTGAATAATTTCAAAGGAAAAATTGTTCCGGGGCCGGGTATCGATCCTGGGACCTCTGGTTGAATGTACCAGCGCTCTCCCAACTGAGCTACCCGGGAACTCCACCCGACACCATCTCAACTTTTCCCTTTATATCCTCACAACTCGCGTGGGCAGACGAAATGCCAGAGACCCACATCGAGTGCACACAAACTCTGTGTGACTTGGAATTGTGGTTTTCTGTTAACGTACACAGTGACGTATATATTATGCAAATCTAGTCTTTCAGGTGAAGCTTCCTGTAAAGCAGATTTGAATAATTTCCCAGGTAGCTCAGTTGGGAGAGCGCTGGTACATTCAACCAGAGGTCCCGGGATCGATACCCGGCCCCGGAACAATTTTTCCCTTCAAATTATTCAAATCTGCTTTACAGGAAGCTTCACCTGAAAGACTAGATTTGCATAATATATACGTCACTGTGTACGTTAACAGAAAACCACAATTCCAAGTCACACAGAGTTTGTGTGCACTCAATGTGGGTCTCTGGCATTTCGTCAGCCCATGCGAGTTGTGTGGATATAAAGGGAAAAGTTGAGACGGTGTCGGGTGGAGTTCCCAGGTAGCTCAGTTGGGAGAGCGCTGGTATGTTCAACCAGAGGTCCCGGGATCGATACCCGGCCCCGGAACAATTTTTCCCTTGAAATTATTTAAAATCAACAATGTTTGTATTTAAATTAGATGGTAATTGTAATGTGTTCCTAATCATTAATTGTAGAAATCTAAATGCTTAGACTGTTTCCTTTAAAATTTCGAACACTTCAGATGATTCTTTCTTATCTAGAACATATCAACTTGTATCATAACACACCAAAGTACTTGATATCAGATTCATGTCAAGAACACTTACAACAGTTAATGATCCGTTTCAATCAGGGCTTGGTTCCAAACTACGGCTGAATAAGATGGTACACAACTTATAAATAAATCAAGAAGTCTGGGGAGAAAAATAAGACACCCATACAAAAACGGACAAATTAAAGAAAATATGTGTATGCATACAACACCAACTTTAAGTTCCATTAATGATATATTTATAAAGCAGTTTATCAGGTCCAATAAAACCCATTTGTACAGTTCAGTCCATTACTACCACACCTTTTCTCCCCTGTGCGCAGGTTGAAAGAATTACAAGTGTCACTATGAAACAAAATACAAAAGAAAGAAATGTACCTCCAAATCTCACATGAAGGAGTGCAAGTGTTTGAACCTGTACACAGAGGTTTTACTGGGTGTAATTCATAACCAGAGCTGGTTACAACCATTGACTCAGTCAGTGTTATTGGTCCATCATAGATGGGAGTAAAGAATATATCAGTCCCACAGGAATTATCGTATACATGGCATTAGTAACCCTGTCGTCATTGCTGGGTTGCCAACCCTGCAACTATTATCCTTTCATGGATGTTTGTAACCATTCATCATTATGTACAATCTTCAAATTTTGATGCCCAAAGATTAAAAATTACACAAAACTATAAAGTTCATTGGAATCGAATGGTCCTCTGCAGTTGGGCAACATTTTCCTAACAGATTTTTGTTTGTACTTTACCAGTCAAGACCACTTCTTTTATATTTCTGGAAGCTATATTCCAAAAAATTAATTTGGACCTGAGTTTGGCACATGAATGGTAAAAAGACATGGGCACAGTGAAATGGTTGGGTTCTAATGCGCCTGATTCCTCTACATCACATCGACAAAGAACTCGCAAGGGTTGCCCATGGCGATGCGGAAGGACTGCCTACTACCGGATAGATCCTGCGTCTGCTGCAAAGGATGCTGAGACTGTGGTCCAGCTGTCGAGGCTGTAGCTACCGATTGTTCTGAGCCACTAGAACGTGACCTGGACCCGCCCGACCGTCGACCACCAGATGGTTTTATAGCTGATCCTACACCACCGTTTCCACCACCTCCCAACTCGCTCTCACTCGCAGAGCTGCCAGACTTCATCAGGTCTCCAGCACCTTCTTTACACACAGGCTCTGAACCATTACTGGAGCCACCTGCAAGTACAGTACAACACAACTTTGATGCATATTTACTGCTCAAAATGTAAAATATTTATACTTACATATATCCTCTCCTGTATTTTTGAAATCGCACAAAACATAAGATTGTAAGGCTAAAGAAAGTTTTATTTGGAGAGAAGAAATTTTTAGGGAAGGGGGAAGAGGAACGGCTTCTCATAAATATGTTGCAAAGTTTATGTTGATAAGTCTCGTAGATAACATTTTAGGACAATTGTCTACATAACTGTTAGGAAAATTCCTTTTGTAGGGGGGAAAAAAAAAACTCTCTCCCTCCCCCCTCCCTCTCCTCCCCCTCTCTCTCACTCACTCACTCTCACTCACACTCACACTCACACACAAAAAAACCTGCCCCGTGCTGTGATTTACTGTTCCTTACAGAGCTTATTTCCGAAGACATTCTGAGCAAAAAATGTAAACATTTGTCCTAGTCTCGATATTTTCAGCGTTACACTAACTTGAAATTGTTTGCAATATACCATTATTCTTAAGTTTTTTTGATTAACTAATATTCTGAACCTAAAAATGTGTTCTGGATTCCATAGTTCCTTTGTACAGAATTTTTTTTCGAGTTTTACCTACAAAATTACATTTTCTTACGCATTTATCACAATAACTGTTACAAATCACGCCACTCTTGTAAATTCTTCAAGGCTGTACATTAGGATGCATAATTAAACTGTAAAGAATCAAGTTCCTAAAGTCGTATGATCTGTAACAATTTTTGTGATAAGTGCATAAGAATGATGTCTTTTTAGTTAAATTTTTTTTTTTATTTTATTGGGTTATTTTACGACGCTGTATCAACATCTAGGTTATTTAGCGTCTGAATGAAATGAAGGTGATAATGCCAGTGAAATGAGTCCAGGGTCCAACACCAAAAGTTACCCAGCATTTGCTCATATTGGGTTGAGGGAAAACCCCGGAAAAAACCTCAACCGGGTAACTTGCCCCGACCGGGATTCGAACCCGGGCCACCTGGTTTCGCGGCCAGACGCGCTGACCGTTACTCCACAGGTGTGGACTTTTAGTTAAAATCTGTGCAAAGCAACTGACAACAGATTTTTTGCTTCAAAACACTAGCCAATTAAACAAATGATACTTCTGAATAGTGTTCATTCTTTATTTGCAATATTATTTTACTCTTAAAGTTAAAGAAAAAAGGTATTGTGCAAACAACTTCAAATTAGTGTAACTTTGAAAGTAATGAGATTAGGAAAAATGTTTACATGAATTTTTTGCTCAGAATGTTTTCGGAAATAAGCTCTGTAAGTGACGGTAAATCCTCGTGAATCACCCTGTATAAAAGTAGAAACGTACAAACAATATAAAGTAATACTGGCACATCTGGGGGCGCAACACTGTTCGGAACTGCTACAAAAGTTTGAACAAAATTAATGTAACAAATGGTGTGGCTGCAACCCTGAGAACCTTGTTCACATGTCGTTAATTTTAAGCTGTGTCACAGCCACGGTTCAGCGGCTGCTTTTTGGGTTGCACCATAGTTCACACGTCATAGTACAGAAGTTGTGCAGTATTTTGTACTGCAGTGCTGCAAAAATAGCAATGTGTGACCATACCTTAACAAGGACCTAAAGACACAATTAGCATACACTCCACTTACAGCAGCATTAGAAAGTTAGGTGAATAAGCATCTTGTATGAGAAGTAACTCACCTGAACCACTATGCACACTTTCCTCACGTGCATATCCATACACTGAAGGTTCGTTGGTGTAGTTAAATGGCATGGGAGCATACCCTGCACCTGTATGAGGTAGGTAAGTGCCCGAGTATGGCATGTGGGTTCCTCCCCAAGGTGCTGGCATTGTGTTTGGTGCAGGAAGAGGTCCAACTGTGTCCCTATCTAACGATGTGCAGTCATCATGGAGTTTCAGATTTGACATTGCTGCAAATCATTATGTGCATATTATGACTTCATCAGCAGCCCTAACATTCCATCTAAGCTATAATTCATTAGAGAATTAAAAAATTAGATAGGTTTAATCAATGAAAGGATATTACTAACTCACCCGTACAGAGATCTCCAAAAACATAGTAACACTGTTCTGAGAATGTAATCTTATTAACAGTATGTCGGATGTAGCCAGCTTTCAGCATCTGTGAAGCATATTTGCGAGCATCTCGACGATCTACAAAACCTTCTACATGAGCATGTAGCCAATCCACAACGTCACACCCTGCAAAAATCATCATTCAAGTTACCTAATAATGATTTCATACATTAAAAATCCCTGTACAAAAACTAAATACAGTAAAACCTCGATAAGACGTGCCCGCTTATTACGCTACCCCGTGTAATACGCTTTTTTTGTCCGGTCCCTGCACATTTCACATATAACACCTTTATAAAATACCCCGTTTCTTGCGCTCAAGTCCCGCATAATACGCTGATTTTGTGGAATATTTTTGATATAATGTTCAGCAATGTACTGTAACAGCAATGAAGCATTTTCGCCATTGAACTCACTGGTGTTATTAACCTGAAAAGTACAGTAAAACCCCGATTATCCGTCGCCCTGTTAACCGATTGGTGGATTATCCGACTGTCTCTCTCTTGCAGAAAAAAATATGAAGTACTGTAGATTATATTAGTACGAATTATTTCTACAGAGTGTTTCTACAAACATTTAACCTTACGCATTATGGCCTACTCTTCGAGTGACCGTACTGTTTGACTACTATGCAAAATGTCTTGTACAAGTGTCAAAAGAAAACATGTTGTACTACAGAAAAAAGTGCAAATAATTGAGTGGTTTGGGAAAAGAGAAAATGTGGTTCATTTCACATCACAATACGAGATATGAATTACAACTTTGCGCGATTTAGGCAAAGAAAAACAAAGTATAAACTGTGTAAAATTTGTAAATCTACAACATGAGACCTCTACTATTCCTATCTTTCCACAGAAAGTCGTCGTAAGGAGTTTCCTTGGCCATTAAAAACCCGTCATTGAAAACCAGACTTAAGTACAATAAATAATGTTTTAATAACTGACATCGGAAAATCAAATGTGAATTGTAAAAAAAACAGACTTAAATTATTGAACTTCTGATCCATTACCTAATGTATTAAAAAAACACCATGGAGGAAATTACGAAAATATTATGTACTTTAATCTTGCAGTGTAGGCTTTCACGGCCGGAGTCTATAGATGTAGATTCATTTTCCGGGCTGAGAGGCCGTGGTCTATTAGTTGGTTTTATACCAGACGTTTCGTCTGCAACTGCGGCAGACATCTTCAGTGGAGTGGTATCCGAGGTCGCAAGACTCTTCTCGGCGTACCTGAGGCAACTGATCCTGTGTCTGGTTGTGCGGGCGTATTTATAGTGCGGCTCGCGGGCCGAGGCCTGTTGTCGCTGCGGTCCGCGCCGCTTTGTTCGCTGCTCCCGTTCTGGGTTCCGTCCTTTTGTTGTAGTGGCTTCTTATCTGTTCTGTTTAGGACCGGGTACCAACACTTGTTTAGCTTTACGCCTTCTTCCTTGCGATTAAAGTTGTTGTTATGTTTATGTATTTCGATCGCTTCTCTATGTAGACGGGGGAAGAAGTGCGTCGTCGTGCTCAAGATGTCCGCTCAGGCTCAGGCTCAGATGTGTGCTCAGGCCTCGGCCCGCGAGCCGCACTATAAATACGCCCGCACAACCAGACACAGGATCAGTTGCCTCAGGTATGCCGAGAAGAGTCTTGCGACCTCGGATACCACTCCACTGAAGATGTCTGCCGCAGTTGCAGACGAAACGTCTGGTATAAAACCAACTAATAGACCACGGCCTCTCAGCCCGGAAAATGAATCTACATCTATTATGTACTTTGTTTATGAAAACTTTTTATGGTACGGATTATCCGATTTTTTCGATTAACCATTCACTTTTCCCCTTTCATTACCACGGATAATAGAGGCTCTACTGTATTGGTATTCGACCCTTTACCTGCGCATTTAAACCTTCATACTTCATACCTTAGTATACCCCAACCTCTTGTTACGCTCTCTTATTCGACACCTTACCTGCGTGCTTAAGCCTACATAGTTACAATACCTCACCCTCTTGCTAACCCTCTCTCTCAAACAACATTCCTCACTCGGCCGTAATAAAAATTCTGGAAATGTTTGCTGGGCAGTTTGTTGTATTGAAGTGTCTGTGAATGTGATTACAATGAATGTTAAACGAAAACCCCTTTCTGTGTCGGAAAAATTGAAAATCTTATGAAAGTACGATGAGAACAGTATTCTTACTCAGAAACAACTCTCTGATGCAGTAGGAATCCCATCATAGACATTAAGAACGGTAATAAAAAATCGCGACTCAACCACTACAGCTGCGACATCGGGAGGATGTAAGCGCAGAAACTGAAGTGTGGTAAACATGAGGACTTGGAGAACATGCACACGGCAAACTATAAATGGCTTTTTTTTTTAAGAATTAAGCATAGTACATATTGTAAATGTCTTTAACGTACAGTACAGTAATTACATAATGGAGTAATACTGTATTACCTTTCATGAATCATGTATTTCAATAAAGAAAAATGCTAATAGATACTGTATATAAGTCAAAATCAGTATACCCGCCTAATACGCGGTCCCGGTTAATACGCGTTTTACACCCCGGTCCCTTGAACAGCGTCTTATCGGGGTTTTATTGTATAGTAGAAATTACAAGCATAATAAGAACTTTTTTAATCTTACTTATGTCGTCGTCATTATTAAGCTGCAGATTTATGCATATATGCCTATTTTAATCCTTAACCTGAAGGCGGAAGACTTTAGGTTACATATCCATTTTAAGACATTGTGAGTATTATATGCGAATTCTATAGTGCCTATAATTGCCTATTTCACTAGTAAATGCCTATTTGCTTATAAATGCCTAAAAGTTGCCTAAATATCCATATTATATATTATACTTGAATTTACTAACCATTCTATCGATATTTTTTAATCTGTAATTGTTTCTTTTTTATCCAGCAGAGGGAAGTGATATAACTATCGATAATTCTGTGTGTTACGTTTTACTGCCATCAGAGCGCGGAGAAATCGAATAATTTAAAATAAACGAATGAGAAAAAAATGTATTTTGAAAGCCGCATGAATCATTGTGGTAGTTGACTTGAGTAGTTGTTTTAAACTGTGTATCCATTTTGTGAGTTTGTGAATTGAGTATAGAGTTGAGTTTTCTGCTGTAATAGGTCAAGTATACCGTGAAGATAGGCTATATCAACGCAAAGTCATCAGAAGCACTGATTGAAATATATATATTGACATTACTGCATTCCCACTGGTTTGGTCCCCAGCTGAGTCTGGATCCCTGAAGTATTGCCCCATCACTTCATGTGAAGTGGAAGGGAGTTTCTCCCAATTTAAGAACATTCTTACAGACAGTAGACATCAGTTCTCATTACAACATTTGGACGAATATTTAGTTATTCACTGCCATAATGACATTCCTATAGAAACTAGTGTATAATGCTACGCTATGGTCGTGTTAGCCATTGAGAATTAGAAAATTGTTAGTGCCTTTTTAAATGCCTATTTTAGAATTTTGAATGCCTATTTTGCCTGCTTATTTCAACTGATTTTAGTGCCTAAAAATCCGCAGCTTGGTCATTATCATTGTAGTTATAATCACAGACATAGCCACCATTTTCATCAACAGAGGTCGGATTTACATGCACTGAGAAGTCTAAAATATGTGTGCAGTTTGCTGATAATATCTTAAAGTATTCAAACTCTAAAAGTATGCACTTAAATGAGATGGTTGTCAAAGCTATTCACATTAAATAATCTTCCACACATGACAACCTGGTGGCTATAATGTAATTTACAGTACACAGCAATGATTTCTTCTAAATGCTCTGGTTTAAATCTGTGATGTTTATCTATTAACATAAGTTTGTAAGCAGAGAACGACCTTTCGGTATCTACAGATATGATTGGACAGTATTTGAAAGCATTAGCTCTAGAGCAATTTGTTCTAGAAGATCTACAATATAACCTTACAAATATCAGTCATACAAAATAAGAGATAAAACCAGAACTTTGCACAGTTTTCCATTAATTTTTGCAGTGTATCTTGAAGGGAACACAACTGTGCTTAACATTAAATCCAGACATTTGAGATGGTCAGGGCATATAGCACATATAGTTGAATCCAGAAATGCATACAGAGTGTTAGTTGGAAGACCTGAAGGAAAAAGACCTTTGGGGAGACCGAGACGTAGATGGGAGGATAATATTAAAATGAATTTGAGGGAGGTGAGATATGATGGTAAGGACTGGATTAATCTTGCTCAAGATAGGGACCGATGGTGGGCTTATGTGAGGGTGGCAATAAACCTCCGGGTTCTCTAAAAGCAATTTGTAAGTATAGTTTACTGAACTTAAGATTTAAGCAAAAATGTGCTTACAACTTAAAATTTACATTCACTTATTATCAAATGCTTACAATTGCTACAACAATTGACACATCTTAACTTAGTTAGGTTGCTTACCTATGAAAGCATTTGGTATTGTAATCTTTAACCACATTCGATCTCGAATCTCTAGTCCTGAGTCAGGTCGAGCCATGGCTCGAACGATGGTCGGCATATCTGTGTTTACAGTCAACTGAATCTCTTCAAATGGTCCTGTAAGTATACACAGACAATATTAGTATAGCAACTATTATACAAATTTATATCATGTGTTAGATGTGCAATGATTTTACGTGCTGAGTAGGGTCGTCCAAAAATTTCAAATTCTTATGAAGCCCTGGACACCGCTCCATTTTATTACATGCCAAGTTTCTAGTATAAATGAAAGGCAGTGCTCAACGACTACACTTTTTAAAATCAATTACGAAAAAACGATGAAAATAGAATTACTGCCAGTGAAATGAAGTTTATGCACCGAACAGCAGGATACACTAAATGGGATCATAAGAGAAATGGAGACATCCTACAAGAACTGGGAATGAAACCTGTACTGCAGTATATTCATCAATATCAAGACAACTGGCTTCATCATGTCAAGCATATGTGCAGAACAAGGATTCCTCAAGCAATCTTGAACTAAGACCAACAGGGAAAAGATTACTGGGTCGCCCTGTGAGGAGACGGTGGGGAAACTTTTGTAGACCAGAACCGTCCTTCTAGGACTATCACCTGTTAGGAAGATGATGATATTGAATTCTTTCTTGTAATAAATAATAATGAGTGAAGAGAAAAAAAAAAAAACTTGAATTAGCACTAATACAATTACGAAACAAGGGTAAGTTTATTGAAAAAATGTTATTTTATTTATTTTATTATCGTCAGAAATGTACACTAACATTCAATTAGTAATAATTACATGCAGTAGCGAAGCATGACAAAATTTTTGGGTAAGCTGGGCTGAACGCATGGTTCGGAAATAGTGATCTAGGCCGTGCTTTACATCGCTAAAAGGTAAACGAAACGCAGAAACGTTCCTGTTTTTAATTAACTAAATTCTAAATTGATCTTGTCCCTTCTTCGAAAATGTTTGGGAAAGCTCAGCTTACCCTGCCTATCCTGAAGCTTCGCAATTGTATATACATGAATAAACAAATATCTTATTGTCAATATTAAAAGAGACATTATTCCAAGATGATGGTCTTTCTGTCTTCACAGAAAACACACACACAAAAAAAAAAAAACCGAAAAAAGCTAATATGTCCTAAACATTCCACCTTGCATATGCCCACAATGCAGAGTAGATGAGTACTGCTACCTAAATTTGTACACTGATTTCTTTGTGTGTGCTTGTTTTAAAAAGACTCAAGTTTTTTTTTTTTTTTTAATCATCCCCAATGTAAGTAAATAATTCAAATACATAATAAATGTGTCTTTTATAACATTATGAAGAAGGAAAAAAAAAAACTTCAGACTACGAAGAAATATAATACAAGAAATTAGCACAGTGACTGTAGATTAATGAAATTAATTATGGCTACCATAATTTAAATATGCAATCTATGAAACTTACAGTAGCACTCAAAAGTATTTTATAGATAGCTTATGTCACAATTACATAAAGATAAGTATTGAATAGAAGAAAATGCCAGTGAATAATTGAAAAGTATGCATTTCTAATTCATTCAGTATGAAAATAAATTTAGTTTAAACAGAGTTATCTTGCGCAAAAAATAATTTAAAATTCTTCTCGATCAAAAATAATTTTTAAGTTCAAGTATGTAATAATAAAACAAAAATATTCTGGACTCTAAGAAAAAAATCAGTATTTTGTTGCATCCCCCCCCCCCCACTTTGATCACAGCAGCACATCTATTTGGCATTGAATCCACAGGATTCTGCAATCACTTGAGTGGAACTTGTGATCATTCTTCCAATAAGGCAGCAAAGAACTGATCCTTATTTGAGTAACTTCTATGACGAACACGTCGATCCAATTCATCCCAGAGATGTTCAATAGCATAAACATCCAGACTCTGGTTTGGCCAATCCAAAAGTTTGATTTTTTCATCTGCAAAGACTTTTTTTAAATGGCTGGAAGTGTGTTTTGGATCACAGTCCTGCTGAAAAATCCATTTACGTGGCATATTCTTCATCCCATATGAAACCATATTCTTTTCTAAAATGTTACTATACATGAAATGATCCATATTCCCTTCTATTTGGACTAGAGGACCAACTCCACTTCTAGGAAAATATCCCCACACCATGATGCTACCACCACTGTTCTTAATGATAGATACCTGGTATTTTTCGTTATCTCTTTGGTTTTTTGGTCGATGTACATATTACACACCAACAAAAGAAAAGAAATTAAATTTTACTCTCCTCACTCCATAATACCTTACACCAATCTGTAGTGTTTCATGTTTGATACATTCTTGCAAACTCTAACCTGGCCTTCCTATTTTTGGATTTATGAGTGGTTTTCGTGATGGTTGTCTACCATTTAAACCACAAGCTACTTGGCGACATGTAGGTTCAGTCCATGGTGCTGCTCTAGATCATCCCTAATTTGTCGAGCCGATCTTCGTGGATTAGCAACCAACTGCTTACAAATCATTCTGTCCTCCCTCACTGTTGTTTTTCAAGGACGACCAGACCTTGGCTTGTCTACTAGCCCTTCTTGTTTTTGCAGCCGACTTATGAGTTGTAGTGATATACCAAAATCTTTACTAATGCTAGACTGCGATTTTCCCTTCTTCAAAGCATTTAAAACAGATTGTCTCACATCCACAGAGTATTCCTTTTGTTTTGGCATGTTCGCAATGGTCTGTACAAAAATACACAAGCACTGTCTAAATACCTAAACACCAATATTTAATGTGTACCATGCCACCAAATCAAACCACAAAATACTTATGAGCTAATGGAATATACATTTATATCATGAACTTGCCTGTTTCCTAGATACGTAACCAGAGCAACGTGACGTTACTCATAGAAAGACACAGCTGTGTGCTTTGCGTTGTAACTGCATGCAAACAGTACTGACAACATAAAACCTTAACTACAAAATATTTTTGAACGCTACTGTACATGCTACAAAAATTTATAAATAATGTTTAATATAAACCATTTAGGGCCGATTGTATAAACCATTTAATCTTATATCAGAGGTTAAATTGATCCACGTTCCAGCTGAACTTGAAATTTTGTGCTGTATAAAGTCGAATCTGAGATTAATTTGTCTTAAACTAAAGTCACCTTTGGCTGAAGAAATTTCTCCGATTAAGTTAGATGATCCAAGTTCAATTATTTCTTTTCCATTTGAAGTATACGAGTGGCAGATTGTGCAAAAAGAATAACCATTATTATTAATGTATATGGTAGATACATTTATATTTTTTTTTTTTTCAATTTCTTGCCTTAATATACAAACATTCTTATATTTTATAAGGCTTTATCGTGTTCAGCAGTATCAAATAACATAACCTATAATTATGTTATGTTTATAATAATAATATTATTATTATTAGTAGTAGTAGTATTATTTTTACTATTATTAATTATTGTTTTTTTATTAGTTGTGTTTATTATTAATTGTCATTATTAGGTGCAATTAGTTACCACTGGCACCGGGTATATACCCATTTGCAGTGTAAATAAATACATACATACATACATAACAACCATTAATTATTCATGGATATGATAGCTACATTCATAAATTTTCAATTAACTGTATTACTAAACGAAAAAAGTCGTTTTATAAAGCTTTATTATGTTTAGCAGTATCAAACACCATAACATGATAACAATTTGGAGAACAGTCAACCTTCTTCTTATTGTCCGCCATTATTTACAATGCACAAAACAAACCAGTGTCTCCAACAGTGTACGGAAAGTCGACAAAAAGTAGTTGGAAAGTCGCTAGATTTCTCATTATCAACAAAGAAAGATAAAATTTTGTCACTATGAGGTGCTAAAAAGGTCGCTAAATCCCTATTTAAGCTACATAAAAGTTAAAAGAAATTGTCGCCGAAAAAGAGTTAAAGTCGCTAAATTGGCTACACTGAACAAACCTGTACAACATGGCCTGTGCATCACATACTTCACCTGTTTAAGCGATGTTGCCAAGTCCTTTTCACGTGAACTTAGATTGCATTTGAACCTAGGTAATTTGATCCCAGAAAAGTTTTATACAATAGAAGAAGTGTCTGAACTCGGTTCACTTTCCGATCTTCGATCAAAGTTGATCTTTAGTCAGGGAGTTTTATACAATTGGGCCTTAAAGTAAATGTTTCCAATATTCATCAACAACATTCTCCAGTCATATAGTTTTTAAAATATTGTGACGCCCACGTGAGATTCGATCTCACGACCGACGGAGGAGAGGCTAAGTCGGCCGTGTTTTGGGCGGGTTGCGCGCGCATCTGGTGCTTGTGGAGAGAAGAAAGGGGAAAGAGCGACCACGGTAGAGACGAGAGGGGTCCGGATTGTTCGAGTGTTTCTCTGGAGTGCTATCTGGACGCGCGCCGAAATATCGAGAACTCGTACTTTCTCGCAACTATGGTTTAGCTATAAAAGAAGAAACGCGAGCGAACTTGAGCAGTTTTTCAGTTTATTCAGCCATTCAGTGAGTAAGCCAGTGAACAGAGCAAGCCAGCCAGTCTTGTGTACCGGAGTTCAACTTGAGTGTGCGTCCGCAACTGTGTCAGCATCCGAAGTTCGAGTGCAGTGGACCGCAGTTGGAGGGACCTGAGTTCGAGTGCAGTGGAATGTCTCTGAAGGTCTGTGGTTCGAGATACTGTGAACTCGAGTGACTGAGCTAGAAGAACTGTGAACTGAGAACTGACAGTTCTGATTTTTAAATCGTGCTTTGTGAACATTAGTTAAAATTCAGTTCATTGTTGTTCTCAATATTCCAAGTAAATTGTCATTGTTGTCTGTGGAGTGCAATAACGAATACTGTGTTACTGTGTGGAGAGCAAATTCCATTGTTCACGGGTGCAGAATTAAACTGTAAAAAGTGAAGAGTAATCGTTGAGATAATAAAATTACATTGTTGTTCAGTAATAAAATTTACAATATGCTTTCCAATGTTTAATTTGCAAGAAATTAAAGTTAAACAGTGATACTCACGTTCTGTCTCAGGCACACTCGATGTGATAGAGGAGCTGGTAGAGGTAAGGGTTGTTACTGATGGAGGCCGAACAGGAAACGACTCTCCTGAAAATATTTCAACGTGTATTTAACTTGGAAAATAAAACTACTACAAAAGCAACGCACAATATTGTCATCTTACCTCTAATTGCTGCCGTGTGTGCCACCCAAGCTCCTGGATCAATGGGTCTCACAGGTTCAGTCCGAGGAATCGTGAAGTAACCTTTAGGATTTGGGTCCCAGCATTTTGCAACCACTAGTTTGATAGGCCTGAAGAAATGAATGAATGTCAAAGTTTGTTTGTACTTCATATCTTAATGTCAGTTACTTGCTTTCAAGAACTAATATCTTCTGATTTGTCTGGTTTCACATTACTGGAAAAACCAAGGACCATTTGGAAAGTAAAAACTAGTTTAACAAAAAAATACTAAAAAAAAGAGTATTATTGAAATTAAATTTTGCTTATAGCTATTATTTCTCTATGTAATGACCATGTCAACTGAGACATTTACTGTATGTAGTGTGGTATTCAGTAGCTTCAAATGCCTTTATTAAAGAAAATATGTTGAATAATTTCAAGGGAAAAATTGTTCCGGGGCCGGGTATCGATCCTGGGACCTCTGGTTGAATGTACCAGTGCTCTACCAACTGAGCTACCTGGGAACTCCACCTGACACTGTCTCAACTTTTCCCTTTATATCCACACAACTCGCGTGGACTGACGAAACGCCAGAGATCCACATCGAGTGCACACAATCTCTGTGTGACTTGGAATTGTGGTTTTCTGTTAACGTACACAGTGACGTATATATTATGCAAATCTAGTCTTTCAGGTAAAGCTCCCTGTAAAGCAGATTTGAATAATTTCAAGGGAAAAATTGTTCCGGGGCCGGGTATCGATCCCGGGACCTCTGGTTGAACGTACCAGTTCCCGGGTAGCTCAGTTGGTAGAGCGCTGGTACGTTCAACCAGAGGTCCCGGGATCGATACCTGGCTCAGGAACAATTTTTCCCTTGAAATTATTTAAATCTGCTTTACAGGGAGCTTTACCTGAAAGACTAGATTTGCAGAAAATATGTTGTCAATGAAGATAATTCTTGGAAACCCCTGTTTATCCACTGTATCAATTGCTGTTTGGTTATCACATTTGTATACAAAATTTATCTCTTACTGTCACTGATCACACAGATGAATTTTTAGTATTTGTCTCATAGCATTGGTGGAATGTGGAATATCAAGAGATGATACATTCATTTCTGCAAATGTCCATCAACATCTTTAGTATCCATCTTGCACACTCATAGCATTAGACTCATGAACTTTGCATAACATGCATAACTACATAAAAACCTCTGTTAACCAAAATAAAGGCAGCTGACCTCATTTCAGATAAACAAAATTCTGAATTACAATAATAATAATTTCTTACGCCTTCTATTCTGTAGGTGAATTCATGACATTCATCAATGCTTCATCAAATTGATACTAAAAATTTGTGTTGTACTAGTAGACTGTATTGTAAACCTCTTCTGCATACATTCAACTAGACTGTGACTATAAATTAAGACTTTATAGTACTATTAAGATTTTTGATTTCGTTTGACTTGTTCCATATTCTAGCTATGAAGCAATGTACGAACACCGTGGAATGTAAATAAATACAATACAACAAATATTCACTTTGATATTATTTGATTACAATAAGACTTTTTTAATTGGTATATAAATGCAACTGAAATAAAACTAAACAAATATTCATTTTGATATTATTTGATTACAATAAGACTTTTTAATAGGTATTTAAATGCAGCTGAAATAAAACTAAACAAATATTCACTTTGATATTATTTGATTACAATAAGACTTTTTTTTTAATTGGTATTTAAATGCAACTGAAAATAAAGCTAATATTAAGAAGACAAGGACAAGTTATCTAAATGAAAAGAACTATTCTAAGCTGTGTATGACATATCTTACCCTGGTTTCTGAACAACTTCCCTTAACACTCGAACTGCCTCATCATTGGACATGTTTTCAAAATTTATATCATTTACTTGTAGTATCATATCACCAGGTTCTATGCGCCCATCAAGAGCAACTGCACCACTGTAAAAATATTCACTTCATTACTTGCGGTAATCAGATAAAAATAGCCACATATTTTTATTAAACAAATCGAACTGGAGCAACAACTTTTATATATACATCATAGCACTTTCATTGTAGGTATGTCAAGGAAGCTTTAAAGAGTACAAACATTTAAAGTTATATTAATTCAAAGGTGTTGGTCCAATATCTTACTTACTTACTTACAAATGGCTTTTAAGGAACCCGAAGGTTCATTGCCGCCCTCACATAAGCCTGCCAGCGGTCCCTATCCTGTGCAAGATTAATCCAGTCTCTATCATCATACCCCACCTCCCTCAAATCCATTTTAATATTATTCTCCCATCTACGTCTCGGCCTCCCTAAAGGTCTTTTTCCCTCCGGTCTCCCAACTAACACTCTATATGCATTTCTGGATTCGCCCATACGTGCTACATGCCCTGCCCATCTCAAACGTCTGAATTTAATGTTCCTAATTATGTCAGGTGAAGAATACAATGCGTGCAGTTCTGTGTTGTGTAACTTTCTCCATTCTCCTGTAACTTCATCCCTCTTAGCCCTAAATATTTTCCTAAGCACCTTATTCTCAAACACCCTTAACCTATGTTCCTCTCTCAGAGTGAGAGTCCAAGTTTCACAACCATACAGAACAACTGGTAATATAACTGTTTTATAAATTCTAACTTTCAGATTTTTGGACAGCAGACTGGATGATAAGAGCTTCTCAACCGAATAATAACACGCATTTCCCATATTTATTCTGCGTTTAATTTCCTCCCAATATCTATTGACGATAATGACATCGATCTGACATTAAGTGTCTACAGATATCTAGATGATTCTGATTGAACTCTCACTGTAGATTTCATATTACATTACCAAAACAAATAGTTGTTACAAATTTAGTACAAAAGTATGTTATACATTTACATTAACTTATACACAAAGTAAGAATGAACACTAAACTATGTTTTTATCAATAATAGAATTATTATTACCATATGTGAGAAGCTCATTCCCAAAAGGTACCAACTCCAAACAATTCGAAAATAAGCTAACAGGTGATAGCACTTTTTGGAATCACACTCTATAAGATGGTGAAAGCAAAAGCTGTAAAAATGTACCATATCCACGTTAAACTATATCTTAACCCAGATAAGCCCAAAAATTTTTTGTGATAAAAATACAGTAGCACATTAGTTACTCTCAAAAATCGGTTAAATGATGTTGAAATAAACTGAAACAAGGAACGTATATTTTCTAAAGCTAACAAATACTACCAACATTATCGCACAACTTATAAAATGTCCCTAACACCAACAATGACATAATATCCGGAGGCACTGCAACTGTCCTTAAAAAAGAACGGTGGGAAAATCTGGGTTAAAATCTTCTCCTTCATTGCAAGATTTCTCTGCCAAAAGATACCACATCCGTTCATCCAATCGCCTGCTTTACATGATGCATGATAGCAGTCGGTGTAAGACGTAAGTATGTTACTTCCTTAGGAGCATAATTTATTTCGTAAGAGTCTTGGGTGCTATAATAACCACAAGATCGAGGATGACGTATATAAATTTACCAGATTTAACTTGAATTAATAATTAATACTTTATCACTGGAGAAACCAGACTGAAGAAAGGATGAAAAATTCTCAATTTCCGAAAACAGCAATACCATACAAGCAAAGAGGAGGCACATTAGTCCAAAGAAGGCCACTCAAAACTTGGATGAACCTGTGAAAATCGGGAACAACCACAGTAATCCAGAAAGTAAGAAAGAGAAGAAGTTATTTATCTGCGAAATATTACAATTAATCTTCTTAATGTATCCAGCTCTTTGCTGACAACATAAAGTCCACTATAGTCCACTGTAGTCTATTCAGTTGTTGTTTTGCACGAGAAATGAGGGGTATTTTGATCGGTGTTCATTATAGATGCCTGTTGCTAGTAGCCAGAGTTGAGGTGTAGTCAATATATACTGCCAGGCTGTGTCTTCTGCAACTGGTACTGATGATTTTAATTTACTTCTTTTGTCGTTTATGGAAGGACAGTATAGAAGAATGTGTTCCAGATCTTCATCATGATTATTACACCACAAACATGTACGATTATCAGAAATCTGAAATCGGTGTAGGTACAGTTGTCAAAAAAAAAAGTGGCCGCACTCATGAACAGTGAATATTTTCAAAGTCCACTTTGGGTCGCGGCGGTGTTACACGATGCATGTACTTGTACAAGCAGTTCCGGAACTATGAAAGTGTTCCATATCTGCGCCTCGTAGACCAGCGGTAGAGTGCTTGTTTAATGACAAAGGTTGTGGGTTCGGGCCTTCTTCAAGTTTTCATTTTATTTTTTAATCATTCTTTAGCGATGTAAATGATATTCAAATTATCATTTATATCCGGTTATCGTTCTTTATGGATATCACGTTATTTATATTTTGTTATCGTTCTTTAGAAATATGAATAAAATTCAAGTCATCATTTGTATTCTGTTATCGTTTTATAACGATATGAATAATAATTATTATTATTGTATCTCCAATGGGGGTTAGCCCTATTTTACATATGTATATTAGGGCAATAGTTTTATACACAAAAAAGATAAGCATAAAGAGAAATGGAAAACAAAATTAAATTAGCTTACGCGATGTAAACAAAACATAAACAATCCGTAAATTAGGCATTGCGATTGCAAAACAAATATCAGTTATCAATTTGAAACATACAAAAACATTAACAACACACATATGTAACACTTCTATAACACAAATATGCAGCTTTCCATACCATACATCATAAATTAATACACAATAGTCACACAAACAGAATCAAACTTTAATTACGACATTGCGACGACATCAAGCATCCCATAACTGACTCACATACATAACAAATCAAGCATCCGTTGCAACACATACACTTCAACATAGTAACCACACTTTTAAAAGTTACAAATTTGGCTCCAAGAAGAATAAATAGGACACTCTTACTAATTACTATTCTTCTACAATTTCTTAAATACACCTGTAATAAATCTGTGAAATTCCGATATGAACAATATTCACGTTTTGTATATTGTTATCGTTCTTTAGCGATATAAATAATATTCAAGTTATTTATATTGTAATCATTCTTTAGCGATATAAATAACATAAATTTAATATTAGGTTTGGAAAAATCCAGTTGCATAATACTGGTATTAGTTTTTCTTTTTGTATTATTACATTATACTATTTTGAACCACAATAAAATGAAAAGGAGTAACGAGGAATTGAACCTGAGACGTTGACATCTAAATTCCGATGTTTGTCCGCTGAGCTACGAGGGCAAAAGTGTGGAAACATTTTCGGAAAAATTGGCCCAATCACACTCTAAGATTTTCTGATGATTCGTAGAAGCTAGTCCAGGATGTGGGGGGCAAAGGCTAATTGGGATTTCCCGGTCTCTGAACAGGTCAAACATCCTGATAGAATTAATATTTAACCCTTGCCGTGACTTTCGGTGAAGTCCAGAGGGCCCAATTAATCAAATCCACTCTCCTCATCTCCACGCTTGGGGCCCCCTGGAATTTAATAAGATGCGAAAGAGATAGTGGTGTGCAGAAAGCAACGGGATGTTACCGCATTTAGGCCTATCCTTCCCAAGAAAAATTGCAAACATGAACAAAGGAAGCTTTTAATAGAAGAAGAAGGATCTTCTGCGGACCTCTGGAAAAAGAACTAAGGAAGAGACTAGTGAAGTCCTTTGTGTGGAGTGTGGCATTGTATGGGGAAGGAACATGGACATTACGACGAAATGAAGAGAAACGAATTGAAGCATTTGAAATGTGGATGTGGAGAAGAACGGTGCGTGTGAAGTGGAAAGACAGAATACGAAATAAAATTGTGTTTGAAAAAGTAAGTGAAGAAAGAATGATGCTGAAACTGATTAGAAAGAGAAAAAGGAATTGGTTGGGTCTCTGGTTGAAAAGAATAATAGACGACATTAGGATATGTGGATCATATGCGGAGACTAATAGGAAGGCAGAAAATAGGAAAGATTGGAGATTGCTGGGTTTGCAATGAAAGACCTGCCCATGGACAGAACACTTATGTATGTATGTTCAGAATGCCTGGAATATCGTGTCTAAGAACAGTCGCTATTTGCAAAGACTAGTCAATTCCATGCCCACTCGACTGCAAGATGCTCGAGATAAGAGGAAGATAGACTAAATATTGAATTGTGGCTTTTTGTTTTGTTTTTTTAACGCTTAATTGTTTGAATGTTTTAAGGCCGACGCCAGTAAATTTGTTTTGTTTATGCCACAAAAGATATTTTTATTGAGAATAAAATCTTTTTTCTTTCCATTTGCAGCCACAATATCATAATGATAAAGTCATGGCATAATAAATTAATGAACCTGATGTTAATTACTAAAATAATCGTAAAAGAGAAAGGAGCCTTTATGTATAGTTTGCCTCTCTCAAAAACAGAACAAAAAAGAACATAAAAAGCACGAGGTTGTAGTCGAACGCAGGACCTCATGAATAAGAGGCCTGAACGCTACTATTACGCTATCGAATAACACACAGAATATTTCAATTATAACTGTAGATATCAGGCAACGTGGTCCAACAACATGTAACATCGCCTGTCTCCAAATTGTAGCGAAGATACCCGAAGGGAACTTTGTTTCAGGAGAGCGGCCACTTTTTCTTTTGACAGCTGTACAATTGAGTGACAATGTGGCCTGTTCTGGCTCTTGTTAAAAATGTTTGAACATGTCTGGGCAAGTTTTTGTACATTTCCAGGTCATTTGGTTCCTTTTGTACAGACTATAAAATTTGTTCTTTGTCAGAAGAGAGCCAATTGTTGATCCATAGGTTTGTAAAATGAGACTTTACTGAAGCAAAAGCATTGGATAGAGATATCACTTGAACAGGTCTTGGTTGCAAATATGTTGCCTGTTTTGCAATATTATCGACTTTCTCGTTTACAGGTATACCACAATGACTAGGTATCCATTGAAATGTTATTTCCTTTTGGAGTTCTTTTAGTTTACTTAGTTGTTTCTGAATTGGAATAATTATATGTGCATATAGGTTTGGTACATATTTAATTATATTAAATATGTAATGGAATCGGTAAGTATGCAAATAGATTTTTCAGAAATTTGAGTAACACACTGAAGAGCAGCATCAATAGCTAGCAATTCAGTGTCAAGACTGGAGGAGGATGAACATGGTATGAAATAACTTTCTTGATATTTTGGAATATAATACCCTGCTCCTGATGTCCCATTATTAGGATTTAGAGGTCCATCTGCGAAATATTACAATGTGACAGCCACATCGAAACTCGATCACGCGTCCCGCAAGAGAGCAGGTCGAGTGTGAGTCGACACGGGCTCCACGGAGCACTGGGGGACGGCGCATAGCGTAGAGAGGAGAGAGGAGGTTGCGACACGCTGTTCCACTGCAGAGAGGGGAAAGTAAAGCAGCTGGTGACTGACGAGAAAGATCCAGAGAAGTCTGGATATCCGTTATCTTCTAGGCATCTGTCGACCGACCGCGAACTCTCCAGAAACTATGGTTTGGTTATATAAAAGAGAAGACGCAAGTGAAAGTCAGTCAGTCAGTAAGGCAGTGTTGTTAAAGTCAGTGGAGAGCAAGCCAGACAGTCTTGTCTAGCAGTGAAGCCAGCTTCGAGACCAGAGCACGACTTGAGTTGTGTCCGTAACTGTGGAGCCTGAAGCCTGGAGTTCGAGTGCAGTGGACCGCAGTTGGGGGACCCAAGTTCGAAGTGCTGCGGATCGTCTCTGAAGGTCTGGGGTTGGAGATTCTGTGAACGCGAGTGACTGAGCTAGAAGAACTAGCCAAGACAAACGAGCTGTGAACTGAGAACTGACAGTTCTGTGTTGTAAATAGTGCTTTGTGAATATCAGTTAAGATTAACAGTTCATTGTTGTTCGTAATAGTCCAAGTAAATTGTCATTGTCGTTTGTGGAGTGCAACAAC
Source organism: Periplaneta americana (assembly GCF_040183065.1). Lineage (NCBI taxonomy): Eukaryota > Metazoa > Arthropoda > Insecta > Blattodea > Blattidae > Periplaneta > Periplaneta americana. Next base: position 183,323,791 of record NC_091119.1, read on the forward strand.
AAACGCTGTGTTGCTGTGCGGAGAGCAAATCCCATTGTTGACAGGAGTGAAATTAAATTGTAGAAAGTGAAGAGTTATTGTTGAGATAATAAAATTACATTGTTGTTCAGTATAAAAATTTACAATAATAAACAAATATTAATCCTTACCCTTTCATAATAGATCCAACATAGATACCACCATCTCCACCCTTGTTACTCTGACCAACTATGCTGATACCAAGAAAGTTCACAGTATCCATGTTAAGTGTAACAGTGATGATGTTGAGCGACATGGTGGAGTCTGTGATAGACGAGAAGGATGATGTGCGAGACATGGCAGGTGGAACACGATGTCGGCGACGGCGCTGTGGGCGACGACGGCCAGATAAGTGCAACCTTGATACACTGCTATGGTCAGCTGTGAAGAAAAAGCGAACAGATTCAAAACTTAATTCTACTAATAATGGGGTAATATACCCTTAATGCAACACATTCACGAAGTTATAGCAGCATTTATACAGTTCATTCTTGACAAAGTAGTAGTAAATGCACTACAACATAAAAAAATTTGACGTCACAAAAATTATACATACTTTCCAACTACACACCATACACATTTTGCAAGAATTCAGTTTATTATATTGCAAATATATTTCCAGTTACTTGAACTATTATTCAAAAGACATACACGAATGAAATCATTGACTGTGCATATAAATAAGATGAAACCACAATCAAAAGTAGAGAATATTTCTGTAGGTAATTTTCCTGAATAAATCACGAGCTCCGAAACAAAATCCATTCTGTCAACTTCCAATAGAATTGTAAACGAGTTTAGAAAAGATTCATGCTAATACCATCTGACATACCAGCACAACTAAAAGTTAAACAGTAGAACTTGGTTATAACGACATCCAAGGGACCTTAAAAATTATGTTGTTATAAACAAGTGTCGTAGTAACCGAGATTCATATTATCAGTCTAGTGAGGTGGAAAATGAAAAATAACAAATTTAATTAGGTTTATTTTAGATTTATGTATTCACTTTTAAGCATCAAAATCCACAGTTAATTCCCGATTTACCACGAAAATCGTCTGTAGCTGCATTTAGATTGGCAACAGGCCATGATTGTTTGGCTAAACACCTGCATAGAATTGGAATATATCAGTCCCCTAACTGCCCATTGTGCAACTCAAACCAAGAAATGGATTCAGAACACCTCAAAATCTGTGCTTCAGTGGCTGGTCATGATAATATCTTTGAAAAATATTGGAGTGCAAGAGGTCAAATGACTTTATTGTCAAATGCCTGGCATTAGAAAACAACAACTTTTAAGCCCACCATAAACATAATAAAATACACGTACAATTATAAATACAGTATTTTGTATTAAAACAGTTTGTTCAGAACTCACCAAACTACTTTAGTCTACTTTTGAGTGAAGTAATCAGTCATTTTACTCTGTTGTCTCATACTTGCTCAATACACACTTCCTAAATTACTTTCTATGTTCGTTATTTAGGCTGCAATTTCACTGCTCCCTCCCCTAGCTTGGTCCATTTTGTTCAAATGCAACAACAATTTTATCCTTGCTCTTCCAAATCGTTTGGACTGGAATTAACTAGGCCAAACTCACGACACACGTCAGGTTTATTAATTCCATTCTCAATTTGAGGAATCATTTTAACTTTTTCTTCCAACGTTATAACTTTTCTTTTAGTGGGCATACTGCATTAAAATGCGTGCACTTAGTGAAAAGTTCCTGTCGAAACTGACTGCATGCAGGTACCGTCAATATCGCACGAATTCGGGCAGGTTACAATGGGGTGGGGGGTCTACTTGCATTCCAGAGGTGTATGACAGAAGAGGACAGTAAAAAAATTTGCCAGGTTCCAGATTTCAATAAAATATTCCTTAAAATATTTTGGTTCTTAGAAAATCTTATTCCAAACAGAGGTTGAAAATGACGTTATATGCGAGGTAGACGCATATACGTTTGTCGTATTAAGCAAGGTAGAAAAGCATATGTCTTATGGGGAATTAGTTGGGACCACAGAATATTTGACGTTACAGGCGAGGTGTCGCACAAAATGAGGTCGCTATAACCAAGTTCTACTGCATTTATATACGAAATATTAAAGTACCTGTTCCCAGTGTCTGTCTATCAACTGAAAGATTGGTAGCTCTACCAGTGGTTGTGGTAATTCTGCTCGATGCATCGTCCTCAGATTCCAGGAAACTTGTTGTTTCCAAGTCAGAGCTGAGCATTGAACTTGATTCATAACCATGCCCAGATCTGTGTTTTGAGTGTCCATTTATCCGCAACCCTGATATTACAAAAAAACAACCAAACATACATCAATGTTAAATTACTAAACAAGAAAAATATGTTGCAAACATCAAATTTTTTAAAAGAAATGATTTTACACATAATCATGTAAAATGAAACAAGTCTGAAATAGTAATATGCGTTACAAGAGCAGTATGTTGAAGTTTTGATGTTCGAGGAAAAGTTTGAAAAAGCGAAACGTAGTTGAGCTTTTTTAATTTCCGAGAATTGAAAGAAAACATACCGCTTGTGTATCGTACATTATTTTGTGCGAAGATCGTTTATTACATACCTGAAAGAGGAATTTCTAATTAGTTGCAATGAAATCTCCATCTTGGTTTCTGTTCAATGACAGCAAATTTGCAAAAAAAAAATATATATATATATCTATCTTCAACATTGTTGCTTTAAAATGTTTTCTGTGTTTACTATACTCCAGCAGGCTGTGATATACGTCTGTCTTCCCCCCCCCCCAGTCTATGATGAGTCTGGAATCTTGTTGATTTTTTCACGGCTCCTTAATGTTACTTGCATCACGAATGCAGTAACTTAGTGGAGTTGTAGAGCTCACTTAATTTTTTCAAATATTTAAAAACAATAATTAACAGTGCAATTTAGGTGAAATTGCAGTAGTAAGTTTCCAATTTATAATTATTACTATATTGAACGTCTCTAAAAATAATATGTTAAAAGCCTAAAGCAGTAAAATCAATATGTCACTTAAGCGGTAAGAAGAGGGAAATTATTATGTGTGTTAGGTTGGGAATACTGAATGTGGAATTTTAGACTTTCCGCGGATTGGTTTTATGTGGAAACCAAGCAAAAACGCACGATCTCGCACAAATAAAATTTGAAGGATATTCGTCAATATAATTTACTAAATACCCATTGTTTAAGTTAATGAAAGCATCTAGTGTCCTTACATGTTATTTCCTTATGAGTGGCAAAGTAACTTCCACGTGGTTGATGCACCTAGCTAAAAATTAAAAATAGTGTAGAAATAATTTCATCTACCATTAAAAAAAAAAAAACAGAAAACATTCTTAAACTACTAGAAGTATGGTAAGGCATAAATTAATTATATATTTACAGTTTATTTTCGAGAACTATTTTTCAAAAGACAGACATAATTTACTACGTAATTTACTAAGAAAAACTTCAGTTTTCCAGATTGCACAAAAAAGGCATTTTCATAATCCTAAAATTATGGTGATCATTTATAAACCATAATTTACAGTAAGTAGTTGCATAACTTCTATATAAATTCACATAAACGATACAATTAATCTGGCTTTCAGGTACAGCTACCTGTAAAGCTGAACCGAATAATTTCAGGGAAAAATTGTTCCAGGGCCGAGTATCGAACCTGAAACCTATTGCTGAGCACACCAATGCTCTACCAACTGAGCTATCCAGGAACTATACCAGATCCTGGCTCAATTATTCCCCTTATATACAGATACCTGAAGTGGGTTGACAGAACGTCAGAGCCCAGCATTGAGTGCACACTTTCTGTGTGACTTAATTTTGTGGTTTTCTGTTAATGAACAGTACCTACTGTGTATTATAGAAATCTGGATTTCAGGTACGGTTCGTTAACAGAAAACCACAAAATTAAATTACACAGAAAGTGTACACCCAATGCTGGGCTCTGACATTCTGTCAACTCACTTCAGGTATGTGGATATTTTTTAGTAGGTTATTTTATGATGCTTTATCAACATCTTAGGTTATTTAGCATCTGACTGAGATGAAGGTGATAATGCCGGTGAAATGAGTCCAGGATCCAGCACCGAAAGTTACTCAGCATTTGCTCATACTGCGTTGAGGGAAAATCCCGGAAAAAAACCTCAACCAGGTAACTTGTCCCAACCGGGAATCGAATCCGGGCCACCTGGTTTTGCGGCCAGACATGCTAGCCATTACTCCACAGGTGTGCTCTATGTCGATAGAAAGGGAATAATTGAGCCAGGATCTGGTATAGTTCCTGGGTAGCTCAGTTGGTAGAGCATTTGCGCACTCAGCCAAAGGTCCCAGGTTCGATACAATTTTTCCCTTGAAAGCACATAAAACATATTTGTGAAGCAAATGTAAACATGTAACTTCATATAAATATATAAAGTGATTCACGATGATTAAACAGCACTTATAGGTCCAATTCTATATCAATTTCGAGCACAAAATATCGTGTGAACATGGGTCGTACTCTCAGCCTTTAAGAAGCCAGTTTGAGAATAAAGCAACTGGGAAGTTTCATGAGCACAATTAAACGAAATTATTATCCATCCAACTCAACAGTGAAACCTGATGTAAACAAATGCACGTGCTGTGATGTCCCAGGATTGGCTGTCTAACTCTCGGTGTAAAGAATATAGTCTGATATATTTTATATTTTACCGTTTATTTTGCATTTTAAAATAAATAATGTTATAAAACAATTATATCCGTATTAAATAAGTAATTATATTTTAATTTTAAATATATTCACCATAAGATACAGCATTCATAAGTCAGTACTCTTTAACCGAAACATTCATTCATTCATTCATTCATTTATTTTATTCCATAGATCTTACATGAGCAATGAAGCTTTAAGATGTGGAACATGTCAACATTTTACAATATTACAATTACAATTTTTACAAATTTTTATAGTTTTACAATTTAGTAATTTTCTACAATTTTTACAATGTTGTACAATTTTTTTTTACATTTTGGCGAGATGTAGTGAGATGAAATGAGGTCCGAGGATTCGCCAAAATATTACCCGGCATTTGCCTTTTCGGTGGGGGAAACCTCGGAAAAACCCAACCAGGTAATCAAATCAAAGGGGATAATCAACTCAAAGGTGTTGATGCCAAGGACTCGCCATAGACCATCCGGCTTCAGTCCCACGGCTGTGGGACCTCTAGAATGATACTTTGTTAATTGCACAGTATTCACGGGATTTTCAATCAATTAAATTTAAATATTAAATTATGTTTTATTTAATGAGGCTTGCAACTGCTGAGGTTATATCAACAATGCCACAGTGCTGGAAAAAGCGCACGCACGCACGCGCGCGCGCACGCGCACGCGCACACGCACACGCACACGCACACGCACACGCACACGCACACGCACACGCACACGCACACACACACACACACACACACACACACACACACACACAAAGGATGGTAGTTATTTAAAATACAATGTAGTAAAATGAGCTCTAATTCTGAACTATATTTTAATCAGATCTAAGCTGATTACATTGTTTTATCTTATTTCCTACATTAGTACAATGGTGTTTGGATTTTTATTTTATTTTACGTGGTTATTTAACGACGCTGTATCAATTATTAGATCATTTAGCGTCGATGGAATTGGTGATAGCGAGATGGTATCTGGCAATATGAGGTCGATGATTCGCCCTAGATTACCTGACATTCGCCTTACGGTTGGGGAAAACCTCGGAAAAACCCAAGCCTAAGCAGGGATCGAATCCATGCCCGAGAGCAACTCTGGATCGGCAGGCAAGCGCCTTAGCCGACTGAGCTATGCCAGTGGTTATGTTTGGATGAAGGGAGTCGAGTCATTTTTTGTGCAAATAGAGTTTTATTTCCCTAGTGAAAACACGAGTGAAATTCTAGAAATGGGTTTGCAAAAAAACAAAATAATACTAGCATTTGATGTGTTTTATTTGAGTACAAATTTATTTGCAATAAGAGTCCGAAGTTTAATTTTCACTTATTTCAAAACTCATTTTTATAATCTATCTCTCTTTGTCCAAACACCATCAAATAAACAATAGAAATTTTATGTGAAGTCCATTCCGGATACAATTTATATTAATTCTGTTGTGTTATTTGGTTGTGTTGGTACATAATTACAAATCTGAATCTCAATTTTGAGTGAATACGACTCAGGAAGACACAGGTTTGGGAATATCTGAAAATTGAACATACGAAAGAAGCAAAAACTACTGAACCCTCTTGAAGGTGAGAAAAGGAGTCTAAGAAAACAGACAAATCAACTGTAAATTTGTTTATATAAAAATATAAAGGTCCATGTCCAAAATCCCTGTATAAGGTGAATACTTAACTTTTCAATTACTGTTCTTCAATGCATGCACATGCACTGTAAGCAGAGGAAGTAAAGTGCTACAAGCGAATTCCTGCAAAGTCATGCCGCCAATTTATATATTTATGCATTGTAAATATAGGTTTCAAATTTAATAATAGTACATTATGCAACGAGCCTATAATGATAGTAATTAAGACGCGAGGATGTTTATGAAACGAGCGCAAGCGAGTTTCATAATTTTCATACGAGCGTCTTAATTACCATTATAGGCAAGTTTCATACGACTTTTTATGCTCGACCATATTTCTAACTTGAAATTATTCATAACTTCCACGTTATCTTATGTTAATAGGAATGGAACTGACCTTGTGCAATCTCGCGAATTGTGAGATGTGCGCAGACACGAAAGTATTGATTTTTTCCCCGAAACAAATGTCGACGACCTTGATGTAATCTCGTTAAACTTGATATAACCTTGAAATTGAATTCGACATTGAAAAACGAGATGACAAATTGAATTTATTTGAATATTATTTACAATTAACGCTAATTATTATAGTAACAGAACATAACCTTCTGCGACAATATTGGATTTCCAGCCTGCGTGACGTTTTGCTAGTTGTCTTTCGATTGCATAACTGAGAATAATCGAAAACCTGAACTTTAATGAATAGGTGTACTTTAATGGCATTAAAGGACTGCTACCAGGTGTATAATTACTACATTTCGGCATGGTCGAGCATAAAAATCATTACAAGCTTCCAGCTTAATACCTAATATGCCAGAAAGCATGTTATCTAACATTCTAGCGTAAATACTTGATGGGTCAATTATTCAAATTTCTACCCCCACTTACCATTATATTTATTGTACTTGTCTCCATGATGAGGTCTAGATCCTTTGTGAACATTATGATGGCCTAAAATAATAAAAACATTAAGAATAAGAAGCCGTAACTTACCATTGCCACAACAGAAAACTGCAAATCAGACAACATTGCAAGAAAACCGGAAGAGTGATAAATAAAATCATACAACATCTCTAAAATAACGTTAATAGAAGCACTCTGTTTATTAAACATTCCACACTCAAGTACAGTTTACACAGGAAGGAGTTAAAATGTGCAGTTATTGGAAAGGAGCAAGATGATGAACAGGAGGAATAAATACGTCCTGGGGAATGCAACACAGTGTGTATTAAAAACATAACCTACTGTAAACTAGAACATTTCACATTGAAGCTTTTTTTTGACAATATAAAAAAGCTACTATTGTTTCCTAAGAGCATGAAAAAATTTCAATACAAATGCTTCATTTCTGAGTATGAAAGGAAAACAAAGTTATCTGAAAATGTCCAGAATTTGGTCAACAAAAGTTAATTCTATTTTCACGCAATCGTTAGTAAAAAGCTGATATTTTAAGTACTAACATTCAAATATACTCATTGATTAAAGTTCACGTTAACACTTTGTTTGTTAAAACCATAAAATTACTTAGTCATACGTTAAAAAGTTTAAAAATTTTAAAAAAGGTATATACCTTCGACAGACGGCCCGTTTCGACATGATGTCACATCTTCTTCAGTGTCTCCTGAACTACTGGTGATCTTGAATTCTGCGATGTGGATTTGTCGATAGTAGGGGTGGGGATATGTTGCTCTTATGGTGGGGGCTGGTTGTTTGTGTGTTATGACATATCATGACATCGAATAATGTGTGGGTATTGAACTGTAATTGTGTGTGAAGTATATATTGTGGGTATGTTACTGTATGTTTATATATTTCGTACTGTTCTAAGATGTTTAACTGTGAACTTTTTGGTGTGATATGTAAAATTTTCATATCTGTTTCTATATTATTGTAGTCATGATTATTGTTGATAATATGGTCTGCATAATTTGATCCTTTCACACAAGATATAATGAACATATTAAAGCTATAACCAAACCCTACATCACATCAAATTATGCAGACCACATTATCAACAATAATCATGACTACAATAATATAGAAACAGATAAGGAAATTTTACACATCACACCAAAAAGTTCACAGTTAAACATCCTAGCACAATACTAAATATATAAACATACAGTAATAACATATACTTAATACACAATTACAGTTTAATACCCACACATTATTAGACGTCATGATACGTCATAACACACAAACAACCAGCCCCCACCATAAGAGCAACATACCCCCACCCCTACTATCGACAAATCGCAGAATTCAAGTCAGGAGACACTGAAGAAGACATGACATCACGTCGAAACGGGCCGTCGAAGGTATATACCTTTTTTAAAATTTTAACACTTTTTAACGTATGACTAAGTAATTTTATGGTTCAAATATACTGTCGAACAAAAACAGTGTTAACGCTTGAATTTTTCTGAGAAATGCAGACTTAATGCACAAAAATGATATTGTACACGTAATATAACTTCAGAATCTTTTAAAGTAACATTTATTGCATCGTTATTTAGTGAAAGCACATAATTGTAATTTAACAATAATTAATTTTAACTTAAAATGAATAAATTATTATTATAAATTATATTGCTTTGGCACTAGTTGAATTAATTTCCTACAAAGCCATTGCAATAATGCTTGTAATGACCTTATAACCAACATGTGCTTCGAGTGATGAGTGATTTCGTCCAGACTGTGGCAACACTGTTGTGTTGACTATCTGTCACAATGCTCAAGTTATTAAAGGATATTGCTACTAGAGGACAAGAAAATTAGAAAATTATGAGATGGATAATTTCAATACTAAAGCATCAAAACTCTTCAATTCGGTATTTTAAAGTAAAATAAGAGTAAAAAAAAAAAAAAAAAAAGAGTTATTTTAACTTACTAAAGACTCCAAAGTCTGTAGGAATGACAGTAATGCACTGAAATATTTTAAGTCCAGTTCTGAGTGTTAGATTAGAACTGTTTTTTTTTAGTAGGATATTTTATGACGCTTTATCAACAACTTGTTATTTAGCGTCTGAATGAGGTGAAGGTGATAATGCCGGTGAAATGAGTCCGGGATCTAGCACTGAAAGTTACTCAGTATTTGCTCATATTGGGTTGAGGGAAAACCCCGGAAAAAACCTCAACCAAGTAACTTGTCCCGACCAGGAATCGAACCCGGGCCACCTGGTTTCGCGGCCAGACGCATTGGCCATTACTCCACAGGTGTGGACTAGAACTGTTTATATTTAGCTGTCTCGAATAAAAAGTAAAAAAATCTACTTCACAAAATAACCATATCTTCATGAAAACAGTAACTGAGTTAGATATGGGAGGGTTTTGCGTGGTTTCAAGCAATTTCTTTTTTTACAATACAAATTAAGAAAGCTGTTTTTAATGTCTATTCCATTAACTAACCAGTTTTAGAGCCATCTTTGTTTTAATCACTTCTTTACCATAGTTCGAAGGTATATAATAAATCTAAGCATTCTAAGCTTCTTCCTTAGACATTTATTTTATGTCAGTAAACAATGTAAGAATATCAGTTCTGACACTGTGAGTATTTTATAAATTACACAATTCACATTTACTTTTTCCCGGACTGCACTTCTCTTTTACTTGCACTATACACAATAATACTGACAGTAAAACTAGCAACTACTAAAACATTTATGCCTAAGTTTGTATTTGTAATGTAACAGTGATCATGGATTGGGTGATTTCAGACAGGATTCTTTCGACTGGAAGAAAGTGAACATATTTTATGAATGGGAGTCTCCGAGTTCGTAAAGAAACACGAATCAATTCTACATGAAAATTGCAGACATGCAAAATTTTAATGAAGAAAGAAATTCCATGCCATTACAATACCTTGGCGAGAGCTGATGATAGATTCTGTCTCCGTGCATGTTGTGTCCTCCACATTTGTTCTACCTCCATGGACTGGATTAATAATGCTGCAAATAAAATCAACATAACTGCTTGTTACAATATTACACTGTAATTTTAAATGTAAATACTCATTTATATATCCAAGAGTTCAATCTAAGCAACAAGTTCCATAATTAAACTCTAATTATTTAAACAGCAACAATTTGTAATTGATTGTATTAAAATTACAAAAGTGTAATATTATTCTCTAACATAGATGATAATGCTTATTCTCATATTAACCATTTATTTAATATCAGTGGTAAATAGCACCATCTTCACAACCATCCAGAGTTGCTGGATTTTGTAACTCCTTTTTTTTTTTTTCCTTGGTTTATTTTACGACGCTATATCAACATCTAGGTTATTTAGCGTATGAATGATATGAAGGTGATAATGCCGGTGAAATGAGTCCGGGGTCCAGCACCAAAAGTTACCCAGCATTTGCTCGTATTGGGTTGAGGGAAAACCCCGGAAAAAACCTCAACCAGATAACTGCCCCAAACCGGGATTCGAACCCGGGCCACCTGGTTTCGCAGCCAGACACGTTGACCATTACTCCACAGGTGTGGTTGTAACTCCTACATGCAGTGAAAAAGTGAACACAAATTCATGTATAAACGCAATTGTACTGCAAAATATGACAAACCTTTGATCCTTAAAATTCAAGTTAACTTCAAAATTTATTACCATTTAAGACTGACACATTCAGCTAGCAATTGATTACAGAAAAGAAATTGATATAGGGTCTTACATGCAAATGAAAATTTGGAAATGTTGTTGTTTTCTAATGCCAGGCGTTTGACAATAAAGTCATTTGACCTCTTGCACTCCAATATTTTTCAAAGATATTGTCATGGTCAGCTACTGAAGCAAAGATTTTGAGGTGTTCCGAATCCATTTCTTGGTTCGAGTTGCACAATGGGCAGTTAAGGGACTGATATATTCCAATTCTATGCAGGTAAAAAATTTGGAAATGTATACCTATTTTAATCTTGCTGAGGTATGAGTTGCAAAATATTTTTGTTTCTATTACCGTATATTTAACATGTATTTTTGTAAGTTTCCTGATTGAGTGTAATAATTATTCTACTCATTTCAAAAACTTGTTAATATTGTTCTATCCTCTTTTCTTTTTTTTAAACTTACGTAATTTTTTTCTATATATGTATTTTATATCAAAAGGTGTTCGGTTATATATCTGTATATTGTATTTATGTGTATTTTTGTATATATTTTCAAAATGTAAATAAATTTGAATATGAAAAAAAAAAAAAACAAGGAATTAATGCCCCTGGTGTCTTATTGTCCTTCTCATAGTCTGCGCCTTCACCTTCTGCCCGCTGGCTGTCTAGTAGTGCCATGAACTTCTCCTGACTGATCGAAGACTTAAATTGGATGCATTAACATACAAGACATGTAGAACAGTTGACAAATTCGAAACTCAACTCAAAAACTAAATTATATGTTTTAATTTATATAAAAAATTCAATTGTTACGAGTATAGATTTGAGAACTGCAACTTGCCTTTGAAATACAAATTAACATATTTCGAATTAAACAGCATACTAAAATCTGGATTATAAATAGAATGATAATGAACAATTCTATGTTATTTTGAATTAAGGATGCATTAAACTGAAAGATGAATTTTCTTAATCGTTTGAACTAAATCTTCGAAAATGTGTACAAATATCATGCTGCATACAAATAGCTAAATAGCCTTTGTACAAAGTTTCATTGATTTGGTCAAAAATTACATGCATTATTAAAATTTCTACAAATTTAAACTATATTTTGAAAAATCGTTACTCCTACAAATGTCAAAATTTTTGCCTGAAATTTGTACCATATACCTTCCAAACTCTCTATCTACTTTTTTTTTTTTTTTTTCAGATTATTCCTCAAGAGCTAAGAAAAAATTATTTTATTATAATCAAATATAAAAACAGGTAAAGATGATGTCTAACAGAAAAAAATATTTTCCTCAAAAATCTTGAGGTTTAATGAAAATCCTGATAGCAAGTTTTTTTTTAAATACAACTATGATGTACCGAAGTTTTTATTAAGCAGATTTCTAAGATGATCATCACCTAAAAAAAAATCATGCACACAGTTCAAAATTTGGAGTAACAACATTTAAAGAAAATGGATTGTAGCATCTAGAGAGAAGAGAGAACATTTGAAGGGCTCAGAGCCAAAGGCGACCAACTCACAATTTTGTATTGTTCATTGTTAAGCCTTTTTTCAAAACTATACATTGTTGTTATAGATTCATGTTATATTTTTGTATTTATTCAATGCAGACCAATTAAAATAAATTGTGAAACCAATCATTTTTTGTCAGGATCCTCTTAATTTCACCCCTTATTTACTAATTTTGTAATTGTGGGTTAGTCGCCTTTGGCTCTGAACCCTTCATTTAAAGGGTCACTCACTAAGAGTGTACGACCTCCTAAACATGGAGGCCTGAAACAATTGATTGAAGGGGTCTATCTGCATAAAAATTCGTGGAGAGGTTTTCTGACCCATTCACAATTTGTTAATGTTGAAAACGAAAAATCGAACATTTTCACCAAAATTGACAAAATTTCACCTCAGTGTATCCTTAAACAATTTCAAAATAAAGAGCTTTTGCTATATTTTCAATAAAGAAAATGAAAGTAAATTGTGACCCATCGCACATGCATTTTTGTTAACTGCATGTTTATAGAATAGTAGTCATAGTTCACTTTGCTATTGTAAAAATGTAGAGTCCACACCTGTGGAGTAATGGTCAGCGCATCTGGCTGCGAAACCAGGTGGCCCGGGTTCAAATCCTGGTCAGGGCAAGTTACCTGGTTAAAGTTTTTTCCAGGGTTTTCCCTCAACCCAATACGAGCAAATGCTGGGTAACTTTCGGTGCTGGACCCCGGACTCATTCCACCAGCATTATCCTTTCATTTCATTCAGACGTTAAATAACCTGAGATGTTGATACAGCATCGTAAAATAACCCAATTAAAAAAAAATGTTGTTGTTTTCTAATGCCAGGCATTTGACAATAAAGTCATTTGACCTCTTGCACTCCAATATTTTTCAAAGATATTGTCATAGTCAGCCACTGAAGCACAGATTTTGAGGTGTTCTGAATCCATTTCTTGATTAGAGTTGCACAATGGGCAGTTAGGAGACTGATATATTCCAATTCTATGCAGAACAGTCATGGTCTGTTGCCAAACTAAATGCAACTACAGACGATTTGCGTGGTAAATCGGGAATTAACAAAAAAAAATGTAGAAAGTATAAATCACTTCAAGTAACTGCTCATATGCAAATTCCAACACATTATGTGCAGAATCGGCATATAGGCTAGGTTATAATAACTGGAGCATATACTAGTTTGTTTATTAAGTTTGTCTTATAATTGCAGTGATTTGCAGAAGCACTAAAATGTATTGTACTATAATATTAGAAAATAGAAAATTAATGTGAGCATTTCATATTCGCATGTGATGTTTGTCTGACCTCAGTGTAGCATTGAAAATAGTAATGCTATGCATGCCACATGATCTTCCCATTCTACTGAATAAAAATGTTAAAAGCTCATGTCTGCCAGTGCTACAGAAGCCAGCTTTGAATATTAGGATAAAATATGATGGTAAAAGATGGAGCAGCAAATGAAAGAGGAACTGCTGCATCATTTTTACCTGTTCAATTAGGAAAAATGAAGGCAAAACTGTAAGTAGAATTTCAAATTTTTTATTACTTTTAATTTGATTTTAATTCTTAAGTTATCTAGCACTAGAGGAACAAATGATTATTATTAAATTATATTTGGAAAGTAAGTCCGAGGATATGCCATAGAATTAACCGACATTCATCTTACAACTGAGGAAAAACCTTACAAAAAACTAACAAGGTAATCAGTCCAAGTAGATTTAAACTCAAAATAAAGCACAACCTCGGGTTAAGGGTAAAGGTTGTTACTGTCTAAACCAGACCATTCCAAGTGGACAGCCACCGTAATGCCATGTGGCAGCCCTGGGTTCATGGGTGCTGTGCCGAAGCCAGAGAGCCCCGGAGAGAGACAGCGAGTGAGTGGGAAAGAGATGACATACCAATTGCTGAGAGGGAGGCATGCTGGAAGGGGTGGAGTGAGTCAGTGAGGTGTGTAGACAGCACATTTTATGACACATAGAAAGAATTCAAGAATTACAACAAAATAAAATTTTCATTTTTTTTTTTGTAGTTAGAATGCCCCTGTAACAGACCTACAGCTCTTCTACTTGAAAGACTTTATGTATCGCATACCTTCAGTAGTTCACAATCAGATAAGTTATGAATTGTAATAACTGTAGTTGTGATTATACTGTATTGTAAGCAGAAATAACTAAAATGCTCTCTCAATTAATATCACTCAATAAAAGAATTGTATTCCAATGGATACCATCCCATTGTGGAATCCTGGGAAACGAGAATGCGGATGCTTTAGCAAAGAAGGGCAGCATTGCTACTTACAGACCTGTTACTATATCTACGTATTACTCTTTGAAAAGATTTATTAAATCTACATACTTAGACTTCAACAAACAAAATGATAACACAATCTCAAGGGAAAAAATGGAACTCTCTGCATCATAATCCACAGTTAATTCCCGATTTACCACGAAAATCATCTGTAGCTGCATTTAGATTGGCAACAGGCCATGACTGTTTGGCCAAACATCTGCATAGAACTGGAATATATCAGTCCCCTAATTGCCTATTGTGCAACTCAAACCAAGAAATGGATTCAGAACACCTCAAAATCTGTGATTCAGTGGCTGACCATGATAATATCTTTGAAAAATATTGGAGTGCAAGAGGTCAAATGACTTTATTGTCAAACGCCTGGCATTAGAAAACAACACGACGAAGAATGTAATTTATTTATATTTGTTATTTTGTGAATCCATACACTTTCACCTACCATATCCAATGGAATGCACTGAAAATAAATACCGAATGATGTTTTTGTAACTACGTACAACTGCTGCAGCGATGGTCAGGTAGCTAGCAGATAGCTACGGGGCAGAGAGAGGACTAGGGAACCCAGCTGCCTGGATAAGTTGCGCAGACAGCAATAATGTCTAAGATATTAAACTTTTAGTTCACACATACATGAGAAAAATGTACATGCAGAAAAAAAGCTCTCAAAGTTTTATATGCAACTAACCACTCCAGCGCTGACCATTTAAAAATGGCGTCTCTAAAGGTGATAAAAGCCACTTAAGGGTATACAGTAATGCATACTGTGTAACTTTCTTCAGACATCGAAGGATTATTTTAACCATTAATAATTTTTTTCAAAATTTTCAGTTTTTGGTATTTTTCACTAACCCCTCCCCTTAAAAAAAATTATTTCTATACACATAAGGCTCTACTATGTTATGCTTAGACCTCGGATTTTTAGACTCGAATAGGATAGGTTGCAACAATTTTATGTAAAAGCCCCTAAATGTATGCAACACGAGAAACTCTCGAGTGACATTATTGCCTTAAACTACGTGCAATAAAGAACATAATATTGTGACAGCCGGGTGTCGATCGCGCGTCCCACAGAGGGCAGGGAGCGTGAGAGATGGGCGATGCGGCAGGGGAGGTTGCGTGCGCATCTGGTGCATGGGCATTTGCGGTGTGGTACGAAGCAAAGGGGACGCAAAGCTGCAGGTGCTGCGCTAGCGAGGTGAAGAGGAAAACGAAACCTCCCGAACAGAATCGTCCAGGAAAAGAAGCAGCGAGAACAGAAGTCTGTAGAAGTAGAAATTTCGAGCATCGTAGTTTCTGGAAAGTGTGGTTTAACTAATAAAAAGCAAGCAGCCTTCGGAGAGAGTCAGTTGTTGTTGGTATTGGACAGCGAGTTCAGCAGCGCCCAGGAGTCTAGGGTTCGACACACGAGTGAACTTGAGCAGCGTCCAGGCAGAAGCAACGTGGTTAGAAGTCTTGAGTTCGAGTGCAGTAGGCTGTCTCTGGAAGTCTTGAGTTCGAGTGCAGTAGGCTGTCTCTGGAAGTCTTGAGTTCGATATACTGTGAACTTGAGTGAATGAGCTAGAAAGAACTAGCCAAGTCAAACGAACTGTGAACTGAGAACTGACTGTTTTGTGTTGCAAATACTGGGTGTTCAGTTCAAAGTGTGTCATGGCTCGCTGTATGCCGTCATGTGGCTAGTCGATGAGCCTAGAGAATTCAATCTTCCTACACTTCCGCAGAAGTGTATTACTTATGTGCCAGAGAGGTTGCCTAGCAAGTACAGCGTTCATTCTGAAGAGTACTTACCGATACATACGGTAACGCCGGTAGTGGCAGGAATGTGAACTGTTTCGAAACATGTACTGAGGTGAGTTTTTTCTTACTGTCGAGATATGGGGAGAGGGTTAAGACGATTACTTACGTATTTGTTGACATTAATTTCGACGATCAACATGGACACGGAGCATTTGATTTGTGTTGTGGAATGTTGTGCTACGCAACCGATGATAAATACCCTGCGTACGACTTGCCCGCGCAAAACACTGTTCGAAAGAGGTTATGGTAGCACATAGACCGCACAGACTGCCATCTGTTGCTACGACATTCAAGTTATACCGTACACGTTCTCAAGTTCAGCTTGAACGCCTTGATTAATAGGCAACTTCTCTGACATAAAAAACTCGCTTCAAATCGCTGACTCATCAACAGTGACGTCACGACACACTTTGAAATGAACACCCAGTAGTGCTTTGTGAACATTAGTTGAGATTAGGAGTACATTGTTGTTCTCAATAATCCAAGTGAATTGTCATTGTCGTCTGTGGAGTGCAATAACGAATACTGTGTTGATGTGTGGAGTGAAATACCCACTGTTGACGGGAGTGTTTAAATTCAGTTATAGAAAGTAATTATTATTGTAGATAAAAGTAACATTGTTGTTTGAAATAAAAGTTACAATATGTTTCAGCTTGTGCTAAATGAGTATAAAAATCCGACGTGTAATCGAGGGCTTTGCCGGAAGAAGGGCGGATAGACCTATACGCCCTTCTTCGGGAAAAGGTCTAAAATGTAGTGAATAATTATAGTAGCGAAATTTTGTTTTGATTGTACTGTACATACCTGCAGGACCGGGCTGCTTGCGTGTATAACATTTTATTCAGGTGCATTTTAAAATCTTAGATTGCATGTTTCTCAATTCGCCATATTGACGTATATGCCCTTCTTCCGGCAAACCCCTCAATTACGTTATTTGAGACTTATGTAAGTCAACAAATTCACGAATAAAAGCATCTGTGAATTTTTAGTAGAGCACCATTTTGTGTACTTATACCCAGAGGTAGGGATGGAAGGGATAGTGATGTGCAAAATATAGCCTCTCCTATCCAAATCATCCAAACCTTCCCGTGGTCACCCTGCTCTTACAAAGGAGGCTCTGATGAATTGAGCATCAGCAGTATAAATGTAACATCCAGAACAGAGGAAATGCTCTTCTCCAAACCTGTCTAGAGGCTGATGGTAGCTGCCATATCACTATACTTGCTACCTATGTTGGCCAGCACGCCACTGGGAGGACTTTTACTTGCTTTAAAGTCTCACAATCGAAATCGCCGAACTGATATGAGACTGTAACAGATCTCCTGATCTAGTACGTGTTTTGGACGATGATGGTGATGATTCACAGAGATACCTCTACAAATTTTAAATTACCAGCCAAGAGGGGAGAAAAGACTGGGAAGGCCACTAAGACGTCTGGCAGATGACTTTCATTTAGACCACTTGGTCTAAATTTCGTGAAGGATTATGATGATGATTCTCAAAGGTAGATGTTTCGGAATATTATATGGAGACAAGTAAACTAATAAGTGCTGAATACAAACAAAATCTTTTCAAAAGAAATGTTTGTATACAGGCAGCAAAGTAGCATGCCAAAATCTGTTTCTGGTGTTAAGAATTATTATGAAAATGTACACATCAATAAGAACTTAAAATAGATATATCTTCCATCATCACAACACTTCCTACTCCCTGCATAGAATTGGAATATATCAGTCCCCTAACTGCCCACTGTGCAACTCAAACCAAGAAATGGATTCGGAACACCTCAAAATCTGTGCTTCAGTGGCTGACCATGATAATATCTTTGAAAAATATTGGAGTGCAAGAGGTCAAATGACTTTACTGTCAAACGCCTGGCATTAGAAAACAACAACAACACTTCCTACTCACAACAAACAAATCAATTCTAAAAACTCTGCCTTGTCATTTTTTTCCTAAATTCTACTGAGCATGTCTGAGATGTATTTTGTTTTGAACCTTCCTCTTCCTTTCTTGCCAAATATTTTTCCTTCCACTACATTAAATAAAATGTGTTTTTTTTTTTCTCTAGATGTTATTTATACTCGCTTTAACATCTTTGGTCATATCGCGAGTTAATCTTTTGGTTGAAATCCGAAGGCCTGTGTACTATTGTTGAGACTGGTTCTATTGTTGTGAACTCGATAGCGACTGTATATGTATGACTGATTTGTTATGAATATGATTTTGGTGATGAATGAGGCCGGTGATATTCAGGGATGTTGTGGCCCGAATTTCTTGGCATTAGCCTTACGGTTGAGGAAAAACCCTGAAAAACCTCAACCAGGAAATTCAACCCGACTGGGAATCAAACCTGGGCCCTCTGCGTAAGAGACCAGCATGCTGACCCCTACAGCACAGAGGTGGTCTAAAATGTGTTATGTCTGATAGTATGACCAATTAATTTTATTTTTCTTTTCTCTAATTTCTTCACTGATGTTTTATTTTCATTTGTCGAGTGAAGTAAAATCCATAAAAATTTTTATAAAAATTATTTTATTGCAGAAAACGTTATTATATTTTTTTATTTTATTTTATTTTTTTTTTTTAATTTCAATTGTGTTCATTATATGTGATTCTTCCTTGCATCCCAACAGATTGCTGGTAAATTGGATTCTATCCTTGTGTGCCATTCTCCTGCACTGCATTGACGTAGATGATCACATACTGTGGTCTCCTGAGTTGATTTCCAGTTTATGGGCTGCACAATGGGCCACTTATGCTTAAGTGCTTTAGTAGCAGTCTTCACTCTCATGTAAGAAGAGGAAGAAGAAAAAGAAGAAGCTGACTTCGTACTCCCTACAATAACAAGTTCAAGCTGCCTATGGTTTTTATTGAAGTGTGATGGTACAAATATTGTTTAATAGATCATACCATTTCCTCCTCAAATGCAATATTACCAAAATCATCAGACTCTTTGTTTTAGCTTTTGAAGCAGTTTTGTGTTTAAATATCTGTGTCTTTTCCAACATTCCTTCTAGGTACCTGATATATTCTAATCAAGGGTAAAGTTCAGAATCCATATAATATATCTCTCTGTCTGTCTCTCTCTCCTCCTCTCTCCCTTTTTCTCTCTCCTTCCACTTTTTTTAAACACCCTGTATATGTTACTTACTGCCCGTGCCTCACTTCCTGAGCTGTTTCTTTGCGGGGCGAGAAGCAGAGGGGGAGAGTAGGAGGTGCTGGGTACCGCATGTGCCTACTACCCTACGTTCAACACATCGGCCTTTTCAGGATTCCTTTCGTCAGCTATGGAGCAAGATCAGCCATGGACAAGCGAATGTATAGGCTATCCCCTCACAAAACAAATTATGTCCTCATCAATTCCTGTAACTAAACACTAATACCAGTGGTAGACTACAGTCTCTACTCGAGATTATCGACCTAATCGCGATTAGGGTTGTCATGTGTACACATCCATAAACTCTTTCCTCTATGACAGTGTTTCTCAAACTTTTTCCACCACGAAACCCCTTTTAATCTAAAGTGTAACTGCGGATTCCTTGTAATATTTTATTAGTGTTTAATAATTAACAGACAACATTAAACATATTATTATTGCGCATATTATTGGAATATTATTATTACGCATATTCTTGGATTATTATTATTATTATTATTATTATTATTATTATTATCGGTGGTTTCATGTTATTATTGATTCATATTTTCGTAACATTTCTACATATTTTTATAGCATCCACTAAGTACAAAATAGCCACTGGAGCAGCCCAGTCGGCTAAGGCGCTTGCCTATCGATCCAGAGTTGCGCTCGAGCACGGGTTCGATTCCCGCTTGGGCTGATTATCTGGTTGGATTTTTTCCCCGAGGTTTTCCCCAACCATAAGGCGAATGTCATGTAATCTTTGGCGAATCCCCGACTTCATTTCGCCAAATACCATTTCGCTATCATCAATCCCATCAATGCAAAATAACCTAGTAGTTAATACAATGTCGTTAAATAACCAAGTAAAAAAAAAGTATAAAATAAAATTTAAAATCACATAGGGCTCACGGAACCCCGGAACATACTTTGAGAAATGCTGCTCTATGGCAATTCAGCAGTTGTCCAGACTGAACGAAGAGTGGCCTAGTGTGTACATACACTTTAGGCAATCGCCATCAGAGACAATAGCGATAGTGGTAACCACGATTAGAGTATCCACTATTATAACCAGTAAAGATCCCTGCAATGGCATAGGATAATGTTTTCAGAACATATAATATGCTGCCGTGCTGCCACGCTGCAGCTCCCGTGCCGGTCCGAGCAGACCTAAGAGGCGTGGTTATAAGCACTAGGGAACTCTCGGTTCAGGACGTGAGACACGGGCAGTAGCTATCTTTTCATCTAACTCATTCTAATCTTGTCACAGTCCTCGACCTCCTGTCACTTAGCTATCCTCTCATCCAACCCAATCTAATCTTGTCACAGTCCTAGTCTTTCTGTCACTTAACCATTCTCTCATCTAACCTATTCAAAATCTGTCACCTATCCCCTCATTTAATCCACTAGAATCATATCATAGTTCTTGCCTGTTGTCACTTAGCTATCTCCTCACCTAACTCACTCTAACATTATCACAGTCCTCGACCTCCTGTCACTTAGCTATTCCTTCGTCTAACTCTAATCTTGTAGTCCTTGTCTCCTAACAGTTATCCCAATCTTCGACATTTCCTCACACCACACACGAGACTGGCATCTCATTTGTGTTTTGTTATGGGTTAGATGAGTTAAATGAGGGGATAGATAAGAGACTTGAGATCGAGGTATATGACATTGTCAGTGGGTTAGTTGAGGGGATAGGCTATTTAAGTGATGTGAGGATGAGGAGTGTAAAAGATTTCAATGATTTAAGCAGTGTGGGTAGATATACAAGTTTCACTGCTATCCTCTCATCTAACCCATTCAAAATTTGTCACAATCCTCAGCCTCCTGCTACTTAGCTAATAACGCTTGTGCCCAAGTTGTGCAGAATATATATATATATATATATATATATATATATATATATATATATATATTCTTCATATATCCAGCTGTTTGCTGACAACATAAAGTCCACTATAGTCCACTGTAGTCTATTCAGTTGTTTTTCACGAGAAATGAGGGGTATTTTGATTGGTGTTCATTATAGATGCCTGTTGCTAGTAGCCAGAGTTGGGATGTAGTCAATATATACTGCAGGGCTGTGTCTTCTACAACTAGAACTGATGATTTTAATTTACTTCTTTTGTGGTTTATGGATGGACAGTATAGAAGAATGTGTTCCAGATCTTCATCATGATTATTACACCACAGACAAGCAGGATTATCAGAAATGTGAAATCGGTGTAGATACAATTGAGTGACAATGTGACCTGTTCTGGCTCTTGTTAAAAATGTTTGAACATGTCTGGGCAAGTTTTTGTACATTTCCAGGTCATTTGGTTTCTTTTGTACAGACTGTAAAATTTTTCCTTTGTCAGAAGAGAGCCAATTGTTGATCCATAGGTTTGTAAAATGAGACTGTACTGAAGCAAAAGCATTGGATAGAGGTATCACTTGAAGAGGTCTTAGTTGCAAATATGTTGCCTGTTTTGCAATATTATCGACTTTCTCGTTTCCAGGTAGGCTATACCACAATGACTAGGTATCCATTGAAATGTATTAGGCAACAGACATAAATCACTCCAAAGGCTAAATTCGCTACTTTCCAGGCACACATTAAAAAAAGTCGTCTTTGGTCATCTAGTCGTTGAGCATGCTTGCCATTAGATTCCAGAGGCATGCCGGAATCAACTGCGGTCGAAAGCCATAAAAATCCTTAAAATGGCTTGTTTCGAAAGGGAAGTAAAGCTGGAAGGTCGGTGAGGTAGATTTGAGAGATGTAGAAGAACCCTGTCTCTGAGTAACAGGGTTCCATGAAAAATTTACAGACCGTTTCTCGCCCACGTCAAAATTCAAAATGATGATATGGCAAATGGGACCATATGAATGCCTTAAGGGTGAATGGGTTTGTCCCATTCTTAATTTTCAATCCCTATTATACCAACTAATACGAAGTGGACAGTATCTAAATTCACACAATGAAGTCTCACAAGTTGTACAAGTTCAATGATTCTATTATTGAACTTAGTACACAATAACAGAAACAGCGTATATTTCTACATATTAATAAATAGGCCCTACACCAGCGACGGAGAACAGCTTCTCCCACAACCTTAGTTGCTGTTGTATGTAGGTACCTACTCATTCTCTGTTTACAATGCGAGTTACCCGTTCCTGCCCTACACTAACAACTTAACAGCGAAATGTTATAATTAAATCTAGAAGTGAGCAGATTGACAGTAGCCAAATGGACCCATAGGATTTTCAATTGGGCCTACATGTCGACATTTAAGAAACAAGTTTCAGAGAAATACAAAGAATGAACAAACAAAAGATTTTCGGGAGGTAAAAAATTCATTAAATAATAATTGAACTTACTGAGGATCTCCAGGTCTGTCTATAGGAACCTTTATATCAGAATGCACTACACTGTCAGTACACTGTGATGTCCCATCTGAAACGTTGCTGCCTTCTGCAGAAACCAACTGAAATTAAATGAATAACGAAATTCTCTTAGTCTAATCAGTCTTGAAAGAAATCACGATCCTGCCACACCCTAATAAAATAATTATACTCAATGTCCTAACTTACCCAGGACACTACTCTTCCATTGAAACACGGTAGATGAGCATCGTCGTCAATAATCTCTTCCTTCACAACACTGAAAATTAAAACCAAACTATGTTGTATCATAATTAAAAGATATGTATGCATTAAGAAACTAATTTAACTATCCTCAGATCGGCTCCTTGTTTGGTTGCTAATGTCAACAAACCATTTTGTGTTGGGCAAGGCAAGGACATTCATTTAAACAAAAATTAACGCACAGAAGTCTAAGACAGATAAAAGTAATTTGTTCTCTAATAAGACGCCTTTCACGACCGCGAAAAAGTGATAGACCCTCAAAACATTAAATTTAAATATGTTAATGAACAGGCTTACCCAAAATCATCGTCCATAGACTTAAAGAAGAACTTGTAATTTGGTCGATTAAGAACATTCTTGAAGTCTGCTAATGTAACACGTTCAGGCGCAATAGTTAGTTTAACTAAATAAGGTGTTTCTTCATCGTCTATATGATATATGATTTTCGTTTCTTCCATAGCAAAAAGGCCGAGTCAACAACTGATTCCCGTCATGAAGTCTTCAATATGGCAGCCATGAATCAATGCACAACTAGAAACAACAAAAAAATCATGGCAAAGATTTCGAGAAGTAAATTTACTATATGCTCAAATAATCGTAAAAAATAAATAGTTGTAAGATTTTTAATGTAACAGTTACTTACCCAATAAATAATAATGTAAAGGGTCTCAATTAAAGTGTCAATTGTTGTAGACGAAATATATGCTCTTGATTGGTTAGTATACTTAAACATAGTCAAATATAAAGTAAAGAAAGATATCGTTAGATGCTTGTTTGTCAAATATAAAGAAAACATTATTTTATACACTATTGTACTGAAATTTTAAAGTAAATTACAGTGACATGCACTTTTTGTCGAATATTGTACATAATATTTGTATGTTTATTTTGTTGAATAATAAACAGCAATAAATATCTTTGAATCAAGATGTTTGACATTTCAGACTTTGCATTAAATCACTGCAAACGATCATCATTCTGTTCATGCTCTTTGACGGGAGCCAGCTGAGCAACAGCTGTCTGCAATTACACGTGGCAAAGGTCAGCAATTTTGTATTAAGACAATTTTTAATTTATAATATTAGTATGAGTTGTTAAAACTTGTAATGTAATTTAATAGCTATGTAAGTTTAGCTATTGAAACACAGAAATGATTTAATTTCATATAGAATTATTAAATATTCTAGCTTCAACATGTAACCACTTGGTTGAGACTATCATAATTTCAATTGATTCCGAAATTATTTACATTCATTTTCTTTATTTACAGCACAAGTAATGAATGGTCTGAAGGAAGGATGGTTCAGTGAGCTGAACTCTTTATGGCCCGGAATAAGCCTTTCGTTGGAAGTTAACGAGGTTTTACATTCTGAAAAATCTGAATACCAAGACATTTTGGTACTACAAACGTAAGGATTACGAGAAAAGTTTATAATGTATTTTTTTTTATTAAATCTACCACAGTATCTGTAAATATGTACTAATTAGTATAGGTAGATGTTTCGAATGAAAAAAAAATGTCGTTTTCTAATGCCAGGCGTTTGACAATAAAGTCATTTGACCTCTTGAACTCCAGTATTTTTCAAAGATATTATCATGGTCAGCCACTGAAGCACAGATTTTGAGGTGTTCCGAATCAGTAGACTGTCATGTAGACTGATTCATAATAAGAAAATCTTTTGTAAACAATAATCAAGTTAACAGTTGCCCTAACGTAAGAAGAACATTGATTTAGAGCCAAATTTAGCGCTTGCAGTACTGTGGAAATTTACGTTTACCGATAGATATGGGGCAGCTCCGGAATGTTGCGATACTGTACTTAAAATAATTGTTGCACTTCCCGAAAAGTCAAGTAATGTAGTTAAAAGTGGGATTAAATTTACAGATTAAATGCTAACACACAGAAACAAATCTAACATAACCTCAACAAATCTAACCTATTCTCATTAGCGTGGTAATTTGAATGCTAGGTCAAATCACAGTAATGATCAGTGGCGAAGCATGACAAAACAGACACTTTATTGTAGTCGCGCATTTCAATGTGTCTTCTGTCGCCACAGGTGAAAGGACCGTTTTGATGTGTTTCTCTTTACCACCGCCAGGAGCGCAATTTAATGTAATTAATTATTTTGTCTTGGTACGATGTCGACTTAAATGTTGATTAACTTTTACTCAATGTGTATTGTATTTTTGGTCCAGGTAATTTACTCGTCTAGAAATAAGACTTACGTGTTTTAGTAAAAGAAGAATATTTTCCTGGACCAAAAATACAAACTCGCTCATTTCACTATAATGGACTTTTCTTGCACCCCTGCAGTGAGTAAAAAGACTCGTCTTGCATGCCTCGCGGTAGAAGTAAGAACTAAGGAGCATAGTGTGAAATGTTTGCTGCCTTTGATCCTGCGACACAGTCTGAAAAGAAAAAAAGTTCTCGCACCACGTTGAAGACAGTGACAATTTTTTATAATTCTCTGTATTCAGTCCCTCATCTGGTTTATTTATTTTCGTCCCACAATTAAAATTAGTATTAAATTACGGTTTAACATTTGTATAGAAAGTCGAAAATCCACAAACAATTAGGGAAAACGCGGAAATTCTTGTTGAAGCAAGTAGAGCGATAGGGTTGGAAGTAAATCCCGAAAAGACTAAGTATATGATTATGTCTCGTGACCAGAATATTGTACGAAATGGAACTATAAAAATTGGAGATTTATCCTTCGAAGAGGTGGAAAAATTCAAATATCTTGGAGCAACAGTAACAAATCTAAATGACACTCGGGAGGAAATTAAACGCAGAATAAATATGGGAAATGCGTGTTATTATTCGGTTGAGAAGCTTTTGTCATCTAGTCTTCTGTCAAAAAGTCTGAAAGTTAAAATTTATGAAACAGTTATATTACCGGTTGTTCTGTATGGTTGTGAAACTTGGACTCTTACTTTGAGAGAGGAACAGAGATTAAGGGTGTTTGAGAATAAGGTTCTTAGAAAAATATTTGGGGCTAAGAGGGATGAAGTTACAGGAGAATGGAGAAAGTTACACAATACAGAGCTGCACGCATTGTATACTTCATGTGACATAATTAGGAACATAAAATCCAGACGTTTGAGATGGATAGGACATGTAGCACGTATGGGCGAATCCAGAAATGCATATAGAGTGTTAGTTGGGAGGCCGGTGGGAAAAAGACCTTTGGGGAGGCCGAGACGTAGATGGGAAGATAATATTAAAATGGATTTGAGGGAGGAAGGATATGATGGTAGAGACTGGATTAATCTGGCTCAGGATAGGGACCAATGGCGGGCTTATGTGAGGGCGGCAATGAACCTACGAGTTCCTTAAAAGCCAGTAAGTAAGTAGTAAGTAAGTAAGCATAGAAAGTCAATGTAGTTTGTATATCTGAGTGATAACATAACTAGAATACTTTTACAAAAATGCAACATTGTATACAAGGTTATTAAATCAAACCTTATGTACCGGTATTTATTAATGTTGAGTAATGATTCCTGATAATTACATAAATATCATTTTCTTGCAGAAAGGCGCATGGCCGAGCACTGATACTGGATGGAATTATACAGTGCACAGAGTCTGATGAGTTTGCTTACCAGGAGATGATATCTTTCTTGCCACTCTGCAGTCATCCTTCACCTAAGAAGGTTAATTTTAGTAATCTAATACATAGGAATTATTTAGTTTGAATGTGTAACTCGTAGGTAGTTGAAAGTCCATATAATAAGATTCTGTCCATAGATTAGGGCCTATTTGAAAACTTTGGATTTATTTTTTTAGCACGGTAGAGGTACAATTATTTGAGAGATATCAGATTACTGTAAAAGCTTAGAGTTGACATATTGGCTGAAAAAAAAACAACAAACGATGAAAGAGTAATGGAACGGAGAAAAATTCTCCCCGGCACCGGGATTTGAACCCGGGTTTTCAGCTCTACGTGCTGATGCTTTATCCACTAAGCCACACCGGATACCCACCCTGGCGCTGGATAGAATCGTCTCAGATTAAGCTCCAACTCTTGGGTTCCCTCTAGTGGCCGCCCTCTGCACTACGTCATAGATGTCTATGAACGTAGGACCGAAGTCCACACATGTGCTGAGGTGCACTCGTTATGAGTGACTAGTTGGCCGGGATCCGACGGAATAAGCGCCGTCTTAAATCACGAAGTGATTTACGCATATCATATATATTATTTTAATGTACCGAAGTACATATGATATTTCCATGCAGATATTCTGCGTCATCATACGATGAAAGAGTAATGGAATGGAGAAAAATTCTCTCTGGCGCCGGGATTTGAACCCGGGTTTTCAGCTCTACGTGCTGATGTTTTATCCACTAAGCCACACCGGATACAACCCATATGATGACGCAGAATATCTGCATGGAAATATCATATGTACTTCGGTACATTAAAATAATATATAAAA
The DNA here is from genome assembly GCF_040183065.1 of Periplaneta americana. Classification (NCBI taxonomy): domain Eukaryota; kingdom Metazoa; phylum Arthropoda; class Insecta; order Blattodea; family Blattidae; genus Periplaneta; species Periplaneta americana. The sequence continues at coordinate 183,351,579 of NC_091119.1, forward strand.
AACAACAAACAAATTATTGTATATATTTTTAGACATTTAAAATAAGAGCACATTCAAAACTACCACAAGATGCAGTGCCCAATACTATAGTCTCCAATATTAAGATTACTAATCTACTGTCACAGCAACTTACCTGTACTTGACTTATTTCTTGTTATTCCTATTGAAGCATAGGACATTTGTGAAATATTTCCATTGGGTTTTATTGTTAGCCAATCTCTTCACTTCACTCTAGTTCTTTTCCTCTTATATATTACTCCACAACCATTTTCTTCAGACGATCCTGCTTTCGAGCATCTTGGGGATTCCAGTCAAGCACAGATTTTTCAGTGGCTCCAGTAGATTTTTTTTTAATGTATATCTGATCCAGCACCATATCCACATGAGGAGATTCATTGTGTGTCTGAAGATGATTCTCATAGAAGAGTCGATATAATTGCCATCAATAGAAGAACCCAGAAAGCGATGGTCTTAGACCCTACGATTTGCTTTGAACGAGACACGAATCAAACACTGCAGATAAATGATGACAAGTGAGCTAAATATGTACCTTGTCTTCCATACCTCAGTGAAAAATATGGCATTTCGCTTTACAACTGGGATGTTGTAGGCTTACTATTTGGAGCGAGGGGTTGTTTACCAAAATTTACATGTAATATCCTTAAATCCTTTAAAATTCCCTTTTATGAGGTTCAGAAGATTGTAATGGAAATTCTGAAGGCCTCTCTTCAAATTTTACACTATCATCTATATGTTAACACGTAAATTTTTGTTTTAATGTACAAATCGAATCAGTATTTTGCTCGTTTCATTTCCCTTTATCTTTTATATTTTGTTAATTCCGGATCCCAGTGGTCAACCTCACTTGAGGACAGATGATTTGAAATCTTAGTAGTTTATTTAAATTTCAATTGATTGTTGATTTGTTACCTCCAATAATTCTTCAATGCATTTGTTATGACATCCAGCCAGCTTATGTTGATAATTCAATGTAGGCAGCAGTTCTTAAAGTTGATTAGTAGCATTTTGGATAACTTTTCATGTTTTCCAGCTGTAAAGGAGTACTGATTTTATGTTGATGTTAAAAAGTCATAATTTGAATAATTTCGAGGGAAAAATTGTTCCGGGGCCGGGTATCAAACCCGGGACCTTTGGTTAAACGTACCAACACTCTCCCACTGAGCTACCCGGGAACTCTACCCGACACCGATCCAATTTTTCTCTCGAAATTATTCAAATTAACTTTACAGGGAGTTATTCCTGGAAGCTTAATTTGTAAGTCATAATTTGGTTTCTCTGGAAATATTTTGGTTTTTCCACAGAAGATACAGTTGAACAAATGCCCCATTTGCTTACTTTATATGACTCTTTGTCTTCCACTGTACATTCATCTATTGTTAACAATACTTTCAAGATAAAAGAAGGAAACTGCCTGTCCGATATCTTTTCCTTGGTAGAGAACTTTTTATCACGTCACAGCTAAGAGATCAGTATGCCCCTGTGGCATCCCAACAAATCTTCCCTCATCTCATCGCAGGTGTAGCACATAGACCAGCCTCCTCTGGGCAATGACTCTGTAAATTAGTCTACACAACTGGCTTCCTATGGGTGAATGACAGTCAAGTACCCATCATTAGACAAAAGAAAAATCAAATGTGCATTGTATGCAGATAGTCTGATGAACTGGATTTCAGCACGTTATAATAACTGTAACATAAAGATTGAATGAACAAAACACTCGGCAAGCTAATCAAACTATCGTATATATACGAATACTCCAAACCGTGGAATAATCCGCGCAACTTAATTTTAAGAGAGAAAATTAAAAAAAAAAAAAAAATTGGCTGTAATTTGTGTTTCAAATAATGTTGTTGTTTTCTAATGCCAGGCATTTGACAATGAAGTCATTTGATCTCTTGCACTCCAATATTTTTCAAAGATATTATCATGGTCAGCCACTGAAGCACAGATTTTGAGGTGTTCCGAATCCATTTCTTGGTTTGAGTTGTACAATGGGCAGTTAGGGGACTGATATATTGCAATTCTATGCAGGTGTTTGGCCAAACAATCATGGCCTGGTGCCAATCTAAATGCAGCTACAGACGATTTTCGTGGTAAATCGGGAATTAACTGTGGATTACGATGCAGAGAGTTCCATTGTTTCAAATAACGCGCGCACCCCAATTCTTTACTAAATTCCGGAAAAAATATGCGTGGAGTATTCACGTATATACGGTAATATGGAAAAGTCATATTGACAAAACCACAGGAAAAACTCAAAAGAGACTTTCAGTATTAAAGAGACTGGCAAGTAGTACATTATGTTGTTCAGAAAGTACTAAATTTACATAATAGATGCAAGATAACATCCAGCAGTAGGAAGAAAGCCTGCACTCCCCACATGCCCTTTCCAACAAGTGAAAATTAAATGTGAGGAACAGCTATTGAAAACTATAACAAAAAGAATTTTGACTCATACAGAATTTAGTCCTTGAAACCATTCACACCCGTTATCAAAAAAAGAAAAAGAAAATTGATAACATACATTTGAAGATTAGTTACAGTTAAATCATGATGCAAATGTAGGTGCTGGAATCTATAGTGATCTATTTAATTGTTAACTAACATTAGAACTTTATTGAACCCATTATGATTGTGAAATAGTGGAAGGTTTTCTACTTCTCTTCACGTCTTAAACACATTCTATTCTGAAAGCTTTCCTTTTCCACTTCAACAAGTTATCTCTGTTCGGTGGCACCTTGCCAAAACCAGCCCTGAAGTCCTGCATGATGTTTTTCATGGTTTTTCCAGTATGTGGCTGCTCGTGGTCCCACATGGAAGCCACAAGTCTCTCCTCCATACTGAAAATTCTTATATTCTCCTCGCCAGCTTGCACTCTTATACTGTTTTCGCTGTAAGAAAAATCCTAATGTAAACATAAGCACGTGACTGTCATACCTGTGATTGGCTCCCAGTCGAAACACTTACATGACGCAGGAAAATATAGTTCGTATTTGGAATCCACAATCTTGTATTATTTGAAAATAAAACATTGAATTCTAGTTGTTAAATACGATGAAACATTTAACTTTACTCATATGTAAAAACGCTATGTAAAAGAAAAGCTACTTTTATATTTTGTTACGTACTATGAAAGCGGATGAATACCAACAGTAATACCGAGGTAGTCTGTTCTTGTAACAAGCTGGCGTCACTTGAGCTCGTAGTTGTTCACGTAAGCACGTGGTACTGAAGGATGGCTTTTCCATCCTCAACTGTCCATTATGAAGACATAAGACTAAAAAATAATTTAATTGCAGTAATTATAAAATAAATATTTCCTAAGTAAACGAATTCATAGTAGTGAGGTTAGACCTACTTGACGAGTAACGGGAAGTGTTTAACATGAAACAGAATGTACAACAGTGGGCAGGAACACGTACTGAGAATCTATGGTGCCAAACAGTGGCCAATGAAGCCTCACTTCAGTCACGTGCTATTGTTTACATTAGGACTTTTCTTACAGCGAAAAGATTATAGAATGGCTGGTAATTTCCGTGTGTTATGGTTTTCCTCAGGTCTGCCAGATGCCTCCTGCCATGACCACACCTGAAAATATGTCTACCATATGTCATACAAGTATCACCATCACATTTTTCATGCATACATCTGTTTTTCAGAAAAAATTACAAGTGTACCTGGAATTTTTCGCCCATTTTGTGCTATTAAAAGTGAAATAATTTTAACAAGATAGTAATTTGATTCATATTAATTATAGTTGTGTAAGTTTGCGAAATTGAAAGTGATCACAATAAGAGGTAAAAGATGATCTGTTTGTTCAGGTTCTGATAGTGGGTGGTGGAGATGGTGGAGTGGCAAGAGAAGTAGCCAAACATCCTGATGTGGAGAGTATCGTGCAAGTGGAAATTGACTCCCATGTCCTTGAAGTATCCAAGAAATATTTGCCATTCATGGGAGTGGGCCTGAATAATCCCAAACTTACACTTCATGTTGGTGATGGTTTCCGTTTCATGGCACAACATCGACAAGAGTTTGATGTCATTATCACTGACTCATCAGATCCTGTAGGTATGTATTACTAACTCAAGCATTATTTTAGTTGGGCATGAGACTGTTGCCAGATACAGGCGGGGAGGGGAAAAGAGAAAACCTTTCACAGGAAATTAACATTTAAACATTGACATCCACTCCAAGAGTAATAGTTGTCATCTTCCAGCTAACTATGAGGCCAAATGGTCCATTAGGCCCGTAACACACTTGAAGAGTTTTCGCTAGCGAGAAATGTATTGCAAGAAAGAGGCGAAGAGCCTTCCTCCACACACTTGGCGAGTTCTCGCTGTCACAGATCACACCTTGCTATGATCATCTATGCACTGCCTTCATGCAGAAGGCATTTTTCTGATTATAGTAATCACTCGTTGGGGGAAATATTATAGGTTATGTATTTACGTATATTGTCGTACTTAAATATATAACCTGTAAGTATATTGTCATACTTTACAAATTACGTACGAACACTATGTTGAATCTGAGTATTCAGATGATTAGGAAATGGAGTTACATGAACATATTTCGTTCATGAAAAGAAGAAGTAGGCCTAAAATTAAAGCCAGAAATATCTGAAAATCACATTGTATCTTACGAAAATAAGGGCGAGTTTTGGACACTGGTTTCGATTTCATTGATGATACGTTTAGGTGTTATTTCAGGTTCAGTGGATCACAGTTTTTTTTTTTTCCATTCATGATATGATAGAGAATTCTTTGCTATATTCTGATTAAAATTACGTAAACTGTTAAGACATAATATAGATACATTATTTCAAATGTTTAATCAATACTAGTAAATCTCGTCAAAATAAAATATAGCCCTATTTATTTTCAGATAATCTGATATTTGTCTCCAGATTTCTTCTTAAGTTTCGTATTTTTATAGTTTTCATCCCATGTATCATATAACTAGGCCTACGGGTGACATAGTATAAGTTCGATAAGTTTCTGACTGCAATTATCAGCCATCTTTCCTCATTTTCAAATAAAAACAATACAATTCATCGCCACCTGTGATATCTTTTTCTACATTCAATCGTCATAAAGAGTATAAATGTCAAACATCTTTGATAAATGTGTCAAGAAAATTCGCTGAGCTACGGATTCCAGCGAGAAACTCGCCTCGAGTGAGAATCTCTTCTAGTGTGTGGACGTCCATTTGAATCCATGTTATCAATTTTTTAATTTTCTTGCAACACATTTCTCGCTAGCGAAAACTTTTCAAGTGTGTTACAGGCCTTATGGTCTTATACCATCTATAAACTAGATGCCCAACACAGCTCTTTCCTGTAGAATGACCTTAGGGATTCTTTCTCTATCCATTCTCTCTGTGTGGTCTCTCTAGTTTACCCTTAATTTCCCAATGCATTCTAGAATCAGTTTCATTTTTGTATTCTTTCAAGATCTCATTCCTCTTGACATTCCATCTCGTATAGTCAATATTATGTCTCATAAACCTCATCTCCAAAAGCAGTAGTCCTACTTGTCACTAATGTATCCCTTCGTCAAACCCTATCTGACCTTAACACTAACAGTGCGTCTAATTGATACTAATTATCTCTCATCAAACCCTATCTAACCTTGTAACAAAGAGTGGCGCTATCTCTCAGAAATATTAAGAACGACAGAGAAGAGAGAAAAACAAATTTCTGTGGCAACGATGCCACAAGTAAACATCATGCCCATTTTGGCAACATCGTGTACTTAATTGAAACTGCCTCTCATCATAATGGCACAGTTGAAAGCTGTTGTACCTAATTAGCATAACACCATATCATATATATTATTTTAATGTACCGAAGTACTTACGATGTTTCCATGCAGATATTCTGCGTCATCATACGATGAAAGAGTAATGGAACGGAGAAAAATTCCCTCCAGCACCAGGATTTGAACCCGGGTTTTCAGCTCTACGTGCTGATGCTATATCCACTAAGCCACACCGTATACCCATCCCGGTGTCGGACAGAATCGTCTCAGTTTAAGTTCCAACTCTTGGGTTCCCTCTAGTGGCCGCCCTCTGCACTACGTCATAGATGTCTATGAACGTAGGACTGAAGTCCACACATGTGCTGAGGTGCACTTGTTATGAGTGACTAGTTGGCCGGGATCCGACTGTCTTAAATCACGAAGTGATTTACGCATATCATATATATTATATTAATGTACCGAAGTACATATGATATTTCCATGCAGATATTCTGCGTCATCATACGATGAAAGAGTAATGGAACGGAGAAAAATTCTCTCCGGCACCGGGATTTGAACCTGGGTTTTCAGCTCTACGTGATGATGCTTTATCCACTAAGCCACACCGGACTTCAGTCCTACGTTCATAGACATCTATGACGTAGTGCAGAGGGCGGCCACTAGTGGGAACCCAGGAGTTGGAACTTAAACTGAGACGATTCTGTCCGACACCGGGATGGGTATCCGGTGTGACTTAGTGGATAAAGCATCAGCACATAGAGCTGAAAACCCAGGTTCAAAAACCGGTGCCGGAGAGAATTTTTCTCCGTTCCATTACTCTTTCATCGTACCATACCATAGGTTATTAAATTCCGCCATGAAAAGTGATTTTGATATGTGTCAGATAGTTTCTAAACTTGCCAGGGAATTAATTCGGTCTATTTAATTCTTCATTCAGTAGAAAGTAGTCTATTTATGTCCAATGTCTGCTAGAATTTAGAAAGTGTTGTTGAAGTTCATGGATTGAGTCAAGGTCCGCCCTTCCTTTCTATGTCTCTGACTCTCTCTGTATCTTTTTTCTCTAGCATCTGTTCTTTTCTTCGCGTCAATTGCCTTCAGATATGATGGAAACAACAGTCTCTGGAATTGGACAAAATAAGGAATACAGGCAGTTAAAAACAAATAACTAAATAAATACATATGCTATGGGCAATTCACTTTGGACCTGTTCTTCACATTCTAGGACCAGCGGTGTGTTTATTCGAGCAGAGTTATTTCGAGCTGATGCGTGATGCTCTAAAGCCTGGTGGAATTATATGCTCTCAAGCTGGGACTGTTTGGGCCAATCTCGACATTGTGGCCCAGACATTTCAGCACTGTTACCACACGTTCAGGAAAACATCATTTGCGTGTGCATCTGTACCTACATATCCCACTGGACAAATAGGTTTTGTACTTGGAAGTCTTAGCCCTGTAAGTAGCATTGATAATACAGGTAGATTTTTAGTTCATAATGCTTCTACCAGAATAAGGACCGAAAAAAATTGATGCATTCACAATAAAAGTGTAGCTAACTGTATTACTGTAGCTGTGCTATCATAGCTATTTGTATTACTTTTTACACTAGAATTTTTTTAACTTGAGTATAGATCTCGCAGGGTTGTCACACACAAAGAAAATAACAGCTTGTTCATAGATCTGTGCTGTGGGAGACATCACAAGCTTTGCCTACATTGCATTTTTGGGTTTTATCTCATGCTGCAGCATATCAATGTGGCACAGTAATTTAGATATGTCCACGAATCATCTCATAAAAACAATTAAGAGGGCGGCAAAACATCCTCCCTAATTTAAAGTTTAAAATTAAAACAGATGGATCAAAATAAGGAAACTGTATTAATATGAATGGTATCTAAACAGTGGGAAATTTAGGTTTACATGCGTTGCCATAGCGATATCAAATGACTTGCGCAAAACAACAAGAATTGAATAGAAAACTTTATTAATATGAATGGTATCTTAACGGTGGGGAATTTTTCATTTTTTGAATAACGTGTCTCTCAAGTGGTGTCCTTCACTATCAATGCATTGTTGAATGCGAATTCGGAAATTCTTCATCACTCTAACTAGCATTTATTAAGGAATAAGACCAATTTCTTCTTGTATTGCATTTCTTAGGTCTGGCAAAGACCTCGGCCAATGTTTGAACACCTCAGCCTTAAGTTTTCCCCTTAGAAAAAAATCACAGGTTGCGAGGTCTGGTGATCGTGCTGGCCAGGGGCGTCGCCACGTGAAGAAATTAAGCGTCCAGGAAACATCTGTCTCAGAACTTGGAGAGAAATCTGAGCTGTGTGAGAGGTGGCTCCGTCCTGCTGAAACCATACCTGGTCAATCTGCAGCGCATTGAGTCTTGGTGCCAAAAAATTGTTGATCATAAAAGAGTACCGCTGAGTGTTCACTGTCACAGTAGCACCATCCTCTTCAAAAAAGTAAGGACCAAGTATCCCGACTCTTGCAACCGCACACCATACAGTAACACGGTCGTTATGTAGAGGTTTTTCATGAAGTTCACGAGGGTTCTGTCCATTCCAATATCGGAAATTTTGATGATTCACGTATGTAAATCTAAATTTCCCGCTGTTTAGATACCATTCATATTAATACAGTTTCCTTATTTTGATCCATATGTTTTTTATTTAAATTTTAAATTAGGGAAGATGTTTTGCCGCACCCTTCATTTTTAATCTGCCTGTAGGATACATGTTTAGCTATCTGTTTCTGTACGTAGCTGTGGACTTTGCAGTAGAATTGTTGAAACTTGAGTATAGGCCTCGCACTACATTATCTCTAGTGCTTATACTAGGACAGCAGTTGAAATAACCAGCATTAACCCTTTGCAGCACAAATGTAATTGTTTGTTTTTCATATCATGGATCATACAAAGCTTCGATCAGCTTCGATCAATTTTTTTTTTTTCAAAATTTTAACTTTGCACACAATTTCAAAACACAGATGGCACCTCTATGTATCCTCAAAAGGTGGTCCCATGGTGGAACATCTGTGCTATAATTGTAGGGAAAGAAAGAAAACTGTGGTTCTTCTGAACAACCACTACTGTCCACATTTCACGAGATGATCCGAGCAAGGAATGCAAGGTTTTCCCCCACTCTCACAACAAAACATTGAGACAGAACCGGGTTTGTGTGCTCTAAACTTTCGCTATCAACTACAGTGAAAACATTGTCCCTCAGTAAAACATTAACTTTGTATCCGGATTATTAATTCATACAGGCTACATATTATACATTTAATATCTATAATTAAGTTAATTACGGAAAGCATTTATTCAGTGACAGTGTTATACTACACCAGTCAATGTAAATATTATATTTTTGGTTTACTATATAGTAATTACTACTACTATTACTGCTGCTGCTTTAATTTATTAATTTAATTATTTAATTTATTAAGATTTTTTTAAATATATAGAAATTAAAATTTTTACGAGTATAATGCTGCATGTTATTTAAATAAAATATTAAAGCTTCCTGTATACTTTTGAGCTAACTAAAGCTTTAAATTTGTTCCCCTCTCGAAGTCACGCCTGTGGTTAACTGAAGTTATTGTAAGTTTCAGTAATTTAATGTTGGCATTATGAGAATATTATTAAGTCAGTGTAAATGAAATTAGTATTAAATTACAAAAAATAAATAAATACCTGCGTATTTAGCAGCCCTTTCTGTAGCATTCATCAAAGGACACAATAATCTCTTCTGCCTTGCTTCTTCATCACACATCTTTATTACATTCGCTATACTTTGTTGTGCTTCACTATGTATAGTTTTTCCATTTTTACACTTTGTAAACATTATGATAACTGATATGTGACACTATTGAAATCAAACACAAGTCTACTTCGCTTTAAAACTACTTAACTAAATATTTCACTGACTAAACAAATTCGTAACTCATTGTCTAACTAAATTACTAATTTAAGATAATTGCCTAATTAAAGCGTAATGCAGCCAATCTGGCACGATCTTTAAGTTAACTTAAGAAATTAAAATCTGACTTAAGAATGTTTTAATATAAACTACACTTCTTATCCACAGTATTCACAACACCAACATCATACAATAAAATCTCAACAGTAACTAAAATGCTTGCATAGTTTGCAAAACCAACGTTTTCAGGTCGAGTGTCACTGAACTTTGTCCCAGCCAGTCAATGGCACCACAATCATCTACCTGCTCTTTCAGACACGCTAAGTTATTGTACATTTCCTTACCCTCGTCTCTTGCCCGCAAGGACCATTCCCCCTCGCAGAGATCATCTCGTGAAGTGTGGACAGTATGTTGCAAAGGCTTAAGAAATTTGACGCAACTTTTTATGAAGAGAGTATATTAAAAACTTGTTCTTGATGTTCCAGGAAACTAATTTCAAGGAACCACTACGGATATTCACGGAAACTGAATTAGATTCACTTAAAATGCGCTACTATTCAGCTGATGTGCACAGGGCCTCGTTTGCCTTGCCGCGGTTTGCCAAGAAAGCTCTAGATGAAATTGTCAGCAATACATCAGACGAGATCAACACGAGTGATCGTTAAATGACAGTATTAGTATTGAAAAGAACTATTTCCATCCTGCCGATAATGTTTCTACAAGTTACAGAGTACTAGGCTGATGTGAAGTATCTTCTGACTCACTGGAATCTTATCCTCTGACAATGTACCATGTATAGCTATTCTATATTATGCATAATGAATATGTCATTTTGTAATTTGTTGACTATTAGGGAATTACAATTGAAAACTCTTGTTGCCTAACTGAAATAGCTTTTAATGTTTGGGAAATTTATTATATGTTACAGAGTGTTTTATCTTAGAAACAACTTTTACAAACAGTGTGTAGAGTTAAATTTGAAAATTAGCTTATTACCTTGATGACCTTCTAACAAATCGTTAGAAAATATGAGACAGACTACTTCAATTTTTATAGCAAAGCAAACAATACAAATTTTGAGAAAAATAACTATGTTCACACTTATGTACAGTACCAAAAAAAAAAGTAATGGGCTGACTCTTGGAGGTCGTTTCATAGCGCGATTCACACAATGTTTGTAAGAAGATTAACATGCCGCTCAAAAGCATGGCATTTTGTCTCAACTCAGTAGCTTGGCCATCTGTCTATCATGTGGAAGGGAACAGGTTCGAGCATCATCCCAGTGAGAGTCCCCTCCCCCCTCCAGAATAACGTTAAAATGGAGTTTTACAGTTTTTGGACTGATGTTTTAGTTTGTTCAACAAAAAGTGAAATATTTATTGCCTAACTCCTATGAGTTATTTTTATTAAGCTTGACCTTGAAGTAATATCACAAGGATTAGCAGTAATCTTCAACAAAAAGTGAAATATTTATTGCCTAACTCCTATGAGTTATTTTTATTAAGCTTGACCTTGAAGTAATATCACAAGGATTAGCAGTAATCTTCAACAAAAAGTGAAATATTTATTGCCTAACTCCTATGAGTTATTTTTATTAAGTTTGACCTTGAAGTAATATCACAAGGATTAGCAGTAATCTTCAACAAAAAGTGAAATATTTATTGCCTAACTCCTATGAGTTATTTTTATTAAGCTTGACCTTGAAGTAATATCACAAGGATTAGCAGTAATCTTCAACAAAAAGTGAAATATTTATTGCCTAACTCCTATGAGTTATTTTTATTAACCTTGACCTTAAAGTAATATCACAAGGGTTAGCAGTAGAAAATTCAGTTGGATCTTTTCGCCACTTTCGGGTATATATTTATTTTCAGGTTTAGGGGTGCAGAAATAGAAATATAAAAATTGGAAATTTATCCTTTGAAAAGGTGGAAAAAATTAAGTACTTTGCACTAGCAGTAACAAACATAAATGACACTCGAGAGGAAATTAAACGCAGGATAAATATGGGAAATGCGTGTTATTATTCGGTTGAGAAACTTTTATCATCAAGTCTGCTCTCGAAAAATCTGAAAGTTAGAATTTACAAAACAGTTATATTACTGGGTGTTCTGTATGGTTGTGAAACTTGGACTCTCACTTTGAGAGAGGAACAGAAGTTAAGGGTGTTCGAGAATAAGGTGCTTAGGTAAATATTTGGGGCTAAGAGGAATGAAGTTACAGGAGAATGAAGAAAGTTACATAATGCAGAACTGCATGCATTGTATTCTTCACCTAACATAATTAGGAACATTAAATTCAGACATTTGAGATGGGCAAGGCATGTAGCACATATTGTATGGGTGAATTTGAAAATGCACATAGGATGTTAGTTGGGAGATCTGAGGGGAAAAGACCTTTAGGGAGGCCGAGACATAGATGGGAGGATAATATTAAAATGGATTTGAGGGAAGTGGGATATGATGCTAGGGATTGGATTAATCTTGCTCAGTATAAGGACCGATGGCAGGCTTCTGTGAGGGCGACAATATACCTCTGGGGTCTTTAAAAGCCATTTGTAAGTAAGTAAGTAAAGAATATTAGTGAAAATTTATATAGAATGTTTAAAAAAAATAGACTGAAAGTATTCCAACTCTTAGGGAAGTTTTCACTAAGAACAGTCAGTGATTGAACTGTACTATAACTTTGCCAGAAAATGTGTTAAATGCAATTGTGAAACATCAGTATCTTGTCCTGAATTGACGTTGATCCCAGTAGAGAAACGTTCTAGGAAACTGTAAGGAGAGCAGCAAGGAATCTAAGAGACGAAAAGTGGAGGCATTATTACAATTGGGATAACGTTAAAATGGAATTTTAGAGAACTTTTTTTTGTTTTCATAATTGTGTGTATCTTTATTTTGTTTGAGGAAGACAAACTAGCTTCCAATTTATATTTTGGGGGGGGGGGGGCAGATCAAGCCTAGTAATAACTGATAGGAGTTGGGCAGTAATATTTCCAGTTATTTGTTAAACTGAACATCGGTCCCTAGACTGTAAAACTCCATTTTAACGTTATTCAGGAAATAAAAAAAAAATTCACTGGGATGAGACTCGAACCTGCCCCCTCTGCATTACATGCAGATGTCTGAGCTACTGAGATGAGACGAAGATTTCACTCCTGTATGGCATGTCAATATCCTCACGAAGGTCTAAATTTGGATTTTAATGCACGATTTATATCAATTTATTACACACACATCTATTATTTATAGCAAATCCATTTTCTTCACATCTTTTCAAGTGCATTTCAGAATGGGTTACGACAACACTCGAAATAAAACGAATTTCAATTACTCTGTTAGTGAAAGCTTGTGAATCTGGCTCTGTCTCTGATCATGCACAGTGTCCTGTATATGGCACTGAAAATATTCAAGCAGCCCATTTACCTTTTCTGGTAAGGTACATGGGCTATTCCATATGAAATCAATCGGTAAAAAACCTCGCATTTTTTTTATACTCTAATTTTTTCCCTACTTATACAAGGTACTGAGGGGGAGTGCATTTTCACAAATATACTATCGAAAGTCAAACGGTTTTCGTATTATTGAGCGACAAATTTAGCGTATTTTATAAAAACAAGCCTCTTTCAGCGCTCAGAACTCTGGAACCATTTACTGCAGAACATTGAACGAGAGCTCATTTTAAAGCTGACATTTGGTAGGTTATGTTAAGAAGTAATCCTTATTTTTATTGTACAACGGAGAGACAGATAATTTGATTTTACTTGCTTTTAGGCCTTTTGGCCATTTGTAAAAATGTAAAAAAATATTGAGAAAAACCTTGCATTATTAAGAGGGATGCGGCATTGTTTGCTTAGTGGCTCAGCAATAAGTTTCGAGGGTATTAAATAGATTATTTTCACACGCCTAGACTTCAACGGTGCAGTACCGCACGCACTGGCTGAGAGCTGAAGATAAGCGAGCGTTGGGCGTCATTTTACTCCTGTGTTTATGAAAACCTGTGATAAAGCTAGCACAGCCATGACTGCTAGATGACACATCACGTGTTTGTCTACTAGCCTTGCTTCCCTCTGCTATCTCCTGTCTCACAGTCAGCTGGTTAGCTCACGCGCGTACTATTTATTTTCTTTATTTGATATTTTCAATACTTTCTTATCAATATTGCACCAGTAAAAAATATGTGTTTATTTGTACTTTCAATGCGGAATCTAACCATATATTTTAAAAATATTTTTTCGTGGCCAAAGGCGTCTTAATGAATAAAAATCTAAATTTCTCCATTTCCATAAAAAGTAAGAAAAACTGTTTACATCTCAATATAAACTTTAACTTCTCAGCATCAAAATAAACCATGATTTTGATCATTGGGTGAAAGGGTTTCGGAGCCACAACAGTTTAAAGTTGCTATTTTATGAAAATTCGAAAAATTTTAATATTATTAATTTAAACTTTATTAACTTCTGATGCCTCAAACTTTGCACAAAGCATTATATCACAGTTGTCTACGGACAGAAAAAGTTTCATTGTATTTGAAAATTGCAAGGTCAATTTTCTCTATATTTTGGTCGATTTGAGATGGAATAGCCCACATACTGAAACATATTTGTCTTAACCATGCTGTTTTGTTCATTGTTGGTCCATTGACTCTGGATGAAAATCTGGGCTGTAGTAATTAAGATTGTATATAATATATCTTGTGTATTAAAAATTATGTTACACAGATTGGCAGCAGGTTCAGTTATCCAAAGTGATGAAATTTGCTTAATATACTTATGGTCGGATATATTGAATAAGCAGTCGTGGACAGCCGATGAGGGGTGGTCCTCCAGCTTGGGGGTTGGGCGAAGGGCTAACAACCCTTCACCGTAAAAAAACAGCTTGTTACGAATCCTTCAAATAAGATGGTAAGATAATATTAAAATGGATTTGAGGGAGGTGGGATATGATGATAGAGAATGGATTAATTTTGCTCAGGATAGGGACCAATGGCGGGCTTATGTGAGGGCGGCAATGAACCTCCGGGTTCCTTAAAAGCCAGTAAGTAAGTATACTTATGGTCGGAAATGTCATATGAGCCTCTGGTTACTGCTAGCAGGTTACTTGAATATTAATGAAATAATACTGAATGCTTGGGCTTGTTGGTTCAAGGGGACAAATTACTTTGGCAAAGCATGGCCAGCTTTACATATGTTCATTGACAGGCAGATATGTAGCACATAGTAAATATTTCTTTGGAAGTGTAACAATTTTTATTGATGTTGATAATAATAATAATAATCTGTGGCGCTCTTGAAGGGGCCAGACTAACCAGCTGGCCTCACGTTCACATGCCGAAGCAGAGGTGAACGATCATCCAACCAGAATGGAGGTATCTTGTGGTTAGCACGATCCCCGCCCCAGTCGTTATAGTTGGCTTTCGTAACCAGGTTTCGCTACCTATCATAGCTCCCCAAGTGCATCACGATGCTGGGTGGGCACTGGTCCCATACATTGGCCAAAATGTCATGAGAAAATTTCTTCCCCTGTGAGGACTCAAACCAGTGCAAGTCAGGATGTCTTGGACTAAGACGCCAGGGCACGAGACTATTGACAATGATAGTTATGAAATTAAATTGAATTGAACGTGACTGCTTTACTGCTTGCATTAAGTATACAGCAATTAAAAACAAGTCAATTCTCCGTAACAGGAGTGCATACCATAATTTCATAGGAACACTAAACAAAACTTTTCTGGCCTCTACAGTTCACATACATTAAGCAGATATCGTCACTTTGGATCACTGAATCTGCTTCTGGTCTGTGTAACATTTCTGATGCAGACTGTACAGGACGAATCAAAAGTTGGAACCCCCTTATTATATGTCTGATACCCTGTTAGATGAAATAAAAATGGTCTTTCTTGAAATGAACAGTTGGCATACAGTAGAACCCCTATTATCCGCGGTAATGAAGGGGGTTGACTGAATGGTTAATCGAAAAATCGGATAATCTGTACCATAAAATATTTTCGTAAATTAAGTGAATAACACTGGTTATTTTCTCCATGGTCTTGTGTTTAATACGCTAGGTAGTGAATCAGAAGTTCATTAATTTAAGTTCGGTTGTCAAAGACGTCTTTTTAAGAGGTAAAAGAAACTCCTTTTAATGGCTGTCAGCGGAAAGATAGGAATAGTAAAGGTCTCATGTTGTAGATTTACATACTGTATACCCTTTATCCTTGATTTTTATTAAATCGCTCATATCGTGATGCGAGATGACTCACAATTTCTCTTTCCCCAACCACTTAATTATTTGGATTTTATTCGACACTTAGCACAACACGTTTTTTTTTAAACTCATGGAAAACATTTTATATAGAAGTAATATAGTACAGCAACTCGAACAGTAGATCAAAACTGTGTAGGCCTAAGTGTAAATGTTTGTAATAACACTCTAGAAAAAAATACGTATACTAATATAGCGTACAACAGTATCAACTTCATACGTTTCTGTAGTGAAAAAAAAAAAAAACGAGCGAGAGAAAGATAATCGGATAATCCGCCAATCGGTTAATAGGGTGGCGGATAAACGGGGTTCTACTGTACTACTTAAGGACAGTCATAACATTTCATAGCAGTACAATATCTCAAAATATTACTTTTTATGAGCAAATAGCATTTATATTACTATAATGTACTGAAGTACATATGATATTTCCGTGCAGGAATTCTGCATTACCATATGGTGAAGAATTTTTCTCTGTTCTACGCATTCTTCACCATATGGTAATGCAAAATTCTTGCATGGAAATATCATACGCACTTTGGTACATCATAGTAATATGATAAGCACAAGTAATCATTTTGTGATTCAAGACGGTGCCTTGTTCCGTCGGACCCTGGCCATTTAGTCACTTATAATGAGTGCACCTCTGTGCCACTGTCACATATTCTGTGAACTTAAACTGAGAAGGATTCAATCAGGCATCGGAACTTAAATCCGGTGTAGCTTAGTGGATAAAGCGTCAGCACATAGAGCTGAAAACCCGGGTTCGAATCCCGGTGCCAGAGAGAATTTTTCTCTGTTCTACCCATTCTACACCAAATAACATTTAATTTGGATAAACATACCTGAACAGAACAGTGGGGTTAATTATTCACAACAGTAAGTGATTCTAATTTTTTTAGTACTTTCTTGTTAATTAGTCAAGACACAACAGCTCAAATAAGCATAGACTGAAAACTACAGTTTCTCTCTTAATGATACATAGAGATAATCCAATGTATCATAGTGTGTAGCAATTGCAACTTAAATGACTCTTAAAACTGCAATATGAATAGTCGAGAAATGCGTCATGTTTAGGTATCTTATTTTTTTTAGGGAAGTTTTAGGGGCTATTTGAATTCCTCTGATTTATGTCAAACTATAAACACATTTTATTTACATCATTTTAACCTGAATCACGCAAGTGAAGTGGGTAGGCATTAGATACACATTTACATCACTTTTAAAATCTACAAAACATTGTAAATCTTATATATAAGCTAAGATTATTGTCTCATTTATGTAAATATGAGTAAAACAAGCAAAAAAAGTGAAGTACTTGAAAACAGAATGCAAAACAAAATATTTTATAATTTTTGTTCGCTTTGTTATAAATCTAAAATTGATATCACTATTATGAGATTAATTAAAGTTCTTTGGAATATAATAAAAGGATTTGTAATGTACAGACATAAAGTCTCTTATACAAGAAATTATTTTTGAAGTATATTGAATTAATGTGTACTGTTATATGTAGTGTCTCCCATTTATCTTGACCACCCAAAATAACTTTGTACGCAAGTACCAAATGAGAAATTGTTTCATACAAAAGGTGGACAACTGAAAGGGGGGAAATAATGCTGATGGTGAGGAAATCTTGTATTATTAATGAAATACTAGTACTAACATTGTTTTTTAAATGGCACTATATATTTATTATTCAATATTTCAGTTAAGTTCGTCAAGACCTCTTCAAAAATGTATCACAGTGAATCATTCTAATAAACAGAATATTATTTGATGCCTTGATGGCACGGTTCCTGTTCATAGTACATACAAAGGAAGTGGTTTGAGTTGATGTAAACAATATGTATAGTGAGGGTCACATAAGAACAGATCCTAAACAGCAAATATTGCCATCTTGTCAGTGTTGCCAACTGTTACCAGATATCACACGATCCTTCGTACTAAATGACTTATTTACTTACCGTTGGAAGGTTATTCTAAATAATTCAATAATTTGTAACACATTTTCGTAGGAAAACTATGTGAGAAAGGGATCAACATGTCAAATATTTTGTCTGGAAATCAAAATTCATTGGTTTGACTAAATAATTTATTCATGAGACCTAACCTAAAAATGTATTTTTTTTTTTTACCACATGAAATTATTACTATTAACTCCGAAAACTTACCTACTATAGTCTTGAATTATAACCACAATGCAACACATACAATAACTATTATGTATTAATATTAATACTGATAATTAATTATCAGTATGTTCAAATTTCACTAGTTTCCAGTAACAGGCTCAGAAATCTAGCACAATTTCAATTTCATGGAACTCCAGTACCGACAAATATTATCGATATTTGTTTCAGCTGCCAACATACTAGTTACAAAATCACTACCATTTGTAGTATTTGTCAGTGTCGAAATTCGAAACGAAGTTGGCAAAAGAAAATTCAACCTGCAAACTATAAAATCACCACAATTCACTAGCATATGTAGTAATGGGTGAAAAATGGTTAGGTTTCACCCTTAGGGTATGAAGTAAACTGACCCGGACTATAAATTGTATATATTCAGGGTCGGGTAACCCATTCCATGTAGCTTTCCTCCTTTCAGTTGTACATCTTTTGTTTGAAACAATATTTCATTTTGTGCTTGCATACAAAGTTGTTTTGGGTGGTCAAGATAAATGGGACACCCTGTGTGTGTGTTTTTTTTTTTTTCGAAATTTATTAAACACTGTCTAATTTAATAAAATTATTCTTTCAAGAATAAATCCAGTATATACAAAGGTGTTTTATTTTAAGGATCTCGTCTATTTTGGAATTCTCGAGTAATTTATTTAAGATATACTAAACATTATTTTTGTGCAATATTAATTTAATCAAAGTAGAAAAATATATTTATGCATATATGTTGGAACATTCCATATAAAGAAACCTGTTGACATTTTATCTTCCTTGTTGTGAAACATATTCATTTTGTTAAAAAAATTATATATAATTTATTTCTTTCTATATGGATAAATTTTCATACACAGTTCAAATTGACAATAAATGAGACTTTCTTTAAATAATTACCTATGTATTGAAAGCAACCAAGTATTAAATGCATCATCTTCCACAACATTTAGAACACTATCTAAATGAAAGTTTAATTTTTTGTTCAATTATCGAAAGGTGCAGTTTAAGCATTACGAATTTATGATAAACTGGAAAGTACCCAGTGATATAAGCATCTTAAATGCATGCAGAAATGGTGTATGAATAACTTAGGGGCATTTATATTAGTGTAGTAGGATATGTTGAAGTTATATGGCATATTTGGGTAAAATGATAGTAATCCATGTTACTCAGAAGTTTGCTGTTTAGGGTAGCCAAATTTTAACAAATTGATATGCTACAAACTACAGTTTGTTTAATGTCGAAGCTGAATTTTCATTTTGTGGAAATCTTTGACAATAATTTAGACAGCCAGCTTCTGATGACAGTAGGGGCATATGTCATATTTCTTACTGCCACACACTGAATGGTTCTGACACCAATAAGCCTATCTGTTGTCCTAACATGAAGTGCACTGTTTGACAAATGAATCTATGCCCTCAGCAAGAAAGTGAACTCTTAACAGATTTAAAGTTCTCCTTTAAAATTCTTTCCTCTATATCAGGCATGTCAGTTGATGCCCACAGGAGCAAGCGCACGCTTTAGAGCCCAGGAGAGCCTGAGCACCTTACAGCAGAAAGGAAAGAGACAGACGAAAGAGGTGGTATATGCCGCTTGGTAGAGCTATATTCAGGGATGGCCAGCACTGATTCAATAGATAAAGGGAAGAGAACGTATTAAAACTGTATCCATGTTAATTTTTAGATTTGCTGAGAAGTATAAGTGCATTATAAGAATGAAAGTTTTAATTTTAATGCTCAATTTTCACAAGTTTGATTTTTTTATTCAAAAGAAATGTTTTCTCAACTTTTCGTATAGAAAAGTGAAATTCTCAGGTATAGGCCTTTTTATTTAGTAGCCTTACAGAATGTTTTCGTAAATCTAATATACCGTATATACGTATTACTGAAGATAGTGTATAGAAAATTTTGAAAATATTCGCATGGAAATTGTTTGTAAGGAAATGAATTAACAAAGCAACTACTGTTACATCATAAGCAAAAGATACGTGCCCATGTGTTGTAAAAATGTCAGCTCTATAGCTTCAGCAGATTTCGAGGAAATAATTTAATATTCTGATGATAGGAAGTTGCTCACAAATATCACCTTAAAAACATAATGCGATAAGAGTTTTGTTATGTAATATTAGTTACACTTAAAACAGATACAGTACCTAGGTAACTTTGCTTTGTACTGTAATATTGTTTTGATTAGTTTATTGATTACTTTTGTAAGGCTAAAGATACCATCAATATAAATTCCAACTTATCATGTCATACTCAATCTCTTTCTTTGGAATAGCACTTTATGAATGATGTGTTTCATCCACTTAATACAGTATAATATTATACTACTATGGAATTTAAGTGAATATTCCTTCTTAACTCTCTATTATATAATTAAGATTTAAAACGCAAGTGCAATATTAAGAAATCAGTGTTAGTACTTTTGTTTTACAGGCAATATAAATAATATTAAACAGAAAGAAGCCATATAAAAATAACGACATAAAATTTCACGTTCCGTTTGAAGTTTGTGCACCACTGTTTTCATAATCCAACAGGCTGCTTATTCATATACACAACCCTTCCTCTTTCCATACTTAGCTCTTGCTGCCCGCGCACGACGTCAAGGTCAGAAAAATGCGCTTGCTTTGACATCACTGCTCTATATCATTTCCACCATCACTATCTGACAGATATTAGTGATTAACTTACTACCAATTTTATATGTTCGATGTGCAGTGTTGTCAGACTGAGATGATCAGTGAATATGTTGTCTCACAATAGGATTTGTGAAAGAAAAATGGCTTTAATCCATGCCAAAGGCAGAAATCAAGCCAAAATCTAATACCTCAAGAATATGTTACTAATGAAATCTGGTAACCTATAGCAGAATGTTTGGTGGGTCCATAGAAAGATAAGGGTTTGGTAGATAGATGTTAGGTTTAAACGAGATAGGAAAATCACCAGCATTTGTGGGGCACAGATTCATTTATCTCACAAAAAAACTGTTGTGTTTCTTTCAGTTGTGGTTAGTTAATCTTGGAGTCTGAGGCTGACTATTGAATATGACATAAGTTACACATTATGAATTTGTGAGACATATTTTTATAATTCTTTGATGTCGTGGGAATATATTTTATAATACCAGATAGATATTAAGCTTTTTGAGTGATTCTCTCTATGCATTTAATCTCATTGTGTGGTGTTACTGTTTTTGTAATGAATTTCTTAGTTGCTAAATAACTTGTAAGGTTTGCTATTTCTGGTAATCAGTTTTGTGCCTTTTCAGTAACTCTGTGAGAATGTGTCTCGAATTTATGGTAGAAAAAGAAAGATTGATAAAGTGAAGTGGAAAAAAAAGGTGCTGATTCTTCCTCATCCAATTGTTTTACAAATATACCTTATTTTCTACACAATAAGACATCCCTGAAATTTAAGGAACATATTTTGAATTTTTATTTTCATATGCTTAAAATTCGACGTGCTAGTCTGAAATGTGACAAGATAATCTGATTCGAAAATGTTCAAATTCTGTCAGTGTTTTGAACATCAACAATTTCATCTTTATTTAGAGGTGCTCATAGTTACATTGATACTAAACAAATAATTGCCACATTACATGGACCACAAACTGTAGTCTAGGAATTTTTTGCTCAGTGTATAACACTTTTGTACTTTCTTAAGAGAAAATGTGTAGGTATATAATTTACAGAAACTATGTTGCATTTTCTGTGGCTGATTTAAATGCAGATCTTCCTTATCGTAAAATATCCTAAAATTATTTGTAGAAAGAAATGGTAGGGTAGCTCTTCTGGAAAAAGTTTAACCTCATTTTGATATGAAAGTAGACTTGAATAACAACGAATTCTCAACATGACAATCACGACACACGAATTTTGTATGTTGCTGGAAGTGAATTCGGTAAAATGGAATAGTGTGCTGGTATATTATTGCAGGAATTTTTACATTGTCATTTTTAATATTTAAAATGTAACTCGAATTGATTGTTAAAAATGTAATTTGATTTATGTAATAAAAAGATGTTTTATAAGATCATTGTACTGGAGAATTCCTTTTCTAAAGTAGATGAATAGTAGTGCTGTATGTATACAAAGTCTCCAGGCTTTGAAACAAAATTGTATTCTCCTTCCTCCATTCCCTGAATGACTGAAATTTAGAAATTATTGATATTAGATTTGCGAGTAATTAAAATTTATTAATGAATTTATAAGTGAAATTACTCACCACAGTTACGAAAGATGCTGAAAGTGCTCTTCTTGGTACTGAAGGCAAAGTTCGACCTGTTTACACTTTAACGTTTTTTTGTTAATTATATTTCACTTTTAAGTTCGTCTTTGGATTGTTGTTGTATATGGTAGCTTTTGCTACACTCAGGAGACAATTACCATAGATAAGAAGTTCGTACCGTAACAGTAGATTTCAGTTTAGTACAGCAAGGAGTATAGATGTCACCTGTGCCTCACCCTGCTCCCTCTTGCTACAGACGATACACAGTACATTTACATAAACAATGCATAGTGTCATTCTGTGGAGCTGTGAATAGTGTGAAGAATATTGTTAATTTATATTAATATTTTAGGTTCTAAACAAAGTGAGCTATTCTTTTATTATTGTATTATTTACGTTCTCTCAATAAAAGAATTGTATTCCAATGGATACCATCCCATTGTGGAATCCTGGGAAACGAGAATGCGGATGCTAAAAGCAAAGAAGGGCTGCACTGCTACTTACAGACCTGTTACTAAATCTACGTATTACTCTGTGAAAAGATTTATTAAATCTACATACTTAGACTTCAACAAACAAAATTTGATAACACAATCTCAAGGGAAAAAATGGAACTCTCTGCATCATAATCCACAATTAATTCCTGATTTACCACGAAAATCGTCTGTAGCTGCATTTAGATTGACAACATGCCATGATTGTTTGGCCAAACACCTGCATAGAATTGGAATATATCAGTCCCCTAACTGCCCATTGTGCAACTCAAACCAAGAAATGGATTCGGAACACCCCAAAATCTGTGCTTCAGTGGCTGACCATGATATTATCTTTGAAAAATATTGGAGTGCAAGAAGTCAAATGACTTTATTGTCAAACGCCTGGCATTAGAAAACAACAACATTTAACGTGAGTTTAATATAGCAATTTCTTTGTTTTTTAAAACTTTGAACATGTATTAGGCGATTGTCACGATGGTCATGACTAGACCAAGATAACCATGTGACTCCGATTTGCGCCTTAGCCTGTATTTCTTGTTAGCCACAGGAGAGACTTTGTATATGCACAGTACAATATTGCTATGATCCACTTATTCTTGTAACTTTTCAGTTGCAAGAGAGTCCAGTAAAAATGAATTTTACATACTAGTGGCAGGCATATTAGCTTTCTATTTGTTGAGTTATTGATGGAGAAATAACTTCATAAATTCGTCATATTAAATATGATATACAATTTAGAACTACGTAAAATAATGAAGTGCTATAGTGTCACAGTTACATAATGCTACAAGCCAGAAGGCTGCAGATTCGAGTCCCACTGCAGTCATGAATTTTCTCCATTTATCTAATCCTTCCGGCTGCACTATGGCTCTCAGTTTACTCAGGCTCTAACAAAAATGAGTACCAAGGATAGTTCCTACGAGATAAAGAAGGCAGATATGTAGAACTGACATCCCTACAGACATTAATACCGACTGTCTGCGCCATCCTGGGGGCCTCCAAGGTCTTAATGGGTTGACTTTGCCTTTACCTATTATACTGTGACAGCCGAGAGTCGATCGCGTCCCACAGAGAGCGGGGCGCACGAGAAAGCGAGCGACGCAGCGAAGAGGGCTGCAGCCGCTCGGGTCTGGAGGGGACAGACATAAGGGGAACAACAGCACACTGTGGTGTGAGGAAAAGGGGGGGAAGCTGGAAGCCAGGCGAACTGATTGTTGTAACGAGAATGATCTCGAAGTCGTAGTTTCTGGAAAGTATGGCTTAACTTATAAAAAGCGAGCAGCCTTCGAAGTTATAGTCGTGTCGCTGTTATTTCCGGTGTGACTCCTCCCCTTTGTTTACGTCTTAGGAAGTGAAAGCTCTATAAAGTCTAGGTAGGTAGTAGCGTTCGCCATTTTTGTTCTTTCGTTGCCGAGTTACCAGATGAGGAATCTATTTGCTTCACCATTAAACATTATCATGTTGTAACTCCTATGATAATAAATCAAACGCACTGTAATTGAGCAAATAATTGAGCGGCAAATAACGTCCTCGTGTGATTTCTGCGAACGTCAACGAAAGAGCCAAAATGGCGGGCGATTATATTAAGTATTTATCGAGCCATAGGAAATTCATTACATCATCAATAGCAAATGACAAGACGCACACATTTAAATGTAGCCGACCTGCAACGTGATTGGCTGCCGGAAATAAGAGTGACGGGACTATAGTTAGCAGCAGTCGTTGCTAGTTTTTGGTCAGCAAGCCAGTTAGTCCTGTGTAGCAGTGAAGCCAGCTTCGAGACTGGAGTTCGATTTGAATGTGTCCACAACTGTTGGGAGCGTCCTGGCCAGTGGACTGTCGCCAGAAGTCCCGAGTTCGAGTGCAGTGGACCGCAGTTGGGGGACCTGAGTTCGAAGTTCAGTGGACTGTCTCTGAAGGTCTCGGGTTCGAGATACTGTGAACTTGAGTGACTGAGCTAGAAGAAGTAGCCAAAGCAAACGAACTGTGAACTGAGAACTGATAGTTTTGTGTTGTAAATAGTGCTTTGTGAACATTAGTTGAGATTAGCAGAACATTGTTGTTTTCAATGATCCAAGTGAATTGTCATTGTCGTCTGTGGAGTGCAATAACGAAAACTGTGTTGCTGTGTGGAGTGGAAATCCCAATGTTGACGGGAGTGTTTACATTCAATTATAGAAAGTGATTATTATTGTTGTGAGAATAAAAATTACATTATTGTTTTGAATTAAAAGTTACAATACCGTTATACTAAATTGAATAACGCAGATAACCCAAAAACAGAATATGCCCCAGACTATAATAACCCTTATAAATAAATGCCACTGAAGCAAGCTGAAAAGCTGTTTGACATCACATGACTGATCTGATTAAGAACTACGAAGGCAGATGTAAAAAAATACAGGATTATATATATTCGAGAGAATATTTAAGCCATTATTGTCCAGTTTAATATTTTCATATTTGTTTCAAATAATTATTTAAGAAAAAATATATATATCACCAAGATTAGACCCAAAGATACACTCCGATTTCAACATCATTCCTTAAACTCTTCCTTCTAGTGCATATCTGAATATCCATTGCTATGATGACCTATTGGAAAGTACTAAAAAAGAACTTGTGTTCTATTCTCTTTGTCATCTCGAGTATGTGTTCAGTGTAGTGATGTTGGTTTAGCTTGCGCAAGAAACGATTACCCAAAACCAATGGTGGCATTGCTATCTGTTTTGACGTGTGTATGTAGGCACGCTGAGGGGGGAGAGGAGCGAGCCGATGGAAGTACTGTCTCTTCCAAGAAGATGAACAAATGAGGACATTGCTGTGGAAATAAAGAACGTAGCAAGATAAAAATTCGAAGCTAATTAAACGCGCAACATATATTTACGAATGAAATAATAACACTGTGCGATACAAGACACGCATTCACATGCAATGGAACAAATTAAAGTCGTAATGTAACTATCACAATGCAAGACTGATTCTATCGATGTCATTTCTCTTCCGACTGTACTCTTGAATATCATTCAAGTTATCTCATGATCTTTCCTGTCGCCCGCTCTTCCTTATCACATTGTTTCAATCGCATTCCTTCCGTCGGTGCCAAGACCTATAGTTGTTGCACAATCATCTCTGCACTTCAATCTTTCAACACAGCTGATTTTTACCTATAATAAAACTGGAACAGCATCTAAAGGTGAAAGGAAAGCTACCACGAGGAAGACAAAGGAAAGTTGGATAACCTAATTAAAGGAAGCCTACAAGAATAAGGATATGATTGGAAAGAAATACATAAAGGAAAAGCATGGAAAGATAGAGACAACTGGAGGCATATTTAGAATCAACCTTCTGAAAGGAGACACGATAAGAGTATGATGATGATGATGATGATGATGATGATGATGATGATGATGATGATGAATATATCGCAAATATTTGCGGCATAAAAAATCCAAAAGGAAAGGTTCATATTTTACCGCAATGTCTTTAAATAAATCTCCTCATTCCTTTATATAGATTTATTGCACTCAAACATACAAGAACTGATTACTTCAGAGATTAATTAAGAGGAAATAATTCCATGACACTCTTACAAACACATCTCTATAAAACACCACGTGGAACATTACAACTTTTCTCAAGTGTCAAGTTAAAATAAATACTTGTCGTAAGATCTCATAGTGACAAGCAATTCTGCATAAAATACACTTACCAAATTATGAGTTCATAGCAAATTAAATTTTTTTTAAACTTCACACAATTATATACAGCACGTTGTTTATTCAACTGTCCAAAGACAGGCCTGAACCTCATAAGTGATACTGATAAGGCACCACCTATGAGGCAGTGGGGTAGGGTGGCCAGTTCCTTTCCCCCTCCATTGCATACATCGCCGACTAGCTAATAACTATTAATTCAATCAACATAGCCTATATTACACAAGAATTTCTCTAATGTTTTACTATATTTCACATTGCTTTCTTATCATACTGTCACTCTCTGTTTTAAGTGAAACGTCTGAAATTCTGGACATCCATTCTAAGGGACCAGGAATGAAATTATTCTCCAAATCTCACATCTCTGCCAATACTTCCCACTTATCTGATGAAAATTCAGTCATAGTGGATTGTCACTTTGTTGTATTCTGCCACACACCCAGCTTCCTGTTAACCTGTCAAAATATACATAAATAGTAAAAATATTTTGCAGATGCAGAAATTATACATAGAGACAAGTGTGTAGACAGCTTCAAATACTTGGGGGGTACTATAAGCAGTAACATGAGCTGCTGCCAAGAAGTCAAAAGGAGGATAGCATTGGCAAAGGAAGCTTTTAATAGAGAAAAGAGCATCTTCTGCGGAGCTCTGGCAAAAGAACTGAGGAACAGACTAGTGAAGTGTTTTGTGTGGGGTGTGGCATTGTAGGATGCAGAAACATGGACATTACGACTAAGGGAAGAGAAACGACTAGAAGCATTTGAAATGTGGATATAGAGAAGAAGGGAGCATGTGAAATGGACGGACAGAATAAGAAATGAAGTTGTGTTGGAAAGAGTGGAGGAAGAAAGAAGGATGCCCAAACTGATCAGGAAGAGAGAGGAAAAAAAAACACACACGTATGCTGACTACTTTGTGTTACTTTCTTCATTCTCCTGTAACTTCATCCCTCCTACCCCAAATATTTTTCTAAGCACCTTATTTTTCAAACACCCTTAACCTCTGTTCCTCTCTCAAAGTGAGAGTCCAAATTTCACAACCATACAGAACTGGTAAAATAACTGTTCTATAAATTCTAACTTTCAGTTTTTTTTAAAGCAGACTGGATGACAAAAGCTTCTTAACCGAAGAATAGCAGACATTTCCCATATTTATTCTGGGTTTAATTTTCTCTCAAGTCTTACTTATATTTGTTACTGTTGCTCCAAGGTATTTGAATTTTTGTATCTTTTCAAAGAGCAAATTTCCAATTTTCATATTTCCATATCATACTATATTCTGATCACGAAACATAATCAATAATAATAATACTAATATGAGTAATACCACTATTGCTACCATTACTATTTTGTCCACACTATTCTACCACTTGATACATCACTACTGTTCTTTCTAGGTTATACTCACATTTTTAGTTTAGGCGACGCCATTTAAAGAGCAGCACCAAAGAATCTTTCATTCTGTAGTAATAACCATTCACTTCATTTCTGCTGGATATTATTCAATAATCGACCACCTGAAATAAAAAAATAAATAAATAAAATATACTGTACATGAATAGTGTCAGTCATATCTATTACAATATTTTCCCACTTACTCTCTCTCTCAAAAAAAAAAAAAAAAAAAAAAAAAAAAAAAAGGTAGTATGTGTTATGTGAAAGGTGTGTGCAGTGCCAACTGATAATTTCTACGAATTTATCATTAGATGTAGCACATGGCCTGCCTCATAGTGCTGTTCTTGGAAACAAGAAGTTAGATACTGGTATGCGAGAATCTTAAAGCCAATGTATTATAACATTATTTTCATGTCAGCTCTCTAAATCAAATTCCTTCCTTACTATTTTCTTTACCTCTGATTGAGGTTTTGCTCGATATATGTATCTATTATCAATAAAAGAGGAAAGTAACTGGCCACCTTACCCCATTATTTCCTGGCTTAATCGCCTCATGAATGATGCTCTATTGGTGAGGTTCAAACCTGTCCATTATTTCCTGGTTTAGTTGCCTCATGAGTGATGCCCTATTGGTGAGTTTCAAACCTGTCTTCCGACAATTGACTGAACAACTACTTTCTATAATTGAATACAGTGAAACCTGTTCAAGACGGAAGTAACATGGTCCTAATTTTTTTTCCGTTGTGGACAGGTTTCCGTATTATTCAGGTGTGACATTAAAATGGAATATTTTGTCATTCATATAGATGAAAAACAAAGTGGCATGCCGCAAACTGCAAGAAGTACAAAATATTCCGTTTAACACTACTCACATTAAATCAGCTTTCTGTCGCTTATTACGTTGGTGAATCATCTTGATTAAAATCTCATTTTCTGTATAAATATTATCGTAACTCACTCATTAGTCATTAAACATTACTAAAGTTTACTAATCTCATTCTATTTAATATCTAACACTATACTCTAATACTGTACTGCATATCACTGCACATTATTAATTAATTGGAGTAGAAGCCATCTATTGGAAGCCTTGAATTCTGGTTTATTTAATTTCTTTCCCAGTTCAATAGGTTGCTTTGCAGAATAGATCCAGAAATTGGCTTGTTCTTTGAAAGGTCATGAAGAACCCACTCCCACAATAGTTCATTTATTTCCACATAAACAGTTCTTTCTGGTTCCTTTTGTGTCACCAATATCGGCCGCAAGCCACTCACTCATTATGATCTTTATTTTTTAAAATGTCACACCTGAGTTTTCGACAACTGTACTTCAATATTATTTCACATAGACTTTGTTTCTAATTTTCCTTTATCTCGATAACTTTTACTTCATCACTTAATGTTAATGCAACATTTTATGCAACTTTTTTTTTTTTACCTGGAAATCACTACACTTGCGCTCTGTTTAGCTACGACAGTATACGGGTGTGAAAATCTTTGAAGGGACTCGTCTGCCTAGTCAACAGGGTAATACAATTTATGACCAACAGCCCAACACACCCTCGTACCCTCTACAATTTTGCAAAGAAAACTTGTTTTTATCTTAGTGACCTACATATTTCGTATATTCTTTGAAATTACACGCTGTTTCAAAATATAGTTACAAAATATAGTGTGTGTCCAAAATATTGTTTCCGTTTTGAACAGTAGCAGAAAGTTTCCGTTACCGCATTGGACAGTTTCCGTTTTATTCAGGAAAAATTACACATAATACATACAAATTTTGCCGGGACCAATAAATTGTTCCGAAATAGACAGGATTCCGGATTGTTCAGGTTCCGATTTGAACAGGTTTCACTGTATAATATACTGAACAATTAAATTTAAAGGATAAATGAAAATGTAAACACAATTTTTTTAACGTACAGTTTTGGGGAATTGCTGAGCTTATTTTTAACAGAATATTTTATATTATAGTGCCAAACGTTCTTGATGTATGTACTATCTGTGACTAGGATCTGTAACTCTGGCAGTTGGAGAAAGTTAGGAGTGGAAACAGCCACTTTCTGGATGGGAATACTGAAATGTCATTCTTAAGTTCCACCAATCTTAAGTTTAGTGTAATATATTATCTAGACAGCGATGTCTGTAATGGAGGGGGAAAGAAACTGGTCATCATACCCCATTGTCTTCTGGCTTAGTTGCCGCATGCATGATGCCTCATTGGTGTCACTTATGAGGTTCAAATCTGTCTTCGGACAGTTTACTAAACAACAATCCGAAGTTTTCTAGTATCTGCGTACGGTATTGATTCTCCATTTTTGTACAGTTAGTAACATCATTATAATAATAATAATAATAATAATGATTTATTTTAGCTGGCAGAGTTAAGGCCGTAAGGCCTTCTTTTCCACTCAACCAGCAAAAAGTATATATACATATGCATGAACTTACAAAGAATTCAACAATTTGATTTAGATGAGAGTTACATGTATACAAGAGTTATTTACGAATTAAACAACAAAATACTATGAACTATTAATTAAACACTGAAATATAAACTATGTAGCAGAATTAAACTAAAATACATAGAATGTTAATATATTTCAAATAATATTAGATAATAGAAAGAGATTATTATGAGACAATTTTGAAAATACAGCACTATCAGGATGATGTCTAAAGAAAGATGTAACAATGTAGTCAGTGATAGTTTAAATCAGTATGATTGGAGTGAAATGCTAATAAGGTTATCTTTTAAGCTGTTTTTAAAGGTGTTTATTGTCTTGCAGCCCCTAATACTTTGTGACAAGGAATTCCATTGACGCGAGGTGGATACTGTAAAAGATTATGAATAACAAGATGTTCTATGAAGAGGTATACTTAGCATGCCACAGATAAGTGATCTGGTATTTACGTCGTGGTTACAGTATAGATAAGAGAAACGAGACGAAAGGTAATTTGGTGTTGAGGTGTGCAGAATTCGAAAGAGTAAAGACAAAGAGTGGTGAATGAAACGATTTCATTAGTAATAGCAGAGTAGTAGAAGCTTCCTTGTACCCATAACAGTGGAAAAGGTGAGTTCACATGCCACCATTCGAAATTAAAACCAGGACCACTGACATCACTCACAGTACTTGCTATGCAGAAATAGTTGATTTCACAGGTCACTGAGAATGAAATAAGGGTCTAATGAAGAGGACAATGGATGACAAAAAGGCCTAAAATAACCCATGTAATATTTATTATATTTAATATATGTTACCTTCAGAGTATGGTATAGCGCTGTTGTACTTATTATGGTTCTGGCTGATATGTATATCTATTATCAATGAAAGGGGAAAGAAACTGGCCACCCTACTCCATTATTTTCTGGCTTAGTTGCCTCATGAGTGATGCTCTATTGTGTAAATTCTGTTATTTTTATGGTTCTCAATATCAGAAGGCCATTTTCAGGGGTGGATGCAAGGGGGGGATTAAGGGGATACATCCCCTCCCGAAATTTTGAGAAAAATACGAAACAAGAAAAAAAATAATATTAATTTTAATTCGTGAATGTACATAGGGATTAGAGAGTTTTCTACGTAAATTCTCTTTGCTAAAATGTTAAATTCCAAGAACTGCAGGAAGACAAACACAGCGTTATTACTTCAAGACAGAGAGTCATGAAGAGTATTTTAGGCTTTCAATTTTCCTTCTCTTCTTAGACTATTTCATTAGTCAGCTCAAGGACAGGTTTTTTAAATCATAAGGGAATCCTAAAGTCCATACAAACTTTGCTGCCTAAAAACATAGTGCGAGCATCAGATGAAGATTTAGAAACTGCTGTTGAGGCTATAGTAAATCAGTGGCCCAATGACGTTGATGCATCATCAGAGTCTTTCTTCAATGAATTGAAGATGTGGAGAAGAAATTTCCTTGATCAGAAAAATCTTCACCTAATACCTACTGATTTTATATCATCTTTGAACAGGTGCAATGAAATTATTTTTCCCTGCACTCGCAAGGCGCTGAAACTTTTCTGCACATTGCCTGTAACTACAGCAACACCAGAACGGTCATTCTCAACATTGCAGTACTTGAAGACTTACTTGAGGAGCACGATGGAAGCAGACAGATTAAATGGACTGGCCTTGATATATATATATATATATATATACATAAAAATGAAGAAATAAAAGCTCATGAAGTACGGGATGAAATGTCTAAGAAGCCTCGTCGCCTTCTTCTGTAAATGTCATTCTGTCATTGTTTTTGTATTGCAGTCAATGTAAATGTTAAAATAAAAAAATTATGGTTTATTTAACAACGCTCGCAATTGCCGAGGTTATATCAGCGTCGCCGGTGTGCCGGAATTTTTTCCCTCAGGACTTCTTTTACCTGCCAGTAAATCGACTGATATGAGGCCTGTCACATTTAAACACACTTAAATGTCATCGAGCTGGGTTGGGGGTAGAACCCGCAACTTCGAGCACAGAAGGCTATACCGACTACGCTACTCAGGCCAACTTGTAAATGTTTGTGACTCGGAAACAAATTGTGAGTATATAAACTTATTTCTCACTAGCCATACCCGTGCGCTCCGCTGCACCCGTTAGAAATAAATATAAAGTAATTACATAATTAAAATAGGACATTTGATCCAGGAAACATTCGTGTTTGATATAAGGATAAATCGTTTATTATGTTACTTAAATTGTATTTGCATAATTAAAATGCGATCATTTTGATCCAGAGACCACTCATTTGGTCATAAAAATAATTTTAGGAAATACAGGAAACGAATGTAAAGAATAGCCTATCAAGTTATCTGTGCATAAGAAGCTATTTTAATCTTACCTGTCCTCGATTCACTCAGAAGTTACTGTAATAACATTATAGCATTATGTCCATCTAGAGAAACTACACTTTCCAATGGTGAATTAATAATTAATTATACAAATCAGTTAATTTAGCTTCTGATATTACTTCATACAAACACAGAAACATTATCTGTAGGCTATCTTTCATAGCTTTCGATTGTTGCTATCCAAGGCCCCTTATAGACGAAGTCATTTGTTTTTTAATTCATTACACGGCCTTAGATGGCAGTTATTTTAATTTTAAAACTCATTTATCTCATTAAATATCAGTCCTATCAAAATTTTTCAAGGAATAAAACTTATCGGAAATTATTTTTAAAGAAACTTCTGTTATGTAACATTTTTGACAAAAATCAATAATAAGCGAGATATTTCGATTTATTTAATTCAGGCCCCCTTATAACCTCCCCTTTTAAATAATGTATTTTGAATGCCATATAGCCTAAAATCTAAGGGTGCTATTCATAGACATTTCGCAGCACGCGCTATGAGCATACTAAGCTAGCCCCGGCTATCCACTGGTTACTTGTACAGAATTCAAATCATATCCTATCGCTAACACTGGTTTATGAACACGAAAAACGCTGATCATCCACCGAAAGCCCGCGCTGAAAATGTCTATGAATACGGCCCTAAGTTACAACGAACTTAATTTATATTCCAATTTTCATCGAAATCCGTTCAGCCATTATCGCGTGAAAAGGTAACAAACATACAGACAGACAGACAGACAGACAGACAAACAAAAATTTCAAAGAAGCGATTTTCGGTTTCAGGGTGGTTAATTATATATGTTAGGACCAATTATTTTTGGAAAATCGAAAATTACCAGAAAAATTTCAGCTACAGATTTATTATTAGTATAGATTACTCCATTTTTACAATCTCCTCAAATCCCTCCCCGAAAAAAAATCCTGTGTCTGCCCCAGGCCATTTTGTATTCACACAAAATAAAATACTACAGTATGCCCAGATGTTTCACACTCAGAATCTTCAATATATAAAACAGTTTCAATTCCTGAGTTAGGATGAATCATTCATTTTAACAATAATACACAAAAATTGTATCAACTTACAGTACAGAATAGCAGACTCCATTAACTAATAATGATGACATCATATCACTTTCTGCAGTCAGATCAGCTGACATCATGTCACTTTCTGCAGTCAGATCAGCTATCAGCTAACAGCAGCCATCACAGGTTAATTAGCTATTGAAACAAAATAAAGAACATTTGTTACGTACTTTTCTACAATAAGATTAAAGCTCACCCAAACCACAACACAATGGCATGTAGGAAACTACTTTAAACTTTCTCACACCCACACATCTACATTCTAACACAAGAAGGATCAGGAACTGTTTTCCATCTACAAATGCAATAAACTTTAACACTAAAGTTTATAATATTTTCTCTCTTTCAAATGTCCACACAACATGATATACAATACCAATGTATCTTAATTATGACTGTGTTCTAATAAATGGCACTTGATCACTGACTGATCTATCTGTATAGAGAGGCATATATTGAGTTTTGCCCACAGTAAATCCACTGACCCTCCACTGATTTCCCTATATCTTCACTGAAAGCAATATTTTCAGTTTTCACAATATTCTCTTCATTGCAGGCATTTAATTGTTAAATTCTGGGCTGTTAATTTTCCGTGAATATATTCATACCCTATTTATTTAACTAAGAAAATTATTATTGTGAGCAAATAATTTAAAGTTTTCATGGTTTCGGAATTGGGCACTATGAAGACAAAAGATAAAGAATAAATTTTCCGGAGAGCCAGAAAATTTTGTATTTTTAAATTTTCATTCAATCAACTCTATAATTTTGTTTTGTTCTTTTACATCAAATTTGATTAGATTTTCTTAAACCATAACAAATGGCAAGACTGCTCACTATTTTTTCTGTTACGTAATTTTTTACATTAAATAGATATATGTTGTTGTTTTTTAATGCCAGGCATTTGACAATAAAGTCATTTGACCTCTTGCACTCCAATATTTTTCAAAGACATTATCATGGTCGGCCACTGAAGCACAGATTTTGAGGTGTTCTGAAACCATTTCTTGGTTTGAGTTGCACAACGGGCAGTTATTAAATAGATATATAAGGTCTCAGTTATAAACGAATCAAAATTCATAAGAAACAATACTCTGAAATAATAGTAAACCTATAAGTACGCGTTTTTAAACCACATATTATTTTACAACTTACATACTATTTGAAGCAAATAACATCTGCATACAAAAAAGAACTTTCAAAGATAAACAGCACCAAATTTAAAATGTTGCCTATATCCCAGCATTATCCAAGTCGTAAGATTTCATTAGAAGACAGAAAAGTCATGCAATGCTCTCTTTCCACTTATGAATAGCATTATAGATAAAATTAATGCAGTGTGTTCATGAATTGTAAATTGATACAACCTCGTATTTAATTCTCAAACTGAGGATTCAAAACTAGACTTTTGTTGAAGCCTGTCACTTAAGCCAGCTCCAACTTGAAAACAGTCCCGTCACCATCTTTGCAACACTCACTTGTCTTCCTCACCTGCGCCACTTCACGCCACTTCATTCATCAGGCAGGACAGCCGTTCGCTCTCGCTCGCTCCCACTTCCCACCACTTCACGCTTCATGCTTTCTTCCTTTCACACTTCCTAATAGAGTCAACGTTAAGACAGCTGGGGGTTGGGATGGACGGGAACACACATCAACAAAGCCCCTGAAAACAGTCTTGGGCAAACACGGGCACCTTGTCGCTATTTTTTTTATAAGCTAGTGTGATCTCTTCACTCACAAGTGAACTCGAAATGTACAACTAAACATATCGTCAAATATGCTCAAAATACGTATGTAACAATTATCCAGCACAACACAAAAATGTTTTCTTAACATCCAAAATTTATGTTCCTGTGATAAATGACAGCAACTTAGACAGACTTCTCTTATATCGTTCTCAATAACTATAAACAAGTATTAGTAAAATGATAAATTGCGTGTCCCGAACGTGTCTGTCTTAAAACACTTTTTAATGTCAAATAGTTTCTTGGCCTACCCAAATATGTATTAGGTGTACAATAAAATAACTACATAAAATATTCATTCCTTTCATCAACCTCTATAGTGCCTCAATTTTCAAAAATCCTAAATAATCGCGCATGCATTTATCTTAATACTTAAAATTTTAAAAATGTTCCATTCACTCATTTCAATAACAAGCTACATTTTGTTCTAGTGGCCAGTATCAATATTTGGTCTAAAAACACGGTTTTAATTATACACGTCAAATGCAGTAGGCCATATTAATTAAAAACATCTAAATATTCAGTAATTTTAAAAAACAATTTTCTGAAAAACGTATGTTCAAATTCGATAAATTTGTCACTGGTGAGTTCAAAAAAGATCCATTAACTTGTTATATCTCACTGAAATTTATCATTATCTATTGCAAACTCCAATATTTCCCACAATAATAAAACATTTGAGCATAGTGTCTGCTAAAATCAAGGTATGCAGTTAGACTGTCTAATTTGTATGATGAATACAAGATAATGTACTAATAATTTAAATCAACTACTGAACAAGCAATGATTTTCATATATTCCCAACTCTGATCACAGTTTGTTTTGTTTTATATATGTAATTATTTGTTTTATTCCTGTTGTCTAATTACCTTCTTATCTTAGTCCATATATATAATTCTGAGCACACAGAAACATTCAACGATTATCAGGTTATATACTACAAACAATAAATATGTTGATCATCTTAATATAAATATAATAGAGAAATTAAAATATATAATGTAATTCCACCCTTCGTCATTTTCGCATATAAAAGAACAATAAACTTAAAAGAATTCATAATTATAATGAAATACTGATTAGATATTACAGAATTACTAGCACAAGTTGTATGTATAAAATATGATGTTTTCATGAACAAATACTATAAACATTAAAATAATACATTTTATGAAAAATAACAATTACCATTATTTTGAACGAAATAAGTAGCCTTTCTGTTTTCTGCATTAAATTTATGTTCTGACACTATCATAGTTACGTACGGTGTCTCATAAATATCAAGTTTAAAATCAGATGCAATGTAGATAAATTATGTAAAAGCAATAACAAAACTGTATCTCCCCTCATAATTCCAATACACTTAAAATTGCCAATTTCAACCAAACTGTTTACACTTCTCACCATGATCAAATGTTGGATACTGGATGATACAGAAGATAGAAATCACAGCAATATATTAGAACTATTATTACAGGCAGAGCTCCTTAAATATCAATAAGAACTGAAAGAAGATACATTTAACGTACCAATATTTAATCTTATGTCTATGGTAGTTATCTGCATACAAACTGTAGTATCTAAAGGCACGTCTCCACTATTAAACATTTAACAACAACATGTTAAATGTTCAATTGTTTACCATTAACATCCCAACATGTTGATTGAACATGTTAATGCTAATTTCACTTAACACTTTGTCCACACTGTTAAACATGTTAAACTTGACTTTCTTTACGTAGTCCACCATAAAAAGTCTATGAGAGATTTTAAGATAGATAGTGTTTTATTTTCAAACCTTGGAGAATGGACTCGGATGATAATATGACTTTTGTAATTGCCTCTATTGCTTGTTACAAGGTTTTGAAAAGGAAGAAAATGAGAATGTGGATGAGGCAATATCTTAGTAAAAGACACTATGCAGGATACATTCTAAACGAGCTTAAAGTTGAATGCAGTATCGATTTGGATTCAAAAACTTGCTGAGAATGTCAAAACATGATTTTAATATAGTGCTGCAAAAATACTTGTTACATCAAAGAAATACACAATTTAAGAGCAGCCATTTCATCTCAATTAAAAAAATTACAGCGTGATTGATTATCATAGGACCTACGACATGATAGATGTTAAAGGAGTGGGTAATATCGTATAATTATTCTTTCCGAAGTTTTACGAACTTTAACATACATCGCCAAATACGACAATTACTGACGTCAACATAGCATTAACGTTTAGCGTACGACGAGAGTGCGAAAACTCTCTATTGTATTCTCGAGAACAATTAAATAATAATTCCAGTTCTCTAAAACAGTCGGCCTTCTTAGTTTTGCCCGTGTATTCTTTTGCAGACACATCCCACAAACAAGGCCTTTCCATCAGTGCATTAATTTTATTCTAATGTATTTTCTTTCGTCCACTCCATTACTTCGAACAACTTACAGCTAACACCAAGGACCAATGAGAGTATAAAAATGATCAAGATACGCGCCACAAAATCGGAACTTAGTTGTTGCTATGGAAACTGTACGAACTTTGCCGAACTGTACCGACGCTGCACGAGCAAATGAATTGACTTGACATGTTTTCCATTTCTGCTGGAAAACACGCCAACATGTTAAAAGTGTTAAATTCAACATACTTAGTTAACATGTAAAGTCAATTGAGACTTGAAATGTCCATATACACGTTAAATTCAACATGTTATATTCAACATGTTGTTGTTAAATGTTTAATAGTGGAGACGCATCTTAAAAAGAAGTGTCATGATATGAACAATATTAAGATTAATATAGAAGACACTAGAAAATTGAAAGGTTCATGAACCATAGTAACATTCTATCTTCTTAATATATAAGTAACTGAAATATACGAGCAGTTGACTTCAACAAGCAACACTTGTAATTGTTTTTTTACTAGTGTGTCTGTGTACAACAATCCATATTAGCCTGTGACTACGTAATAAATAGAGAACGGATTTTTATGTGCTAAAAAACATGAAAATATTTATTTTATGTAGTAAAAAATGGAAAATATGTATAAAAATTTTAAAAATACTTTGTTTCAACATTACAAAATTTTATATATTATAAAAAAATCACTCATCAATCATGTTGAGACAGTGATGAATTCAAATAGCTTTGCTGTTGAAGTGAACAATGAAAACTCTTTCCAAATTTTCCATCACAAACTGATATTGGTTGTCTCGGAACAATGCACGATACCGGGAGGAGGAGATTCATTGATTAAGCAAGCCATGCTTACACAATTCGATGCCGATATTTCTCTACATGTTAATAGAAAACATCGCTTGGAACTATTTCATTATTTTCTAGCACACCTGGCATAACATTTCCCACTTTCTTACCGCTAGAGTTTGGTGATTCGTCCATGCTTACACAATCTTTTTTTTTTTCTTCACATTCTGCTCTGATCTTTCCTAGCATTTCTTCGTAACATGCAGAAACATAGATTTTTCTTAATGTTGATTCTCCTGGTGTTTCAAAATTTATGTATGGCATTTTGTAAGAAACTTTCTAAGCTCTGGACTTTTCAGTTATGTAAAGGAATATCAGATAAAAAAAAAAGCTTTACATAAATCTGCGTAATATTCGGAACTTTTTGAAAATAGGGTATGTGAAGAGAAAGCTGCTTCACCTAAGAGAACTTGCCTAGATGTTGCACGTGAAGCGGGCATTCTATGTTTATTACCTGCTAAATGCTGCAAGACTTGAAATCGCTGATCTGCATTTACAGATTACCCACATTTTTGAAAGAATAGAATTTTTACGTCACTTGTAAAAATTCCACTAAAGTAGCCACATAATGCTGCAAATGGGAAACATCATAATTCGGCATTATATCACCAATCACTTCACTTATGTACCGGTACTGCATAAACAGCTTGAATAAATCGAGCGAATGCCTCCAATGGAGAATAATCAAGTCGAATGCATTGCGTCAGTCATCATTTCATAGATAAGGAATTCCCCTTCGAGAGTGCAAGACATCATCACATGCAGTCAAGGTCACGACACAATGCATTTAAGAAATTCATTCACATTGTTTTCATTAACATGTAGTATGTACGAGTTTTTGGAATTTAAAAATTAGAAGAAAAAAAACATTTATGTATTTACAGCTAAATTATTTAAAATATGTATTTACATAACAATATTACAAAAATACATATTTTTATGTGAAATGAAATTTCATATACAAATTACCGTGTTCTGGTTCGGAATTTTTGTCTTACAGTTTTTTTATCTATACGCAATATATATAGATAAAAACTGTAAGACAAAAATATATATATTTATTCACATAAAAATTCGTTCCCTAGTAATAAAGTATGTCCAACCTAATTTCACGTTCCTTTCTCTTTGTAGGTTATTTCAAATAAAGAAAAAATAACGTAATTTTAATTAGCAATGAAAATAACGTGTTTTTATTGGGTGTATTAACGACCAATTCTACATACCAGAAAAGTACTACTCCATACAAGATCCGACGAAAATGTTTCACCTCTTGATTTAGCAACTTTCTTCCAAATAAAATAAAAACCTAACAGAATACCAAAATGTAATCTATATATTTCTATTTAAAGAGCAGATGTATTCAAGAGTAGTATAAACACATCGAACTGTCACAACAAATAATACCATTCTAATAATTATGTAAATGTTTCACCAAATTTCCATGCGTCTTTATTTATATTTTCTTATATTAGTATCTCTCAAAAGAAAACCCCACAATTTTTTATGCAATGAACTCTTACTTTTCTGTTAAAAACAACTGGTGGATGGTGGTGGTTGTGGTGATGACGAGGATGATGATGATGATATGAACAAATTAAAACTGATATAAAAAATGAAGCATTCAGATGAAAACCACCAAAAATAAGTCCACCAACCATGATACGCATGGCTCAAATCACAGCCCTTTTAAGGGGGGAGACAGGTGAAATTTTGGTCATTTTCAGTCAAAAATCGCATTTTCGTTTTCTTATAAAAATTAATCAGCAATCTCTTATTTATACGTTAAGCAAGTTTCAATGCTCTACG
Organism: Periplaneta americana; assembly: GCF_040183065.1. Taxonomy (NCBI): domain Eukaryota; kingdom Metazoa; phylum Arthropoda; class Insecta; order Blattodea; family Blattidae; genus Periplaneta; species Periplaneta americana. The sequence goes on from NC_091119.1 coordinate 183,392,306, forward strand.
ATGCTCAAAAGCACAAAAATTACGCAATACATAAATGGCTACAACCTTGAACTGCAATTCCATGCAAATTTTACAAGCTGTTTTCTCACACTTTTTTTCAACACATTTCATCAAGTTCCAAGTCTAAAGACTCTTACAATTTTTATGCTAGGAACATGACATTTTTACTGCATGTTCTATATACTGTGGTGAACAAAATAGAGCATGGGATTTATGATCAAACGAATACTTTTGAAACAAAAAATGAAAAATTTGTAGTGGCAATGGAAAATTTTTAGTTTTAGGTATGCAGTGGTTATAATTTTTTTTCCCTCTTTTGTTGTAAAGATATAGGAAAACTAATAAGTAAAGTTTTCCTAAATATGCCGCTGGTCTTCCAAGAAAATTTTCAGACATTTTACTGAAAAATTGAGCGACACATTTTATTTTGAAATATGCAAATTTTTTTTAATATATTTGTTAACAAGTCAGAAACTAATTGACTCACAGAAATGAAACTTCACCACATCATTATCTATAACACTGTGATTATGTTGTACAAAAAATCAAGGATGTAGCTTGAAAAATGTTGAAAGTAGAAATTTCACCCATCATCTTCCTTAAGAGTCAAGTCGAAAAATACTATTACAGGTATTATGCGTTGAGTGAAATATTTGCTCCTAGATTCACAGACTTGTTCCGTAAGTATTAACATGTTCAAACACATAGATATCTTATAGAAACCTCATAATAAATACTTCAGTGCTTGAAAGTAATAATAAAATATGTAAACACGTGTGACAGCATGATGTACTTAAATAATTTTTATACTTAATGAAAATCATTTTAGAACCCACGTTCAGTAACTTCACTTGGCATTATATTATTATGGTATCAATAATTTTCAAGTTTTATAATAAAGAATGTATTTTCTAAAAATCTCAACTAAGATTGGAAATGGGCTTATAACAAACTATACACCACCTGAAAGTTAAAATACAAGCATTAGATTCTGCAGTACTGATTATTTTAATGTAACAAACAGCCATTTCCAGTCTTAGTGCAACATTCAAAATATTATTGATGTTGGCAAAATTTCAATTATTTTTAATATGTTCATTGAAATATTAATAATGTATTCTCAAATTTGAAAATAATCAAACAAAGTTTTGCTGTCCCATCAGTAAAAGAAAATTAAGGTGTCTCTTCACATGAAAACTGCTACAGTGAATGTGTAGAGTTCATGTGCTTAAGTGAATACATCCTTCATTCAATTAAGAAGAAATTATGATTAGTTGTATTACAGAACATTCTTAATACTTCCTTCGGTTCACCTTTTGCTGAAAAAAGATGTAAAAAGCTCAATAAACTGTTTTTAAGTTATTGTTATTTCTGGAAAAAAAAAAAATTGATTAATCCAAGATTTAATTGCGTCATTACACAAATCCTGCATCTCCTACATCCCCTCCCTTGAAAAGTATCTTTACAAAGCAGAACACAAAAGATTGTAATTCTGTAGTATTACCAAATTTGCGGCATAATGCTGAACAGCAAAATAGGAGCATAAGGAAATCAATCAGTATAAGGCAGTACTTGAGAAATATAATGGTAAATGCACAGTGGTTTCTTCATGCATAATTGTTACAAATAAAAAGAAAATATTTCTGTGAAACACGGAGTATTTTTTTCAGTACTAAACATGGAGTACGGACGCCATACTATGAAATACTGCAATTTGTTAATGTACTTGACTTGTATATTATGATAGAAAAGCAAAGATTAAAAAATAAATAAATAAAAAACATGTGTATATCTTGAAAAAATCTCTGTTTACATTGATTTATGCCATTCATGAATTACAGTTCCATTCTTTTACACAAGTTAACAAGAACTCTCGTGAATATAATTTGCAGATGAAATCTACAAGAAAATACATCAATTTCACACTTATCCTCATTTACCTTACTCATATTTACAAATATGCTTTTAAAACGGAAATGAAGTGAACACTTCCGATAATTAAGTTTACAGATATTTTATGTTGCTCTACTCTCTTTTTAAGATGTTATTGTAAACTGGGGTTACTTTGAACACAAAGAAACTTTGACCATTTTTTCAGAAAATCATATTTAGGTTTCTACATGCTACATTTGTTATAGATGGAGGTAAATTATCATAAAATCATTCTCATACCAAATTTACCTCCATCTATAACAAGTGCAGCATGTAGAAGCCGAAATATGATTTTCTGAAAAAAAAAAAATGGACAAAGTTTCCTCTGTGTTCAAAGTAACCCCAGTTTACGGTACTTTCATAGCAAATGTCCGAATATACATTCACTACCACGCGAAGAAGTAAAGCATTCAAGCGTTAACATCTTTAACAATGGAAAATTCGGCACTATATCAAAGACAGACGAAAGTCAGGTGACCATAATTTCCAATAAATGCAACATTCGTGGATTAACTCAGTACTCCAATTAAAATCTTTTTCCAAAGGCTGTTCATCACCATGATGGTTTGGAATATGAACACAAGGCATGAAGTTCTGATAATGTCATGGCAAGGCAAACATCTTAAGAGACTGATAAACATGACACCATACATAAAAAAACTGATGATTTGTTGTTGATACTGTAATGCATGGATATTATTTTTTCTTTAAAATGTTGAAGGAAAAAAAAATAGTGGAATAGTTCACCTGCAAAATAGTGTCAGTCGAGTTTTGTCAAATTTTGTATACATTCCTCAGATACTACCTTCACTGATTGTAATGGATGGCTAGAGGGAATAACCCTTCAAAGCATGACAGATGTAAACTGTGTCCTGTTTCTAGTATGATTAAGGTTTTGATTACAATAAAATGTCAGAAACTGTAAAACTTCGAATTTAAAAAAAAATTAACACTGAAATATAAAATCTTTCTAAAAAAAATAAAATTTTTCCAAGAACTAACCCATTCTTTGGTGGTAAATTTATTACTGGATGTGGCAATGGTTAGTAAGAAAGTGGGAGACAAGAAAGAATGCTTTATTTTATATGCTATCAAAAATTAAGATCATATGGAATAAAGGTTAATTTCAAACAGTGTTATAAATAATTGAGTGACTAACAATTTAATAAGCTTCAAATTTTTTCTTGGTCGAGGTAAAAACTTGACAGCAAAAACAGCTATTCTTTTGTTATAATGTATACTTTTCAATTCCTGGAAAATTATTTCAAAACAGAAGTTCCAACATATTTAGTACTGCCCTTGCAAATGAAGGCAATATGGAATTCCAACGTTTCTGAATTTAAAATTCCATAAGAAAAATATTATTATATGCAGCTTCATCATATACCAGCAGAAACAGTAACTGAACGTAGACAAAAAATATTATCCTGACTAATGTTACACTTCAGAATTTAACATGTTTCATTGTCTTGAGACAAAGAAATAAAACCATAACAACTGACTTTTAACATGATAATTGCAATGTGAGATTAACTAATTAACGATCAAAGAAAGGATATTGTACTTTTAATTAAACTACCGTAAAATGGGGTAAATAGGGACGAAGTTTTATTTTTTATTTCTTTGTATCAAAGATTACATACGAGTATAATAATAAGAGTGTTTATGCTCGACCATGCCGAAATGTAGTAATTATAAACCTGGTAGCAGTCCTTTAATGCATGTCATTAAAGTTCAGGTTTTCAATTATTCTCGGATATGCAATCAAAAGACAACTAGCAAAACGTCACGCAGGCTGGAAATCCAATACTGTCACAGAAGGTTATGTTCTGTTACTATAATAATTAGCGTTAATTGTAAATAATATTCAAATAAATTCAATTTGTCATCTCATTTTTCAATTTCAAGGTTATATCAAGTTTAACATTTATCTTACTCTCTAGATTATGTCAAGGTCGTCGACATCCGTTGCCCAGAAAAAATCAATACTTTCGCGTCTGCGCACATCTCACAATTTACGAGATTGCACAAGGTCAGTTCGCTCCCCAGTCACATAAGAATAACATGAATACTTATGAATAATTTCAAGTTAGAAATACGGTCGAGCATAAAAAGTCATATGAAACTTGCCTATAATGGAAATTAAGACGTCTTAATTACTATCATTATAGGCTCGTTGCATAATGTACTATTATGTTTTCATTCATAATGAGTGAACTAATTAACACTCTTATTATTATATTACTCTTTGACACAAAGAAATAAAAAATAATAAAACTTTGTCTCTATTCACTCCCTGCATCTCTATTCACCCCATTTTACAGTATAAAATTAACACTGATCTACTATTTGTTCCCTACATTTCTCCCGAGGTACATATGCTAAATGAAACTGAAAGTAGTCTTACCGTGGATGCTCACTACAACAAAAGGCAATCATATCAGTTTTAAGACTAATCAGAAGCAAACAGTTCTCCTCATACATGGCAAAATTCTTGCACCAATTCGTATATTAGTTCACCTAACCCAGTTAATGTATGTACCTAACCCAGTTAATGTATGAAGCAAAAAAAAATATTTTCAAATTATTAGTTTCATATTACGAAGTTTTCAAATTTCGCAGAATAAGTATTTTCATAATATTTTTATTTGGAAAATTATAAATCTAGTATTACAATTGCATAAATGAGTTTTGAACTCTATGCTCTATACCAGGCCTGCACAAGGTTTGTGCTCTCCGAGCCGGCTCACAGCTCATGAGCAGAATGTAGATATTAGCTGCACTTTGTATAAGGGTGGACTGGAAGAAGGGATGGATCTCGTACAAAATATACACAAAAGGAAGTACTATTACGAGTGCTTATGAAATGAATTCCCGTTCAGTGTTTGCAAAACTATCTTGGACTATTATTAATTAATAAAAAAATATTTATTTTACAGAACTAATAGAAATTCTACAGCTACTTAAATGTACAATATCATTTTGTTATATTTTTATTTATCAGTACATCAAAACGAGGTTTTATGCTGTTGGAAGCTGAAAGGAACAGTAGCCTACTGATCGTAATGAAACATCAGTTACAATGTTCGATGTCTGTCTTTATTAAAGTTGATTATAGAAAACAGTTGCTCACAAATATAAATGATGAGCCAAACATAGCAATCATTTTCACAGCCAGCCTGTGTAGTCGTGGATATTATTGCTAATGTTTAGTCTTGTAAAACTCAACCAGGCTAGTAGTATTATTCAAACGATCTTTAGCCCTTAGGTCATATTGAAGATCAATAAGTTCGAGCTGTAAATCGTTAAATGCTAATGTTATGTTCCGTCTTTTAGATTCCTCCATACTATAATATAGCAGTAGGTAAGCAACGTGAAACAGTTACTGAGAATAGGCCTACACACTGCACTCCACTAGATAGCTGAGTGGTCGTTTCCCTCTCCTCTACCTATAGCAAGTCTATGTCATTCTGACGTATCTTCCTCTCCGTTTTGGCGAGCGGTAAACACCGCTCTCCTGCTCCGAAGGAGCGTGCACGCTCGTTGAGCACTGTTTGTGCAGGCCTGTTCTATACAATGCATCACAATGGACACATGCGAAATTCATATTGAAAAATGAAAATTTTCCTTAAATATTTGAAATGAAGATAAAAATATCACAGTTCTTATTTCACAAATATTAAAAACCCAACCATAGTTTAGTTGTTTCCTCACTAAAGGAACCAGGGTTTGATCCTCAGCAGTTCCTTGGGAGATTTGTGGCTGTGGGGCAGATTTTGGTTTCCCCTCCCATTTCCATTTTTCATTTCAGCAATATCACACATCATCCTACTTTTCATCGACTAAATAGCTTTTGTTTGTATAAAAGAGTCGTTAAGTAAATAAATGCCTAATACCAACACTCCAAAGATAGAACATTGGAAAGTATTGAAGAATAGCATTACAAATATACAAAGTGAACCGTAAGTAATGTCATTAATTTCATGGAGTTATTCTTTGAGATATTTCAAATAAAAAGTTCAATACAATTTCGCTCGTTTTTGCTTCCTTTTCGAGATAAAATTGTTTTATGTGAAACATTTCATAGCGTGTTTTGTGAAAGCCATTGATTTAATTCCCAATATCCTCAGTCAATTTAAAAGTATTATTACAATAACAAATGACCGAAATAATTTTAGTTTTGTCCTTTAAATGTGCAGAAATTTGACCCAAACAAATGTAACATTTTGAAATTCCTTTTCAGAACGAAAAGTTACATTTGTTCAGATCAAATTTCTGCACATTTAAAGGACAAAACTAAATTCTTTCAGTCATTTATTATCATAATACACTGCTCTCTTAAGTTGACTGAGCATATTGGCAATTATTTCAGTAACTTTCCCAAAATACACTACGATTTTTTTTCTCGAAAAGCAAGCAAATGCAAGCAAAATTGTATTATACTTTTTTGTTTGAAATATCTCAAAGAATAACACCTTGAAATTAATGACCTTATGATTCATCCTGCCTGTATAAAAAATGTTGTACATAATTCATTCAGCCAATGTTTAAAACAAAGCCATAAGCTCAGAAAGTTAATGTTTATGAACTTGTAAGGGATTTTTCAATCCTTTGTGTTTTAAATAATCAGCTTAACACTTTTGAAACATGTTTATGATAATTATAAGCTGAGCATCTCATCAAATATTGCTTTAGTTCATTTCTAAGCATACATACTACATTCAAACAGGCCATATGAGATAAGTTAAGTGAAAGACAATATGTATGTGTAATAATATAAAGTGCTTAACCACAAAGTATTAGCCAAGAAACGTAATAGGTACAAGCTGATATACAGATATGAACCAAACAGGCAGAGTATTCCTATAAATTACAAGAAAGGTAGAGTAAGCCTATGGATTATAAGAAAGGTTAATGTGAGAATTTAACCTAATCTAGATCAGCTAAGTGTACAATACAGTGAAATGAACATAGTTTAAATATCCAAAAATGGCAGCATGCACAAAGAAATCGTAGATAGTATAATATTAGAGAAGTTTTTAAACAGACTATCACGAGAAACTGAGTGCTCAAAGGTGATTTATTTTGACCTCAAAATGCAGATATCAAATACAAAAATGCTGAATGATATAGCAGGTGATAAAACAATTTCAGGGAATGAAAATGTCTACATTTTGTAAGAGAACTGCCATGGTGGCTCAGTATTAGCAAGCTTGGCTTATAAAGCCAAGGGGGGCCGGATTCAAATCCTATTTGATCCATTCTGAATTGATACCGTATATTTCCACAGATAAGACGACCTTCAGATAAGTTGAGGTATAAATTTCGACCACAAATTTATGGTTTTAGTTTATACTAGCTATACCCATGCGCTCCGCTGCACTTGTTAGAAATAAATATAAAGTAATTACATAATTGAAATAGGACATCTGGTCCAGGGAAAATTCGTGTTTGATAAAAGGATAAATCGTTTAATATGTCACTTAATTTAAATTGTATTTAAATAATTAAAATGCGATCATCTTGGTCCAGAGACCACTCATTTAGTGCAATGATAATTCCTTTAACATGTTTCTTAATTGTTATTACATGCAAATAATTAAAATATGATCATTTGGTTCAGAGAACATCTGTTTTTGGTGCAATTTGGTCCCATCAAAATTTTGCTTGGAATGAAACATATCGGAAATCATTTTTAAAGAAACTTTTGTTATGTAACTTTTTTCACAAAAATAAAAAATAAGCGAGATATTTCGGTTTATTTAATTCAGGCGCCCAGAGAAACTACACTTTCCAATGGTGAAATAATAATTCATTCTACAAATCAGTTAATTTAGCTTCCGATATTACTTCATACAAACACAGAAACATTCTCTGTAGGCTATGTTTAATAGCTTTCGATTGTTGTTGTCAAGGCCCCTTATAGATGAAGTCATTTGTTTTTATTTAATTGCAATGCCTTAGATGGCGTTATTTTAATTTTAAAACTCATTTATCTCATTAAATATCAGTCCTAACAAAATTTTGCATAGAATAAAACTTATCGGAAATCATTTTAAAAAAAACGTTTGTTATGTAACATTTTTCACGAAAATTAATAATAAAGGAGATATTTCGATTTATTTAATTCAAACCCCTTTATAATCCCCCTTTTAAATAAAGTATTTTGATTGCCATATAGCCTAAAATCTAAGTTACAACGAACGTAATTTATATTCCAATTTTCATATAAATCGGTTCACCCATTATCGCGTGAAAAGATAACAAACATCCAGACAGACAGACATACAAACAAAAATGTCAAAAAAGCGATTGGAAAATCGAAAATTACCAGAAAAATTTTGGCTACAGATTTATTATTGGTATAGATCTGTCCTTTAAGACGATCCCCAAAGTATCAACCATCATGGGAAAAAGTGAAATTGAAAATGGTGATAAAATCCTTCCAAAACTGTGGAATTTCTAATGCTATGGATGCACAGAGGACAATCTGTTATGCAATACTGATGATGAAGTAGAAACCGACTCGCCACATTCAGAATGGAACCCATATGACGACAATGTCAACAGTGAAAGTCAGGATGTACTTGACAAGCTCTTTGTCTCTGATAACAAATTGATTTGTTGTATTTTATAACGGTTTTAGTGTAGAATTTTAAGGTATCTTTTTTTGTGTCTGCCATATTAAGACGACTCCTGGTTTTGTGGGTTTTTTCTATGATTCAACTATCGTCTTATCTGTGTAAATATATGGTAACTTCTGTTGGGCAAGCCTATGTCCAGGCAACATAGGGATTTTCTCTGAACACTCCAATTTCTCTGTGACATCCCAATAATTCTCCATCATCATCATCCATTTATTCTTTAAAAGTGCAATGTAGATCCACAGTCTGTGGTAAACTCTGGACAGTCTCTAATTAACTAAGTGGTTTACGATTTTTGGTAAAATTGGTCTATATGAATAGAGAATGAAGAGTAGGGGCAAATAAAAGCAAGTTAAGGGCCTGCCATTAAAAAAAAAGCTTTACTTAAAATGTTCATACAGAACACCAGATTTCTAACCTTATTGCTAAACAGCACAATTGCTCACAAATATGTTATGAGTTTCTGTTATTCATCTCGCACTGTGTACACTAACATTAGGGCCTGAGATATCAATAAGATAACAAAGACTACCCAATCCTTAAGGAAAGGAGATAAAGTTTTCACCAAAATCTGGCAGTCAGTACGAGGAAGATTTTTTTTTTTGTAGTCAGTTTACTACACAACAGTGAGGGCTTATTTATGGTTCTTACAAGCTAAGTAATTATGCCGATCTAGTGCAAAGATGGTTTGCAGAGAATTTTCCAGGTGTCAAGGTTCCTAGCCTTAACTACAGTCCATGACTTGTTATAAAATTCAGAGAGATTTTAAGTGTACAAGACAAAAGGCATATGACGAGATTACATGTTGTGACTTGAGAAACCATACAGCAGTGATTCCCTGAGGGCCATGTAAAGAGCTGAGGGGAGTCGCGAGGTGATTTATAACAAAAAAAAAAAAAAAAGCCTTATTAACAAACATTTACATAGGTTGGATAAAAAGTAATGGCTACACTGCTGTCATGTGGCAATGGTGCGTTCGAGAGTTGCCAGCTGTATGGACATGAACAAGGACTGTTACATGAGTTAGTGCAGCCAGTGACGACAGTACTCTGTCAATCTACTGCAGTGTGTAGAACGTTGACTTTCATAGGGATAGTGCAAGCGCCCTAAGACCACGTTTACAAAACTAGAGCAACGTTCCTGGATCAAAATTGAAGTGACACGAGGCGTAGTGCACAAGAATGTTTTCAGGGACTGCATGAAGCATATGCCGATGCAGCATTGCCATATCGCACAGTGGCACGATGGGTTAAAGCCGTTCAGGACAACCTCCGTACAGGACGACCCCGCGTGGAGGACAACACAGTTCAACTCCTTGCTTTCCTGTTGAATACTGATCGCCGATGGACTGTGCGTGAGTTAGCAGTGGAAGTCTGAGTATGCCACAAAACTGTGCTCCACATTCTGCAAGGCATTCTGGGTTACCGAGGTTTAACAAAATGGCACCGTTATTCAGTCGCACAGGCCTTGTTGGACCGGTACCAAAGGAAATATGACGACTTTCTTGGACGAATTGTCGCTATGAATGAAACTGGGTTCGCTTATACGAACTAACCAGGTTCTTCTCGTCTGAAGAAAGTGCGCCCTACACAAAGTGCTGTGAAAGTGATGTTCATTGTGGCGTGTGACACTGATGGGGTAATATTGCACCACGCTGTACCTCCAAGGCAAACGGAAAATGCGGACTACTGGAACATCCACCGTACTCACCCGATATGATCCATGCAACTACGATCTTTTCACCTAAGTGAAAGAACCACTGCGAGGGACCCGGTACAATACCAGAGATGAACTTATCCGTGCTTTAGGGCAGTCAATACGGAACATCAACAAACATGGACGTGCTGATGGTGTACGACGCCTTCCAAACATTTGGCAAAAGGCAATAAATAAGGGGGGCAACTATATAGAAGGTACGTAAATGTTGTACCCCTGTGAATAAAGCCATGTCAGAAATATCGAACTGTTGCCATTACTTTTTATCCAACCTTAGTATTTTGTATTTAGAAACATAAACATTGAAGATAAAAGTCAAAAAGTGTTTCAGTAGCTGTAAAGTAAAAATTACTTAATGTGATAAATGTGCCCGTTTTTCCAAAAAGTAACCTCTAAAATCTGATGTCTCTATTCGATACACACACAGTGATATCTTTCAAGTTCAAAGAGATTTCTCACTTTTGTTTTCATGGCAATTATAGGCGAGAAACTTTTTTTTGCATAAAAAAAATGTTATAAAAAATTTATGAGCTTCTTTTGCAAGCTCGAGGTATTCTTGCAATCTTTTGATCCAAAACTGATCTATACTAAGTGGAAAAGAAAGGTCTATTTCAACATTCCATCACTAGGCACATATTTCAATGAGTTTTTCATTTTTTTTTTTTTTTTTTTTTTTTAATTTCAGACAGTTGAACACAACTGTCTAAAAATAAATTCAATATCCATCTGTGACTGTCGTAATAGTTTTAACTTCCTTTCGAGAAACACTCAAAAAGTTCAATCTAAAATTGTGCAAACTTAATTGCATTTCTCCAAGAACAAACCCAGTATCTGTCGTATCATACATAGTTACATCTTCCATGAATTCTTTAATATACTGGAATGAATTAAATTTCTTTTCGTCAAGTAATGTCGACCAAAAATCAAGTTTCTTTATAAATTGATTTTATCCCTAGCAGTTATTATGTTAACATTTTGGCCTTGCAAATTACTATTCAAAGTGTTAAATGTTCGAAAATATCAGGAAGAAAGGTCAGCCTAAGAAGTCAAAGAGAACTGAAAAACAGGTTTACATACTCTGATTTTATCTTGCAGCTATCAGTACAAAATTCTGCTATTAACTGGAAAACTCTATTACCCACATCAGTAATAGTTTATAGAGTACTAGAATAAAATTGATGTTTACATAATATATCATGTCATTGTTGCAACATATACTTCTATTTTGGTCATTCTTTGGGTGGTATCCACTGGTTTTCAGTAAACTTATCGTTTTTTTTGTATTTTTTGATTGGGGTAAAGTAATGGTTTGTAATGGGGGGCAGCAATCTAAGTCTCACCCAAAAGTGGTTGTACCTTAAAAAAATTTGGGAGCCACTGTCGTAGAGAATAAAGCACTTCTGTTTTAAATAAAACCCTGTATTTTATTTTTACTTTTGATGTAACAATAAACAAAGCAATGATGAGTGATTGGCCAAGAGATTCTTTTGTAACGATCTTGTAGGCCATACAACAGAAGTTGGTAATGCAGCTGTAGGCAGCAAATATGCAGTTTAACAGCAAGACTATAAATTTGGTGGACAGTATTACCTCCTGGCTCAGAAGTTTAACCAAGAAAATAACAAAAGTTTGGGCACATATACAACTGATTAACTGTGTCTAGCATTCACTAATTTTAATAAAAGGAAATATTTTTCACATTTCAAATATGTGTTAGTGACAATATTGAATAATGTAACATATTAACTGTGAAGAAATATTTCATAATGTTTCACGTGACTAAAACAAAATACTAGTAAAATAGTCTTCACTTGCTGGCTTAATTATTTCCATCTTTCCAATATAAGAGAACACTATGACTTCTGGTGGTAAACACAATACATGTAAAAAATTTTCAAATTATTATATTTTGATTTCTCGTTAGTGTTTTCTACATACGGGCTTTTTGCATACGGATGCCAGAGACTCAAATGTATGACTAATTTAATTTACGAAACTGAAACTCATTAGCCAATTATCTCTAATCTAGTGATATATACCAGTTTTATCAGGTGGTCCAAGATTTTTTTTTAACTAGAAGAGTTTCGAATGTGCCTGTTCCTGTCATAGGAAAGAAAAAGGATATAGAGTCTTGTGGAAGGTAGGATATAAAATGCAGGCAAGGAAGGCTTAACTCAACACTGAATGTATGCTATCACTACAACAATTAAAATATGACTGCCGAAATCTTATCTACATACTTTCATTTTACACCATTCATGCTTTAATGGGTTAGTTCAAAATTTAAACAACTGACAAGTGCAAATATTTTAATTAAGTTTTATTTTTTGGTTTCAATATTATGTTAATATTTTTCTATAAACACACAATTGATCCTCACACCAAAAGCACACACAAGATATCTTCTCTCTTTCATGTCTTTGTCTCATCTTTCTTTCCATTTCATCTACGAACACACAATTCTTTGTAACTTTACAACCACTTTGTACGATTTTGGTTTTATCTGGCTCTCAATCATGTACATATACAAAGAAATCACACTCAGATACACTAACAGCAAAGCATCAGAAGCAAACATCACACAACAACAAAAAAGGAGAAAAAAAATCGTTTTAAAGAGAAAAATATTTTTCTTTTCTACTCAAACACACTGTATTATCTTTGAAAAACAAACATGGGCTGTTGTACAAATCCATTTGGTATGGCGTGCATCCTATAATAATACTGTGATCATCAAAGACGAGAAATGATATCGATAAAATAGCTATTTCCACCCAAAATAAAAGACACAAACTACATAATTACTGTTATACGAATGTCTACTGATGAGTAAGTTAACATAAAATGTAATTTTGGTATTACGTGATAATGCATCACAAAAACTATTAAATTTAATGCAACATCATAAGTGTCTTTCATGAAAAAATTACGAATAGATAATAAGTAAATGTCTAGTTACCACATGCCAAAACCAACAACCGAAATAGAACTCAAGCATGAATTATAAACATCTCCAAGTAGGAAGTTTTGTAAATTTGTGCAGAATAAAAACAAAATAAAATTTTGTTTCCACTTCATTCACAAAACAGTCTGCGACAAACTTTACGTGCTCATCTTAAACCATTGAGTGCACAATTTTTCAATGAGAGCTAAAATACTCTAATTATAGTCACAACTAGGGCACAATTTTAATAGCATAAAATTAACATTAAAATATCAGCTCGTGGATGCACCCCATACCTAATTGAAGTACAACATAAATTCTCCTACTGTTCCAAACAATCTTTCTTCCTCACTCTAAACCATGCTTGCAGCATTTTTACCGTTTATAAATTACAATGCACACTTCCACAAACAATCTGCCTCTTACTGCTTCCTCTCTCTCCATTGTCAATAGAACAAAGTAAAATTATATATCCACACTATATGCAAACATCCCATACAAAAAGAACAGATGAATAAGGTGTCCGTTTTATAGTGTCGGTGGTACAGACAAGACTGAGGTATAGTCAGTCAATAACATAAAACGAGTAAACTAAACCTCATGTGGCCAAGTTCCATAACAAATTATGGAGTTCATTACATAGAAAGTTCATGAACCAAGTATACACGCCAAAATTAATACCAAATTGTGAGCTTTGCAAACGTCCATAAGAATTTCGTAATTCACAGTCCATTTTATATGTACCTCAATTATTTAAAACAATAGAATATACAACCAAACTGCTTCCGTACCTGAATATACGCAAGGCTTACATTATTTGAAATGATTATGTATGATATATTATTTACGGGCATATTTCCTTATATACTACCCTTAATAAAAGCAAAAAAGGCGTAGAAAAGTAATGAAATTTTTAGAACAAGAGAATATAATCCCTCAAGCATTTCTGTTCAAAATTCTTAACAGGACGAACTAAATGAACGTCTAAGTAATTCTATGACTGGCCCTAATTAATTTAATAGCTTCAGTGAAACACATAAGATCACTGTGTGTGTACCATAACTGTGAGCGAACACACACACACAACTACAAAGATGCACACAAAATTTTAACTTTCAACAATACAACAGGGTGATCAATCATTTGCTAAACATACTTTAGATTGTTTCTTATCATTCAAAAATCAAACACACAACATGCAACTAGGTTCAAATGTGCCACTCATTCTGTACTAGTGACCAGTAACTGAGATAAAACTAAAAATTTAATATTATTTCGGAATATCCATGCCATGTCAAGAGGTACAGTGAGTGATAGTTGAGCACAGTTGCATGTGACATACAGCAGCGAACTCAGTCGTATTTGAGGAAACTTTCCTGTTTAGATCCTCTCTGGGGCCAGGAACCAGGTTGCTGTGGTGCATTAGTTCCTGGGGCACCTCCCCCCTGACTCGCGTCACCCGCTCCACCTGCTGCTCCCGAATTCATCCAGCTCAAAAATCCACCCCCCGCCTGCCCCGTTGCAGCAGGAGGTGCCGTCCCTTGCTGAGGTCCAGCAGGGGCTGCACCAAACCCTGCAGCAGTAGCCGGATTGCCAAATCCCTGAGGGGCTCCCTCACCACCACCACCAGGTGCCTGATTCCCTTGTAAATTGCCAATCAGACCCCATCCTGCTTGGTTCAACGCTGCCGCAACAAGAGCCGGATTCATGGGGAGAGCACCCAAATTGAGCGTGCCCATCCCCAGGGGATTGTTCATGTTTTGCGCTCCTCCAGTTCCCGCAGCTCCTGCCTGACCTGTAATCCCCAATGCCTGCAGGTTTGGCATGTCTATGTTCCCTCTATTCGCTGGACCACCCTGGTTCCAACCCCCCGCCCCCGCTCCCATGTTGCTGCCCCCAGGTCCCCCATGATGCTGGTGGTGATAATGATGTGCCGTGCCTGCCCCCCCACCGAAGGGGCCTGCCAAGTTTTTTGGCTCCCTAGTACCGGGCCCTCCTCTGGGTCCTCCACCCCCCATACCTGCCCCACCTCCGTAAGACCTTCCGTTAGGATCAGTCTTTGGGGCAGCATTACTCACATGAACCGACACACCTTTGATGATGTGGTCCTCTCCACACAGACCCTGTGCGATCTCTGGATCCAGAAAAGTCACGAATGCAAAAGCTCGGAATGGCTTGGGGATGAATACATCTGTCACTTCACCATACTTGGAGAAATATTCACGCAAATCTTCAGATTGCATATCCTCGGTGCAACGTCCCACAAACACCTTGCATGGCACTTGCTGTATCTGGCCTTCCTGTATGGCACACAAATGATATATACAACCAATTTAGCTATTGCATAAAATATTCAACAAATTACACACGTATGTAATCAATGCATGAAGAAGAATATGTGTTTCCTTCATTCATTTCTGTTGCTTCCTGGTCAAGTGCCACTCAGAATCTTTCGTAACAGTTACCAACTCAATCAACCTTTTGGCAAAGTATATCTACCCCAAGATCACTGAATATTTGCTCTTTTTAGAGCATTACACGAAACTTATTAAAAAGACTTCAACGACATATCAAATTAAATAATAAACAAAAATGATTAAGTTGAAGCTAATAATTTTCATTTAACTAACCTCCTTTAGATGGAAAAAAAAAAAGTTGGCTCGTTGATATCTAATGTTCAGTTGATGACGTCATTTGTTCTCTTGTGGTCAAACATTTAGCAAGAAGACTGAAAAACTGAGTTAAACTTGGACAGTGAAGATGACCATGATCCATATTTTCATTAACATTACTGAAAGAGCCTGTAGGAAATTCTGCAATACCAATTCTGTGTAAATGTTTATTATTAAGGCAATCAAGACTTAATCTGAATGTTACCGATTTTCATAGAATTTCGATTATTAAATCTAGTGTACTGCATTTCTTCCATTCCTTCACCCCCTTCGACTGCTTTAGAAGCATTGAATTTTTTTTATTAAATTGTTGCATTCTGGTCTTATAATGACACAAATTTTACCTTTCTCAGCCAAGAAATCAGCTGTCTCAATAGCTGAAACTCCGTGATGTGCAAGAGTCCACTGAAGTACCAATCATTTATTTAATTTAACCATTTGTCTTAAAATTCTATAACACTCTTGGAATACTAACTTTTTTTTCCTGTTACAACATACGCTACACTAAAGATAGATGCTTTTGTATCTGATAGTAACACACAACCTTCTCAAATTTATCAATCCTATATAGAATATTTTGTAAGATTGAACGAATAACATGGGGGGGGGGGGACTGAAAAAGTCATACAATATAATTTATTGTTTTCATACTATTTAAAATGAGATGTACAATGTCGATATCTGACGCCTACTTCGAGTACGAACTGAATAAACCAAGGAGGAAAACAAAACGTGAGGCAGATACAAAATACTGCGGACGAAACAGCTGGAAGTGTCTGAGGTCAGGAGCATAGACAAGACTAATAAAGACAGGAGAAGAACGAGTGAAGGAATGAAGCGACTACCAGATATTAGTGATTGTGAGGACAGAATAGATAGGGCTTTGGAGAGGTTATTAGCGAAGAAGAAGAGTGCTAAAAAGTGAGTGTAAGAAAGATAGGGGTGGCAAAAGTGTAAGAAAAGGATCAGAGAAGAAAGTGTTAAGTGTAAGAAGATAGGGTAAGAGTGTAATAAGATAGACTATCAAACAATGAATACAAGAGAATTAAAGTGAAAAAAAAAAAAAAAAAAAAAAATCTGAACAAATGTGAAGTGGAATGAGAGAGAAATTGGAAGTGTAATTAAGTGAATTAGATATTTCATGTTTTTCAATGTTATGGGTTGGGAGTAGTATCAGGGGTACTATAACTGTAGAAGTATTATAGAAATAAATATATAGAAAGAGATAATAAAATAGGAAATTTAGGAGTGAAGAGAAGAGAAAGAGATAAATATGTAAATAAACAGAGGATAGGAAAAAAAAAAGTGATGAAGTGTTGTAAAACAGAGTAAATGGAAAAGTCAGCAAGTAATGTAGGAGAAAATAGCGGGAAAACAATGATTAAGAGTAGGTAGGATTTGAGGGTAGAGAAGAAAATAAATAAATAACGCAAATTATTAAGGAAGGAATATGCAACATTTAATAGGTGAGTGAGAAATGGAAGGGAGACAGTCTAGGTATGAGGGAGAGAATAGAAGAGGATAGAGGGGGAAGGACATATAGCAATTCAGTCATAACAGAACATTAGAAAGTAATCAAGAAATTCTCGGCAAAGAATACTTTAATAGAAAAGAGTTATATGTATTAAAGAGATGGTGGATCGAAAAACAGAAATGTGTGAAGGACCACCATAACTGTGAATTGTAAAGTTGAATGACAAATATATCATATCATATCATATCATACTATTTAAAATAAAAGTTATTTATCTGCATTCTTTTTATCTCACCCAAAGCAAAGCTGCAACCAGTTGAACATTTCATGTACCTGCGTTATATTTTAATAATGGTACACCTCCATTTACATTGATTTTGAGATATGGAGTCTTAAATGTGTACAGAAAATTCAAGCTGTGAAATACTTGAACAAGAATAGTTCATGTCTTCTTGTCAGAGATTAAGCTGTCTTTATACTCTTAGGGTTTATAAATAGTAAGATTGATAAATCCAAGGTAACTAACTCTTTGGAGGTGTACCAGAATAATGTTTTTATGGAATACCATTTACCTTCAGATATTTGATAATTTGGATCAAGATCTTGATAATCAATTTCATCACAGTCACTCAAAATCTCTTTAGACTTAAAATGAGTTATACCATTATCAAATAATTTTCTTGTAGCATTATCTAAGACACCTGCATTATGGTGCACTCTGTTGGCAATAGAAATTGGATTTGTACCACTTTAATAATAAAAAGAATGGACTTTTGTAATACTGAAAGTGTAGTTAACTCCAATTTGACAAAAAGTGGAGTTGTAGCCTACTACTAATAAAATAACCCCTTCATGTATTTGATAGAAATGAACTTGAGATGAAGAGATAACATCTAGAATTCATCAAGTCGAAATATCAAATATTCCTAATTGGGTCATTCCCGTGTTGCAGGAGTGAATTGTGAAAAGTGGAAAAGGAACATCATAATTATACGAGTAGAAATGGACTACCTTCAACAAACTGCTCAGATCTCTAGATAAAAGCAAATCTGAAATACAGAAATAAGATGCCGAAAAAATGTACGAGATGTAATGGAACACAATGAGAAGCAGATGTTTAAATGGTCTGGGCAAGTTTTATGCATGCCAGAGCATCGATGAGATTGGTGATAGCGAAATGGTATTTGGCGGGATGAGGCCGAGGATTCGCCATAGATTACCTGGCATTCACCTTACGGTTGGGGAAAACCTCGGAAAAAAACCTAACCAGGTAATCAGCCCAAGCGGGGATCGATCCCGCACGCAAGCGCAACTTCAGACTGGTAAGCAAGCGCCTTAAACGACTGAGCCACGCCGGTGGCTTTGAGCAGAGGTGGTCAAGGAAAAACTATGAGTGGAAGATACAGGATATGCACTGAAGAGGTAAACCAGGGTGATCATGGAATAAGGGCAATGCAGAACAGCAACTTGGAGCTGCAGAACACACAAAATAGGCAAACATGGAGACTGGAAATGGGTACACAGCATTCTACCATATGAAACCAACACAGTAGTAGTACAAACAATACTTTAGGTTGTAAAATGTATTAAATCTCACTTGGTTACCTTTCCATACAATTAATTTACTTCAACAAAGTCATCAAATTATAATTCACACGATTTGAATTACCTCTGATTGAGGTTCTGGCTGATATGCCAGATATCAATGTGTCAGAGAAAGAACAATCGTTTATATACATCTCAAGTCTGATCAGTGTAATACAGGGCTACTACAAAGGCTTTGCCCGATTCCATAGCCTTGTATTATGAAAAGTATGAGAAATACATTATTGAAAGTTATACCAATAAAAAGAGAAACTCATCAAGTTTTTGGTCCATCAACTGCTACAAGTGCTCGATGTGACCTCCTTGCGTCACACGACAAACATCCACTCGGTAGTCTAACTCCTGTCACACCCGCTGGAGCATATCACGATCAACTCTAGCCACTGCCGCACAGATCCGGTTATTAAGTTCTTCAAGATTAACTGGCAAAGGAGGTACATACACTTGATCTTTGACAAACCCCCATAGAAAAAAAATCACAGAGAGTCAGATCTGGCAACCGAGGAGGCCAACGGAGAACACACCGATCGTTGTTAGAAGCCCGTCCACACCAACGTTGTGATAGATGCTCAGTAAGATACTCACGCACTTCCAGATGGAAATGTGGTGGAGCCTCATCTTGTTGAAATAAAAACCCTGGTTTATCTTCATGTAACTGAGGCATCAACCATATCAATGGGCTTCTAACAACGATCAGTGTGTTTTCTGTTGGCCTCCTCGGTCGCCAAATCTGACTCCCTGTGATTTTTTTCTATGGGGGGTTTGTCAAAGATCAAGTGTATGTACCTCCTTTGCCAGTTAGTCTTGAAGAACTTAATAACCGGATCTGTGCGGCAGTGGCTAGAGTTGATCGTGATATGCTCCAGCGGGTGTGGCAGGAGTTAGACTACCGAGTGGATGTTTGTCGCGTGACGCAAGGAGGTCACATCGAGCACTTGTAGCAGTTGATGGACCAAAAACTTGATGAGTTTCTCTTTTTATTGGTATAACTTTCAATAATGTATTTCTCATACTTTTAATAATACAAGGCTATGGAATCGGGTAAAGCCTTTGTAGTAGCCCTGTATGTTACTAATCAGCAATGCATGCAATCTCCTTTGACATAAACTTTGGGAGTTTTCAAGAAAATTGGTGTGGATTGGAAAGAGAGGAGGCTATTAAGTAATCTTTCTATGAAACAAGTCAAAGACATGATAGGTGAAAAAATGTCAGAGGAAAGTGAAATAAAGAGAGGGGTATGACAAGGATGCTCTTGATCAACTACCCTGTTCAACATCTACTTGGAGGATTTAGCAAAGAACTGTTTTCAGAACATGAGAGGGGTGATATGAAGAGGAAGAAGAATAAAGTGCACAAGATTTGCTGATGATATGGCGTTGTTACCAGGAGAGTAGGTAATACTAAGGGATGTGCTATTGGAGCTGAATGACACCTGTGAGCAGTATGAGATAAAACTAAATGCAAACAAGGCGAAGACCACTGTTATCGGAAGAAAAATAACGAATTCGAAATGAGGCAGTGAAACAAGTGGACAGCTTCAAATACTTGAGGTGTACTATAACCAGTAACATGAGCTGCTGCCAGGAAGTAAAAAGGAGGATAGCAATGACAAAGAAAACTTTTAATAGAAAAAGACCATCTTCTGCAGATCTCTTGAAAAAGAATTAAGGAAGAGACTTGTGAAGTGCTTTGTGTGGAGTGTCACTGTATGGGGCAAAAACATGGACATTATGACGAAGTGAAGAGAAACGACTGGAAGCAATTAAAATGTGGATATGTAGAAGAATGGAGCATGTGAAATGGACAGACAAAATAAGAACTGAAGCTGAATTACAGTACGTAAAGTATAGTGCTGAAACTGATCAAAAAGAGAAAAAGAAGTTGGCTGGGTCACTGGCTGAGGAGGATACACCGGAAGGAATGATGAACGGAGAAAAAAGTTTGGGGCAGAAGAAGATATCAAAGATAAACAATATTACAGTATATGGATTTACATGAAGACGAAGAAGGAATGCACAAAAGAAAGGAAGTTTGAAGAATACTGGGTTTGCAGTGAACGACCTGCCCTTGAGCAGTAGATTGTAAGTGAATGAATTAATAACATAACATCAGGTGCATTTGACAACACATGGTGACCGAAAATTCTTTACTAATTAAAATTAAAAGCTGCTTCAGAAGTAAATAAAACAGTCACAAATTACATCCAAGAACGCAAAAGCCAGCTCACCATACGTGACGAGACAATCTTCAAGGTGACAAGAGGGTATCCACAAGGATCAATTTGCAGTCCAGGAGTCTGGGTCATACTATATGACAACTTAATATAACAATGACTCCAGGAAGACTGTATGCTACACATTTACACCGATGCTTTCCTGCTTGTGAAATCAAATATATTTAGATATTTACAGGATATTGCCAACAAAGTACTAGCAACGGTCCACCTATGGAGAAAGACTAAAGTCCAGTCTAATATCACCATAACATCAGCAATGCTAAGATCGAGAAAAAGAAAAATAGAGCCAATCAACATCTCCATGGAAAATACAAGAATTATACCAGTGGACAAACTGAAATACTTAGAATCTATGTAAAGTTTAATTTTTGATCCTACAGAATATATCTGTTATGGTAACAATGGTTATTAGAGGAGAAAAATTCGCCCCGGCACACGGGATCGAACCCGGGTCTTTTGTTCTACGTACCAAATGCTCTTTAACTGCTGAGCTACGCCGAAGTTCAATCATAACATCTAGGCAAAAGTACTATTAAGATTTTTTTACATGTTTCATATTCTAGCTGTGATGCAATGTACGAATATCATGGAATGTAAATAAATACAATACAAGGAAAAAATCAAGTACTTGTAGAGATAATGTCCAGATTATCCACCAGCATCACTTTAACATCAAGATCTAGAGTTAAATTTACAAGATTATAAATGTCAGTGTTATAAACTTGACTACAATGGGTATAAGAAAACTCTATTCTAAACAAAGAGATGGTGGATAAGAATTGCTAATATACATAATATTTTGAAACAAGTGAATTCTATCAAATTCAAAATTAATAGTTAGTATATACTTTCTTTCACACTCATTTTCTAGTTTTTTCAATCTAACCCTCGTAGTATATTGCAGTACCTTCAATTTTCCTTGCAGTATGCACTTTTATTCTACATCTCAGAAAATAGAACTATGCCATATTATAACAGATTTCGGATTTTTACACTCTAAAAGTTGATTTTATGTGCCTAAAATGTGCTCTAAAAATCATATCTAAAATGATCTTTCATCACATCTTACTCAAAATTAATAGACGTATCTTATCTTCTTCTCCTGATGCTACAGTCTAAAGGCTTGCCATACTGACTGGTCCTGAACTAATGCTCTCCAATTGCAAAATCCCAACTTCATGAAATCCTCTTCTATGCATCCAGCCATCTAAATGTATCTATACCTACTATTATTACTTGAGTACAAATTAGGTGTATTAAGTGTCTTAGTCAACCTCTTAGCCTAGTGGTTATCGACATTGGCTCTTGACCAGGAGGTTTCAGGTTTGATGCCTGAATCTGCCAAAGGATTTTTCCTTGTTTGGAAATTGTTCCTCGGTATCTATGGCCTGGGTGTTTGTTTTGCCCTTAGGTTTAAGTTAAATTTAGATAGACATAAGCGTTAGGAGGAGACTACAGCATCCTACCAAAAATCTGCTTCCAATATCCTCCTACAGGATCATCAGGCGTTGCAATCCCATGAACTTACATCCACCCATTAAATGTAAAACTGATAAAGATAAATTCAAGATGAATAGAGGGTGTAACAAAAATGTATGTCAAAACTTTCGGAAAACATTCCTCACATGACATGTAAAGGATGAAAATATGTTATATGAACATGAATTCGGAAATGCTTCATTTCCCTCTTAAATCTCGTTTTCTACAACTCTGCTTATACTGGATGATGTGCAAAATAGGCCTAGTTAGTGGTGACTGTCATCATAGCTACTGTGTAACAATTCCGTACCAGAACAATCTGATTATACGTAAACTCTGTTCATTTCTGGTTAGAATGTAATTACCTACATGCAAATGGAGGTGACAGTGATGTACCATACATTCCTTTCTGTGTGTTTCCTGTATTTCTAGTATTCAGTGTTCTGGTGTGGTGTACACATCATCTGTGATGGCATTCTACACAAAAACAAAATAACTTGCGTATCATACAATGTAAGCAGAGTTTAAAAAAAAAAAAAGAACTCTTAACAGGTGGGGGGGGGGGGGAGGTGTTTCTAAACCCATGTTCATAGAACATATTTTCATCCTCTACATGTGAGGAATGTTTGCCCGAAGTTATGGCATACCTTTTTTCTTACATCCTGTATAGAATCCATTATTTAATTATATTATTTGCAATGTTTGTTTAACATTTTACTGTATTTCAGAACCCCTGAGAACATTGATGTAAATTTTAACTGATAAATATATATTGTTACCTTAATTCCAAAATCTCGTAGCTCACTGTGATGTTGATTTCCACTTTTTGCGCGTTTTTTGAAAGCACATACACAGAGACAGAAGTTTAAGTCCAATATTAGTACTTGTATTTTAAATTAATCTTTACTGCTTTGTCAGTGGATGGATCTTTGGATATACCTTCAAAAACGTGCAAAAAAAAAGTGAAAATCAACATCCAAGCCAGTTACAAGGTTTTTGGAATTAAGGTAATGATATATAAAATACACAAATTGCCCTAAACAATGGTGTATTTCTGTCTCTTTTTTTATCATTTTATCAATTTTACACGGATTGTCTCAGAAATTAAAACAAAAAATTATGCATAATTTACACACCACAGTTTATTCTTCGATTCTTGAGAAGTTTGCCTGTGTATGTAGAATACATCAAATGGAGGACTGTGCTGTATAATCTCGTGGATGTTCTGTATCATAATGCTACAAATAGGGCGTTCCTATACTGACTAATCTCAAGTAGTCATGTACCATCGGCTTATATGATGGTAGTGTGGAGTGCTCATCCTCAGGAAACTAAGCAGTAGAGGATGGAGTTGAACCAGTCTGTATAAGAAGCATGAAGAGACCTGTCTGTACACCGGTGTATGACAACTTGCCACCCATCCATTCCGAATTGAATGTTTTTAGAATTGACCAAATTTATAAATACTCTTTAATGAAATTCTATCATAAAAATAGAATGAAATTTGTAGCTCAGCCACATGATCATAATACAAGACGAAACGAAATTCTTAAATTAGTTGAACCTAAATGTTTCACATCTGCTGCTTTACTACACAGTACAAATTATGGTCCACGTCTATATAATTCGATAATAAAATTTCATCCAGAATTGACTACTTTAAGCAATGAAATTTTCAGATCCAGAATTAAAAAATTTATATGACAGACTTCCCTGTATTTATATTATGTACCATGTATTGTAAAACAAGTTTATTTCTATCCTAAGTTTATTTTTCTATTTTATCTTGGTTACTATATCAACATGGTCTGCACTAACTATACTACTAATAATAATAATTTAATATTAATCCATCAATCTCAACATCGTCTCTTTTTTCACTCAGTTATTACTAGTATTATTATTTACTAATTTTATTATCATCTTTATGTGAGCTTTTTTCTTGTATTTTGTCTACAGAGTATGTATATCTATGTAACGGAACTGTTCCCCGAACACGAGCTTTGCTCTTTCGGGGTATTTTAATGTAACATTTTTATGTATATGTTATTATTAAATAATAGTACATTATGCAACGAGCCTATAATGAAGGTAATTAAGAAGTGAGTATGGATATTTATGAAACGAGCGCAAGCGAGTTTCATAATTTTCATACGAGCTTCTTAATTACCATTATAGGGAGTTTCATACGACTTTTTATGCTCGACCATATTTATAACTTGATATTATTAATTTTATTTGTATTTGACATTGAGCAATGTTCTGTATGTTGTGAGATGTGCGCAGACGCGAAAATATTGATTTTTTCCGAGGAACAGATGTCCACATTGACCTTGCTAGGCCATAAGAATCTACAGAGATAACATTGAAATTAAATTAGACATTGAAAAACGAGATGACAAATTGAATTTGTTTGAATATTATTTACAATTAACGCTAATTATTATAGTAACAGAACATAACCTTCTGCGACAGTATTGGTTTTCCAGCCTCCGTGACTTTTCACTAATTCTCTTTCGATTGCATATCCGAGAATAATCTATACTTGCGGTTTTATAACGGTAGAAAGCTGACCTGTCATTGGCTGAACAGTTGTAACCTGAGTCGTCATTGGCTGAAAGACCTGACCTTTAATGAGTAGGTGTACTTTAATGACATGCATTAAAGGTCTGCTACCAGGTGTATAATTACTACATTTCGGCATGGTCGAGCATAAATAAATAAAATAAATCAACAGAGGTTGAAGTGAGACTGATCTGCATGGGAATGCTCTGTATATGCAACTATAATTTTGATGCAGGTTTTTTAGGGTATTTGTATTGTATCACAGATGTGAAGATATCCATCCAGTGTTTCAGAGCTACATATCAGCTTCAGCATCAGGAAAGGTAGGGAAAGGTGCAACCTATTCTGATAGATATGTGTCCAAGAGTTATTCTTCTATATTATTAGGCAGATTCCGTTCAATTTTGTACAGGTATGTATGAGTAAATTTCAATCGCGAATTGTGCATGATATATAATTTTTACTAATAAATGTATTTTTATTTGAAAGAATTACGGAAAATGGCGATTTACTTTAAATTGGCTAAAAACTTTTTCAAAATGTTGTTCTTACATCATTACAACATGTTCCAAAATGATTGCTCAGATTTTAATACAGTTTGTTTCAGAGAATATGTAAGCTGCAGGAACACAGTCTCAATAGCAGCTAATATCTCCTGGTTTTTTTAAGCATATGGCTACCTTATGCACATCTGCGGCTATTGTAGGAAAAATTGTTAGAAAACTGAGCTATCAGAACCTCAGAAAGCTTTTCGTGTCCTCAATTTCGCAGCCCATTCTTTTGCTGTGACTTCAGGATGAAGAAGGTGAGTTCACTTTCCAGCAAGATGGTGCACCATCTCACTTCCACCATCATGTGTGTGAGTACCTCAATGAGCAACTTCCTCAACGTTGAATAGGCCATAGTACTGTCAAAACCAAACCTTGATGAGGTGGCCTCTTTACTCACCTGACCTACCCACCTTGTGATTTTTTTCCTATGTGGGTACGTAAGTTTCTCCTTTGGCCAATAATCTGCAGGAGCTGCAAGGTGCAATGCAAGGGATATATGGTGACACACTGCAGAGAGAATATCTAGATGGGTGTTGTGTGGTTAAGAGGTTAACAAATCGAGAACTTGAAAGATACCAACAAAACTTTCAGAGATTACCTGTCTATAAGCACTTACTGCATTACTGTAGTGTTAATAGCTACAGAGACAAAATATTGTGAAATTGGAGCAATCATTTTGGGACAAGATGTAATCTTCAATCCAAAAATGCAAACACAAAATGTACGGCTTAGGAATATTTACACAAGTTGCTTTATACATTTAATATTACCCAAACAAGAGCAACAAAAAGAAAGAGACTTTGGTTTTCTTTAAAATACCATAGTCCCGTCGCTATAATTTCCGGCAGCCAATCGCGTTGCAGGTTGGCTACATTTAAACGTGTGCATCTTGTGATTCGCTGAGGAAGACGTTATTCATTTCTTAAGGCTCGATAAATACTTAATATAATCGCCCGCCATTTTGGCTCTTTCGTTGGCGTTCGCAGAAAGCACATGAAGATGTTATTTGCCGCTCAATTATTTGCTGAATTACAGTGCGTTTGATTTATTATCATAGGAGCTACGACATGATAATGTTTAACGGTGTGGCAAATAGATTCCTCATATGGTAGCTTGGCAACGAAAGAACAAAAATGGCGAACGATACTACCTACCTAGACTTTATTGAGCTTCACTTCCTAAGACATAAGCAAAGAGGAGGAGTCACGCCGGGAATAACAGCGTCGCGACATTAACTAATGTCTGCAGAATTATACCTCCAACAGAATGATGATGGTTTACAATGGACAGTGATAAATGATAAAGGAAGGGTAAGGGGAAAAAACGGGAAAGTCAGAGAACAGCATTATTGAGAAAATCGGGTTTTAATACCTAGGACATTCACGGTTTTTAACCATTGCACAAAATGTTTAATGTTACCTTATACAGTAGAACCTCTAATATCCATGGTAATGAAGGGGGTGGGCTGAACGGATAATCGAAATAATCGGCTATTTCGTAAATTTAGTGAAGAATATTTACACTTTCGTAATTTTCTCGATAGTCTTGTATATAAGAAGCTAGGTAGTGGATCATTAGTTCACTAATTTAATTAAGTCTGGTTGTCATCGACAGAATTTTTAGGGGCTAAGGAAACACCTTGTAATGGCTGTCTGTGGAAATATATGGATAGTGGCGGTCTCTTGTTGATTTACATACTTTATACACTCCAATCTCGTATTCTGGTGGGAGATGAGCCACAGTTTCTCTTTCCCCAAACCACTCAATTATTTAAACTTTTTTTTATATTTAGCACAATAAGATTTCTTTTGACACACATAGAAGACATTTTATGGAGAAGTTATACAGTACGACAATTCGAATAGTAGACCATACTGTGTAAGGGAAAAGGCGTGTAATAGCACTCTCTAGAAAAAATAAAGTGCTAATAGAATGTACAGTACTTCATATATTTCTGCAGAAAAAGAAAGTCAGAGAAAGACAGACAGATAATATAACACAATGTGCTCAGTCAGTTTATGGCAGATCACGAATTGGCTGCTTGCACTCTTGCTTTCCCAGTCACTGCCACTGTTAATTCCAGCAATCTCCCATCAGGTTGAGAAAGGTGTTCAGCAGTGTATTTATAAACACACAACAGATCACCTTTATATACCTCAATTCTAGTTAGACTCTGGTTGAGTGCAATTTATTTCTCTCATTTTTTGTGTGCAATGGTCAATAATACATTCAGTGAGGGAAAGTACTATACATAAAAAAATAAGTTTTGTAGCAAAATAGACCAAAAAAACCATTACTTTCTTAGAAAATTCCATGTAGTAATAAAATATTAAATTTAGTTCACAGATTCAACTAAAGAGGTTTGTAAATGACTGAAAAAATCAGAAAAAAAAAGCCAACGTGAAAATAAAGAACTTAATGAAATAGGAGCTACCTTGGATTACAGTCATCAAAAGTCCTCGAGATGTGTGGTACAAGAAACAGGGATTTCTGAAGCACGTGCAAGATAGGAAACAAAAATGTTGAAATTAAAGCCCTACAGAAATCCAGAAGTTCAGGGATTAGTTACAAGATTACAACAGTGGATTTAAGTTTTTTTTTCTAAATGTATACATTAAAAAACTAAAAGCATTTTGACCACAGATTTATTTTTCTTTTCTGATGAGGTTTGGCTTCATCTAAATGGCCAAATAAATAATAATAATAATAATAATAATAATAATAATAATAATAATAATAATAATAATAAAATAATATATTATACATAAATAAATTACACACACTTGTGGGTTTTAGAGAACCCGGAAAGTCATTGCCACCTTTACATGAGCCCACCATAAGTCTTATTTCCAAACCTATCTTAATTCAGTCCCTACCATCATATCCCACCTCCCTTGAACAATTATTCTCCCATCTACGTCTCGGCCTTTGCAAAGGTCTTTTTCCCTCCAGCCTCCCAACTAACACTCTATAAGCATTTCTGGATTCACCCATATGTGCTACATGCTCTGTCCATCTCAAAAGTCTGGATTTAATGTTCCTAATTGTGTCAGGTGAAGAATACAATGCATGCAGTTCTGCGTTATGTAACTTTCTTCACTCTCCTGTGACTTCATCCCTCTTAGCCCCAAATATTTTCCTAAGCACCTTATTCTCAAACACCCTTAACCTCTCTTAACCCCTGTTCCCCTCTCAAAGTCAGAGTCCAAGTAACAACTGGTAATAAAACTTTTTTTTTAATTCTAACTTCTCAACTGAATAATAATAGGCATTCCCTATATTTATTCTGTGTTTAATTTCCTCCAGTGTCATTTATATTTGTTACTATTGCTCCAAGATATTTGAATTTTTCCACCTTTTCAAAGGATAAATTTCTAATTTTTATATTTCATTTTGTACTATCTTCTGGTCACGAGACATAATCATATCTTTTGCCTTTTCGGGATTTACTTCCAAACCTATCTCTTTACTTGCTTCCAGTAAAATTCCCATGTTTTCCCTAATAGTTTGTGGATTTTCTCCTAACATATTCACGTCATCCGCATAGACAAGCAGCTGATGTAACCCATTCAATTCCAAACCCTCTCTGTTATCCTGAACATTCCTAATGGCGTATTCTAGAGCAAAATTAAAAAGTAAAGCTGATAGTGCATCTCCTTGCTTTCGATAATCTCACATTCAGCAAAATTAGTTTATGTTCGTCTGTTGTTCATATAGGACAAGAGGAACTCTATTTCTGGTACGTCCGAAGTTTGTAATTGCACCAACATCGTCACTCCTCTTTTTTATGTTTTCACAATGTCTCTCTAAGACAGACAATTCCTAAGTTTCCACCATTGTTACTTCACAGTCTTACGTAAACAAAAAAGAATAAGTTATGAGTGACTTACATTTAATTTTAACTTTCTTTTCGACTTTAATTAATTAATGTAGTTTTTTCATCATCATCATCATCAGTAGCTCTACAGCTCGGGTTGAGCCTCGACTTCTTTCAGGATTCTTGGCCACCGTTCACCAGTTCTTAACTACAAGCTTTCTCATGTCCTTCATGATACAGTCCTCCACCGAAGTCTTAGTCGTCCAACTCTCCTCTTCCCTTCAACCTTGTATTCCATAATTCTCTTCGGTACCGCATTCTCTTTCATCCTCTTGACATGTCCTGCCCATCTTAGTTTGGAGACCCTAATTGAACGTATTATGTCGGAAGATTTTGTATAGGCTATACAACTCCCTGTTACTCCTCATCTTCCATGTATATCCATCATAACGGGCCCGAAGATTCTTCATAGGACCTTCCTCTCAAATATGTTTTAAGCGTTCAACATCTAATTCTGTCATGGTCCATGTCTCGGAGGCGTACTGGTTTAACTAATGTTTTATAAATTCTATATTTAGTTCCACGAGAAGGCAAACTTGGTTTGAAATGTTTCTGTAGACCAAAATAACTTTTGTTGGTAAGCTGGATTCTCCTCATACTTTCTTCTGTGGTGCTATTAGTATTGCTTACTAGTGATCTGAGGTAGATGAAATTCTGTACTCTCTCAAATTTAAATTCGTCGATAGTGATGTGGGTCCCAGTTGTTCTCTGATTTCTACCTACTACCACATACTTGGTTTTTTGTTCGTTAATTTTTAGACCCATTGCTTTTGCTGAGCTTTTAATAGTCCTAAAAGTTCGCCAAACATCTCTCTCAGATCTTGCCAATGTCTATGTCGTCAGCAAATGCCAATAATTGAACAGATTTATAGAATTTAATGTAGTTATTTAAAAAGAATAAATTCTAAATATATCACAACTGCATGTATCTTTCTTTTTCACTTAAATTAATCAAGTAAATAAATATAAATATATTTTATACATTTCTCTGAAATTTATGATTAGGAAAATTAAGCTCACTGGCTATTTTGCTCTGTATCTCATTTTTAGTTTCGTTTTCATGTAATCTTCATGGACAGTGTCATATAGTACTGAGTATTCTCTCACAACTTCTACTAATCGCTTCATATTTGAATGTTTTCACACTGACTCTGTAGAAAAAACTGTGTTCCTCGCACAACTAAACTCAGGACCCTGTTAGCCTTCCCCTCTTCTGTCCTTCAGCTGGGTCCAACCTGCGGTGCATCATTCTTTCCTGCTGTTTATAAATTTTTTGGCTAGGCTGCTCTCTGCTGCACTGTGCTGGGCTGCCTTCCATATGCAGCCAGTATCAGAGTTGTTTCGTGAAGTCACAGTGAATATCATGAAGTTAGCATCATGGAGTCAGAGTAGATTTTACGAAGCTATAATCATAGAATAAGAGGAGGTATCATGAAGTTAGTGATAGTTGGTAGTCCGGAGGGAAAAGACCTTTGGGGAGGCTGAGGTGTAGGTGGGAGGATAATATAAAAATAGATTTGAGGGAGGTGGTATATGATGGTAGAGACTGGACTCATCTTGCTGAGAATAGGAACCAATGGCAGGCTTATGTGAGAGCAGAAATGAACATCCGGATTCCTTAAAAGCAATTTGTAAGTAAGTGTTGAAATGTGTCTTTGTTCTTTGTGCATCTGTTGACGCAGAAAGGTTTTTCTTAATATATAATTTACATGTTGAGAGACCGCAGGAAGAAAATAATATTGTCAATTCTGCTATGCTTTCATTCCACAAATAGAAACAGCAATGTTACATAATACAAATAATGTTTTTTTTCCCCCTCAGTATAATAAAGTTGTGTTTAATTTTAATACGTAGAAAAATTGTTGTATGAAACCTTTTTTTTAATTATTTTGACGCCTAATACTTAATACAGTGAAACCTGTTCAAGACGGAAGTGACATGGTCCTAATTTTTTTTCCGTTGTGGACAGGTTTCCGTGTTATTCAGGTGTGAAGTTAAAATGGAATATTTTATCATTTGCATAAATGAAAACCAAAATGGCTTGCCGCAAATTGTAGGAATTACAAAATATTCCGTTTAACACTACTGACATTAAATCAGCTTCCTGTCAGTTAGTTAAATGGTGAATGATCTTGATGAAAATCTCATTTGTGTATAAATTGTATCGTAACTCACACTGTAAAGTTTATTAATTACACTAAATTTAATATCTAACACTATAATATAATACTGTACTGTATATTACAGCACATTATTTAATTTGACTAGGAGTCTAGAAGCCTTGAATTCTGGATTATCTAATTTCTTTGGCAGTTCAAGGCTTTTCTTTACAGAATAGGTCCAGAAATTTCCATGATCTTTGAAAGGGCAGGAACAATCCACTTCCACAACAGTTCATTTATTTCTATGTAACCAGTTGTTTTCTCTTTCTTTTTATGTCACCATTATTGACCCCAAGCCACTCACTCATGATACAGCATTTATTTTTGAAAGTGTTAAGTTACACCTGAGTTTTCCATTCATAAATTTCAACATTATTTTCCATACTCTTCGTTTCTCATTTTCCTCGATAACTTTTACTTCATCAATTAATGATAGTGCAACATTTTTACACAACTTTTTTTTTATCACGAAATCGCTAATACACTAGCGTTTGGCTATGACAGTACAGGAGTGAAACATTGAACATCTTTGAAGGGACTAGTCTGCCTAGTCAATAGGGTAATAAAATTTATGACCATCAGGCCAACACACCCTCGCACCCTCAAAAATTTTACAAAGAAAACTCGTTTTTATTTTAGTGACCTACTAGTATTTCGTACATTCCTTGAAAGCACATACTGTTTCAAAATATAGTTTACATTAAAGTAGTGTGTCCAAAATATTATTTCCGTTTTGAACAATAGCAGACAGTTTCCGTTTCCACGTTGGACAATTTCAGTTTTACTCAGGAAAAATTACACATAATACATATGAATTTCGCTGGGACCAATAAATTGTTCCGAAATAGACAGGAGTCCGGATTATTCAGGTTCCGATTTGAACAGGTTTCACTGTATATGGTAATTTTTTCACGTAAATATCACTTCCCAATTTATACGAAATTATTGTGATTATCTTACAACTAATTACGCGATATATATATATATATATATTTCGAAATTCTGTGGTCTCTAGCCCATGATGTAAGTTACTCCTAGCAGTTGATAAAATGTCGTAAAATAACCAATTAAAAAAAGGCGTTACTTGTCGACTACAACACGAAGCAAGTAAACAGCAAACAACTAAGGCGGATTAGTTCAACAGGGCACGACTCACGTCACCTTTTATTATATACAGTAGAGGGACTCTAGAACACAGTTAACCTGAAACCACTTGCCTCTCTCCCATGGACCACTAAGTTTCACTCCCTGGTTATGACAAAAAATCAGACCCTTAACAATATGCTTCCAGCTATGGTGCATTCAGAATAGTGGGGAAAAAAACGGGTTTCGTTAAAATGGTGCACATCTCATTCACAATCTCCCCTTGTTAAATCAAGTACGCTCAAACATACAGAACCAATGTTAGCATCACACAATTCATTTGACACTCGATGTACAATGTCAACTCATGGTCCCTCAGAAATATATGGTGACTTTGTTTATTTCATCTTTCAAATATTGCAAGCTTTAGTATAGTCGTTATTAGTGCCTTCGTCAATTTTGCTTCAATTCAAGTTCGTTCATATTATATTTTTCCCCATATATTTTTCATGCACAAATATTCAGTTTTCAGGGGGAGGAAAAAAAAAATTTCTGGAACATGCTCTTAAATTATGATGCCAAATTTGTCACTATCCATTTGCGTTCCTTATTGAGATGATTTGAATCTTATTTGAAGGAAAAATTCAGCATTTGCATTTAGTAGCTAAAAAAAACAGAATAAGGAAAATTCTTCAGTTAGTCATTAATTAATATGTACGAGATGTGGCTATTACATAACAGAACTGGGCACCCCTGAAGCTGTACACTTATTGTAGTGCAGAGCTGATGTAGGGTAGTTGAATTTGATGCTTCTGGATGGAAACAACATTTGATCCATCTTTCTTTGTGGTTTACTTTGTCTCCGAGCTGTGGTGAAAAAGAAAACTGTTGTGTCATCTTACAAGGATCATGGTGATCTGAAAATCCTTGTGAAATTTAAGAAATCTCCAATGCAGGGTTTGAAACTATTAAAGATGTGTACAGCGATAATGTTATGTCACATGTGTGTTTCAATGGCACAGATGATTTAAGGCTAGTCTACTACAAACCGAGAACAGACACGACAATGTGAACGAGAATGGAAATATTGTTAAAATAAAGGTATTTAAATGTGAGCATTCACAATTAACGAGAATGATTGTCAGGGCCTGGGAACAGTAACATAAGAGTTGGCCAAGTTTTAACTTTGCCATTCTCGTTTCCGATCACAGCATTAAATTATTTGATCATCGTATATTTTGTAGCAAAGTGGCTGTAACATAATTTCTTCTTCATCCATTGCTTGTAACTAATCCAGAAATTCAATAGAATCATTTTCCATATATGCTACGTGTATATGTGACTATCACTTGAATTGAATTCTTAAATATTCCATGCCATAAATTTCGAAGTCAGTAACCTGTGTTTATGTTGACTGGCTTGACCTCATGAAAGAATGCTATTGGTGAAGTATACACAATAGCATCAGAATACATAATATCGACTTTACAAATCGTTATTGACATACATATCAATAGCTGTTTCCATTCTCGGTTTATTGTGAATAAAAAAATCTTCACATTCACGTTCTTTGCTTCCGTTCTCGATCCCACTTTATTGTGAACCAGCCTTAAGTGAAGATCGAGGAGGTGGCAGGTGATGAATTTTTATTTTATTGGGTTATTTTACGACGCTGTATCAACATCTAGGTTATTTAGCATCTGAATGAAATGAAGGTGATAATGCCGGTGAAATGAGTCTGGGGTCCAGCACCGAAAGTTACCCAGCATTTGCTCGTATTGGGTTGAGGGAAAACCCTGGAAAAAACCTATCCCGACCAGGATTCGAACCCGGGCCACCTGGTTTCGCACCCAGACACGTTGACCGTTACTCCACAGGTATGGACGCAGGTGATGAATGTCCAAGTTGCCCTGTAACTTCAAAACTGATCAAAATGTAAAAAAATTAACAACATTATGCAGAATGATTGCAGACAAGCCAAACATAGACAAAGACACAGAAAGGCAAAGACTGCATGATCAGTTGAACATGACAAAAGTGAGTGCAAAAATGGTCCCCAACATGGTAACAAAGAGATATCAGAAAAATATTTGCTCTGACACTGAGTGATTCACAGAATAACCGGACTTACTGAAAAATGCCATCACATGTGATGAAACATGGATTTTTTCAGTATGATCCTGAGACAAGGTGGTAATAATTAGGCCCCGGGAAAAATATTGCTATCAGCTTAGTGTGCAACATAGCATACCTGCTTTGAGAGGGATTGGGTAAATAACGATAGACAGCGTGACGTTGGCAGTAGTACAGTTTGGTTCATGAGAAATGAAGTAATATATGAAAGTCTCATTATTTGTGTGTCCTGTTGACTAGTTTCCAGTGATTAGCTATGAAGCTTACAAAGTGCAATTCTAATGTATTCTCAATAAGGGAATTGGACGTTATCGCATGCAAAGTAATGGTAAGAATAGCCTATCTTCAAGCAGTCATAAATGTAATACTATATATCACAGCTCTTTCATTTTTTTAGTGATATATGTATATACATTAAGCTTTAAAATGAAAGAATGGTTAATCTAGTGTAAATCTTACCGTTAAATTAATTTTTGAATTTAAACATATTTTTTATATAAATTCACTACATGCCTGTGATTAGGTACACACTATTCACTTATCCTAGCACACATTGAATTAAAATTTTGGCCACTTACTGCTAACAGATACTAAAACACACCCTACTAAAATTATTAAAATATCTGTAATATTAGGCCTATGGGCATAGGGCTTATACTAATCTTAATTTTTTTTTTAACTTATTGACGGGGATGATTGCTATAAGCCCTACACTCATAATATTACAGATACATGAATAATTTTAGTAGGGTATGTTTTAGTATCTATTAGCAGTAAGTGGTCAAATTTTCAATTCAATATGTGCTATAATAAGTGAATAGAGTGTACCTAATCACAGACATGTAGTGAATTTATAAAAAAAAATTGTGCTTAATTTAAAAAATTAATTTAAGGATAAAGATTTAGTCTAGAGTAAGCATTCTTTTTCACTTTAAAGCTTAATATGTATACACACATAGCTAACAAAAATGAAAGACCTCTGATAAATAGTATTATATTTATGACTGTTTGAAGCTAGGCTATTTTTACCATTATTTTGCATGCGATAATGACCAATTCCTCTTAAGAGACCTAAATATTTCATTGTACTTGACATACTGGTAATATTATTTATGTATTGATGCGTTGCAATGGACTATGGCATGCATGTGCAAGATATGTAACGTGTATCATAACGTGTTTCAAGAAACTTAGCAGATTTCTTCATATAGCTTGCAGCATCTGTAACATAAAGTAACACATTTTCGAATTGCACACATGATGGCCATAGCAACTCCATAGCAATATCAAAAAGTTCACATATGGTGCAACAATTAACCCTCGCTAACACTTCACTCATTAAGAGATAGGGTCTACAGCAACATTCCGCACTGAGGGCATTCACAACCACATTTGCAACGTGACGTCCAACGGAGTCCATGCTTTCATCTATAGAAAGAAACCCATATCTTCTCATTTTGCAATTTACACTTCACTTCACGCAGACATTTCTCATATGCATATTGCACATACTTCTTCTGCAGTGTTGCTTCTTTAGGAATTTGTCTTCCAGTGAACTTTTCTGAAACATCACGGAGTTTCGCGTTTTCTAATTGGTTTAATGGAATATTTGAAGCAATAAACGCGTCACACATATCTTCGTATAATGGTCGTTCAAGTAGTTATGAAGGAGATTCCTGCTGTACCTTGCTTAAATTCTGTTGTCTGTTACATGCGCGTTTATGCTTATTGCTATTTATATGCATGCCATGTCGGCTGCCAATTTCACGTGACACAATTCACAAAACAGTTCATTACCATGGATGGAAAAAACATTTTATTGACGAACATATTTCCTTAGTGCTTCTATCTTGCGTACTTTTGGTCTCGGCATTCTGAAGACCCGCGTCGACTACTTTTGACTGTATTGTACTAAGCTGCGCCGGCACTACTCCTAGCTGCACAGTGATGCGTGGGGGAGTCCTCGGTTCATAAACATTAGCTATACTACATCACGCATTTCCCTGTAAGCAATACTTTCTCCGGTGTCTAGTAATAATGCACTGGAAGACCCTTTCTTCGCCAAGATTGAAGAAAGCAAGAATGAGCAAGAATTATGTGATGGTTACCATTTGTTATTAACAAATGCTGAGACTTTTCTTTGGCATGATCATGATTAAATGGATACCTGAGGGACAAACTAAATCAGATTGAGGTCCTGACCAAGTTAAGGAAATGAGTGAGGAAGAGAAGATCGGATCTGTGAAACAACAACTCATGGAGTCTGCATCAGGACAATGCGCCAGCTCTCAATATCCTCCCTGTGAAGCAGTTTTTAGTGGACACATTCCTGTGCTCGAGCATCCTCCATATTCGTCAGTCCACACCTGTGGAGTAACGGTCAGCGTGTCTAGCTGTGAAAGAAGGTGGCCCAGGTTCGAATCCCGTTACCTGGTTGAGGTTTTTTCGGGGTTTTCCCTCAACCCAATACGAGCAAATGCTGGGTAACTTTCGGTGCTGGACCCCAGACTCATTTCACTGGCATTATCACCTTCATATCATTCAGATGCTAAATAACCTAGATGTTTTTTTTTTTATTGGGTTATTTTACGACTCTGTATCAACATCTAGGTTATTTAGCGCCTGAATGATATGAAGGTGATAATGCCGGTGAAATGAGTTCAGGGTCCAGCACCGAAAGTTACCCAGCATTTGCTCGTATTGGGTTGAGGGAAAACCCCGGAAAAAACCTCAACCAGGTAACTTGCCCCAACCGGGATTCGAACCCGGGCCACCTGGTTTCGCGGCCAGACGCGCTGACCGTTATTCCACAGGTGTGGACACCTAAATGTTGATACAGCGTCACAAAATAACCCAATAAAATAAAATATTCGTCAGATATGGATCCATGTAACTTCTGTCTGTATTCGAAAGTGAAAAGTGTATGGAAAGAAACACACTTTCAGTCTGTGGAAGAGATAAGTACGAAAATGGCACAACTGTTGAGGATAACATATCAGATGCAGCACTGCTTTCAACAATGTGCAGCAGTGTATAGATAGCAGAGGGAAGTATACTCAAGGAGAATAAAGGCAAGTTCTAATATTTTTGCGATAAAGCACATTTTTCTCAGCAGTCCCGACATTTAATAACCACACCTTATAAGTATGTCTCCTTATAATATTTGTATGTCAGGAAACTAGGCTATACAGGGTGGATGGTAATCTCTGCACCAAAATGAAACTGGTAATAGGTCATGAGGAGAGATTTGAAAAATCTAAAGAAGTTTTTCTCTAACATTTACTGTTTTAGAGGAGCTACTGTAATAACTCTAAGCAGCACGGCCTGCACTCTTACATTCCCCTCACACTCCACTGAACTCAGTTGGTGACACGCGACAGTGTGCTGCATTGCAAGATTTATTTCAACAATGTTTGCTATTATACAATTTAAATTCATGGCTGAACAGTTTAATTTGCAAAAAAAAAAAGATTCGAAATATTAACTGTTCAGATTATTTTAACTATCTGCTTGTATAGCAATCAGCCATTTCTCTTGGGCCATTACAATAAGAGAGCTGCAAACATTGCGAAAAGACTATTTTTTTCCTGTTTAACCGTGCTTCATCAAAAGAAAATTATAATAAAAGTTTTGTTATAATTAACATGTAGAAGTCCACACCTGTGGAGTAACGGTCAGCGCGTCTGGCCGCGAAACCAGGTGGCCCGGGTTCGATTCCCGGTCGGGGCAAGTTACCTGGTTGAGGTTTTTTCCGGCATTTCCCCTCAACCCAAGATGAGCAAATGCTGGGTAACTTTCAGTGCTTGACCCCAGACTCATTTCACCGCCATTATCACCTTCATCTCATTCAGACGCTAAATAACCTAAGCTGTTGATTTTTATTTTATTGGATTATTTTATGACGCTGTATCAACATCTAGGTTATTTAGCATCTGAATGATATGAAGGTGATAATGCCGGTGAAATGAGTCCGGGGTCCAGCACCGAAAGTTACCCAGCATTTGCTCTTATTGGGTTGAGGGAAAACCCCGGAAAAAACCTCAACCAGGTAACTTGCCCCGACCGGGATTCGAACCCGGGCCACCTGCTTTCGCAGCCAGACGTGCTGACCGTTACTCCACAGGTGTGGACTATAAGCTGTTGATAAAGCGTCGTAAAATAACCTACTAAAATAAAAAATAAAACATGTAGAATCACCTCTTAAATTTTGGTGCAGTGGTTACCATCCAATCTGTGGTGTAATTTTATTAATATTTTCATTTCATATAAATAATTATGAACACGTCCTGTAAATTATACTTGCAAAAGAGAAACATATGACTCATAAATACGCACTCAAACTTCACATGATGTAAATCTCATCATGGGTATGTAATGTAACTTCTTTCAACATGAAAATGTATCAAATCGAATAAAAAAAAAACTAATAATTTCTTTCTTGATATTTAAAATGCGAAATATCAAATACAACCAAAATAGCATTCTCATCATTCAGTCTTCTAGTCTTCAGATGATTGCTGTAACATGCACTGATAGCATACATACATTTCACAGTAGTCGAAGTAGGATGTTCTCCATTTATCTGGAAATTCCATGCCTATGATCTCTTGAAATGTAAGAAGAAAAAAACACACCCGAAAACAAATTTTTCACTCACACTCATACCTCGAAATCACGTTCCTCAGTTTTCATTCAACATTTTTTTCACTTTCACACATTATAAAATAGTGATAAATAAAAAATAAACAGAAAAGGATAATTAAACTTAACATTCCTAAAGCACGCACATTTATCTTTCCATTCTGAGAAAGCTTTATATCACACAACAGTTACAAATGCA
Organism: Periplaneta americana; assembly: GCF_040183065.1. Classification (NCBI taxonomy): domain Eukaryota; kingdom Metazoa; phylum Arthropoda; class Insecta; order Blattodea; family Blattidae; genus Periplaneta; species Periplaneta americana. The sequence goes on from NC_091119.1 coordinate 183,432,219, forward strand.
TTTACCAACATTCACCACTCTGCACTCTACCACTAGCAGGCAGGCTACTGGCACAAATATTCTGGCTGTCAGAACTGATCCACGCAAACTATATGTTTCATGGAGAAAAAAAAAAATACACATTTCAACCAAAAATCAACTGTAACGTCTTCAAAATATAATTTTAGAAAAAATTGATAAAAAAACAGATGTACAATTATTTTAAAGCAAAATTTTGATCAATTCTAAAATTCTTGAATAAACTAGCTTTTTTTTTTTTTAAATAAGCTGCAACCAATTTCAGAAAAAATTTTCCTTTGTAACTTTATCATTTTTAACCATGTAAACATGTGCATATGCTTTACTTAAAATTTACCACTAGGCACTCCATATACCAAATTGAGACAAATAAGAACAGGAAATCCAAGTGGTAGATAGAGGACAACATCGGAAATGAAATAACAGACAAAGAAATACTAAACAGATGGACGAAATATGTAGAAGAGTTATGTGAGACGAGGAATTGTCCAGATGACTTAGCTATAGAAGACGAAGCCATATTAAAAGATGAAAAAGAATTTTCTACTTTACGGGAAGAAGTTGAACTAGCACTTTGGGAAATGAAGAATGGGAAAGCAACAGGAGTGGATGGAATCCCCATTGTATTAGTGAAATGCTTGAATGAAGACAAGAAGGAAATTCTATCATTATGCAACAAAATATATGAAAAAGGCAAATGGCCTGAAGACTTTACGGAGACAGTGTTGCTTTCAATACTGAAGAAAAATAATGCCAAGAAATTTAACGAGTTCAGGTCTATCAGCCTGATATCACATTCTGCGAAGATTCTCTTACGAATAATACTGAACTGATGTCTATACTCTAAGACGAAAAAACAGTTGGAAGAAGAGCAGTTTGGCTTCAGGAAGGGAAAAGGTATGAGAGATGCAATTGGACTGCTAAGAACAATCAGCAAAAGATACCTAGAGAAGAATAAAGAAGTGTATGTAGTATTTGTGGACTCAGAAAAGGCTTTTGACAGAATGGATTGGGGATCCTAAAGGAAAGAGGTGTGGATTGGAAAGAAAGAAGACTATTCAGTAATCTTTACATGAAACGAGTCAAAGTCAGGATAGGAGAAGAAAAAATGTCTGAAGGAAGTGAAATAGGGAGGAGTACATCAAGGATGCCCTTTATCACCTACCCTGTTCAACATCTATTTGGAGGATTTAGTGAATAACTGTTTTCAGAACAAGGGAGTAGTAATAGCAAAAAGAAGAATAAAGTGCATAAGATTTTCTGATGATATGCTGTTGTTAGCAGAAGAGGAGATGAAAATAAGGGATATGCTACAGGAGATAAATAACAGCTGTGAACAGTATGGGATGAAGATAAATGCAAATAAGACGAAGACCATGGTCATAGGAAGAAAAATAAAGAAGGTAAACTTGAAAATTCTAAATGAGGCAGTAGAGCAAGTGAAAAGCTTCAAATATTTGGGATGTACTATAAGCAGTAACATGAGCTGCTGCCAAGAAATCAAAAGGAGAATAGCAATGGCAAAGGAAGCTTTTAATAGAAAAAAGGACCATCTTCTGCAGACCTCTGGAAAAAGAACTAAAGAAGAGACTAGCGAAGTGCTTTGTATGGAGAGTGGCATTGTATGGGGCAGAAACGTGCACATTACGACGAAGCAAATAGAAGCCTTTGAAATGTGCATTTAGAGAAGAATGGAACGTGTGAAGTGGACAGAGTGAGAAATGAAGCTGTGTTGGAAAGAGTGGGTGAAGAAAGAATGATGCTGAAAGTGATCAGGAAGAGGAAAAGGAACTGGGTGGGTCACTGGCCGAGAAGAAACTGCCAACTGAAGGATGGTGAACAAGATAAGAGTTTGGAGCAGAAGATATCAGATGATAGACGACATTAAGATATATGGATCATATGAAGAGAAAAAGAAGACAGAAATTAGGATAAATTGCAGAAAGATGGGTTTGCAGTGAAAGATCTGTCCTTGGGCAGAACATTAAATGAATGAATTATTTCATCTCTACATCAGTCCAAAATCTCACTTTTTTTTTTTTTTTTTAATTTAACAATGTATTTGTAAGTACCTTCAAATTCTGAATAAATGTTATGTAATATATTCATTCATCTACAGCCAGAATATCTGTGACAAAATTTATAACGGACAACAAACAACAGTTTTACTTTTTTATATATATACAAGTATATATAAATGTACACATTTTGAATGGCAGAAGTAAATGTTACATTTGACTGTAGTATACACACTTTCTACAAATCACACACCACACACACTTAAATCACTCACCTCCATTTGGTGTTGAAGTCTGGATGCTCTAATTCTCTTGATGCCATGTAGTTTAGGAAATGAACATTTTATTTATCTCTTTTATCTTCATACAGAGGAGTTGTAGTTACAAATTTTTACTCAAATTTTATTACACATGTTACCATACAATGAACTTCTTGAGATTTGCAAAAATATTTTTGAACATAAAAGACATAAACCAAAGTGTTTACAGTCTGCTAATATTTTGACTTCATTTCTCCACCTCTACTTCCAGAGAAAAAAAAATAACTCTTTAAAAAATTAGCAATCAGAGGTTGGCATAAAATTTACCAATCTTTCAGTTTAATTTCACTGATAATTTTTTAAGGGACATAAATTTGTGATTATACTTTATATATACTTTATAATGCAAGAACTTCAGTTCGTCAGCAAATATCAACTGCAGTGGAAGGGTTATTTCGAACGAATGGATCGATGCAGAATTCCAAAAGCACTGTTTCATTACCATCTACATGGCAAAAGATCTCTAGGTCGTCCAAAGAAGAGATGGACTGAAAATTCTATTTTGAGACCATAACAGGCCACTCAGCCTAATACTTGTTAGGAAGACGACGACCTTATATCTACTCCATCCCAGAGCTTTTGGCGTAAACAGACAAAGCGGCAGGGAGCATACAAAGGAATAAAGACACAAATGAAACAACCACTCATCAACTCAGAGTGCAACACAAATTTTAAATATGTAGCATAGAACTGATAAGTTTGATGAAATTGCTTTAAAAAAAGTAAAGACTTCAATTTTAAAAGCATTAGAATGTAAATTGTATTAGTGATATCCACCACAGGAGGTAATAGTACATTCTTTCGTGCAAGATCGTGCGTTATTTGGTTGGTTTCCGCACAAAACCAATCTGCGGAAAGTTTAAAATTCCACATTCAGTATTCCCAACCTAACACACATAACAATTTCCCTCTTCTTATCGCTTAAGTGACATATTGATTTTACTGCTTTAGGCTTTTAACATATTATTTTTAGAGACGTTCAATATAGTAATAATTATAAATTGGAACTTACCACTGCAATTTCACCTAAATCGCACTGTTAATTATTGTTTTTAAATATTTGCAAAAATTAAGTAAACTCTACAACTCCACTAAAGTTACTGCATTCGTGATGCAAGTAACATTAAGGAAGCCGTGAAAAAATCAACAAGATTCCAGACTCTTCATGGCGGCTACTTTGACCGGCAAAATTAAACTTGCCGATGTTATTACTGCAGTATGTTATATAAATAATATTGTTAAAATATTAAAATGAAAAATAAATCATTACATAACCTTACCGTTTGTTTTAAGTTCGCATTTATAGACTGGGGGGAAAAAAAAGAGAGGTATATCACGGCCTGCTGGAGTATAGTAAACAAAGAAAACATTTTAAAGCAACAATGTTGAAGACAGTTTTTTTTTTTTTTTTTTTTTTTTTGCAAATTTGCCGTCATTGAACAGAAACCAAGATGGAGATTTCATTGCAACTAATTAGAAATTCCTCTTTCAGGTATGTAATAAACGATCTTCGCACAAAATAATGTACGATACACGAGCAGTATGTTTTCTTACAATTCTCGGAAATTAAAAAAGCTCAACTACATTTCGCTTTTTCAAACTTTTCCTCGAACATGAAAACTTCAACATACCGCTCTTGTAACGCATATTACTATTATGTTAATGGAAGAGTTGTTAACACTAGCTGCAACAGTTAAAAAATGGAAACGCTAAATTTCTATATACTTGTGCCCTGAATCGTAGCTATATGCAAACGTGCTACCTGCTTTACTGGAGTTCACAATGAAGGAACATATTTTTTAATGAATTATTTCAAAATTGTGTCAACAAAAAAAATTTTTTGTGACAGTGACAAACCATGAATAGCAGTGTAAGACCCTGAATACATTAAGAGTATTTTGAAGCATAATACATTTCCACAGCAGGAAAAATTTATGAGAATATCACAACTTAACACACCATTAGAAACTACAGAAAGGATAATAATAAATTATGGTTTATTTAACGACCCTCGCAACTGCCGAGCTTATATCAGCATCGTCAGTGTGCTGAAACTTTGTTCCGCAGGAGTTCTTTTACATGCCAGTAAATCTACTGACATGAGCCTGTAGCATTTAAGCACATTTAAATCCCATCGACCCAGGCCAGGATCGATCCTGCAACCTCAAGCACAGAAGGACAGAGCTATACCGACTACACTACCCAGGTCGACACTACAGAAAGGAAAGGAAATACAAACTGGTAGGTTCATTTGAGTACACAATGTTTTTATTAGAACCCAATCAATAGGAGTGTATCACAAGAAGAAGTTAATTCAGCTTATAAGTGAACAAAAAATCTGTGGTGCAACAGACCAACCAGCTGACTGCTGACCTCACATCCACAAGCTTCAGTAGAGATGAACAATCAACTGATATGGGGGTACTGTAAGGTCAGAACAATGATCTTCACAGCTTATAAAACCGTGTTTCACTAATGACTGTAGCTCCATAAATTCAACACGATGCTGGATTGGCAGCACTCCCCATATACTAGCCGAAATTTCATAAGAAAAATTTTCCCCCCTCAGTACTCATTCCATATTGTTAGTTGAAAGAGTCAGTGAATTCTGAATAATGGAATGCGTGATATTCTATGCAAAGTACTACATCATTCCCTCAATTTCTCACCATATGCTTTTTCTCGCAAAACAACAACTAAATCACTTTGCCAAAAGCTCTAGGGTAGACTTCAGTTTAAGTGAATTATAGCCAATTTTTATATTAATGAAGTTTCATTTCTGCTCCACTCAGGTTCAACATATTTCCCGTCCTTCAAGGTAGGTATTTCTTTATTTAAGAACTTTAAAATACAGAAACTCTTTATAATTTATAACACCTTAACAACAATGGAAGAAAACAGAAGAAATCAAAATCTGAAAAACCAGCCTGGCAACCATTTCGTTTACTAATAAGCTTACAGAATCTGCTGGAATTCAAGTTTCTATTCTTTGATCAGAAGTCATCATCTGATGGACTACTCAACTCTCTCCACCTTCTTCCTCAATCTGATCACAGTTTTCAGTTACTGCCATGATCTCTAATACACAAAGTGTACTCTTCTGTACACAATTAACAGTAAATCATTTTCTCAAGAATATTTATACAGATTTCCTTAAAAATACCATGATTTTAAGTATTTATAATTTTATGGCAGAGAAAATTGTAATGTTGCATAGTTTAGTGATGAAAGTGTATTTAAGGGAAGACTCCAGTGAAAATCATGAAACTTTTTCCAAATTTTTTTTTTAGCTATTTCACTTATTCAGAATTTATATTTTCATACCTCAAATGGATTCAGCTCAATTCTGATTACAAATACTCGTATGTTTACACTTTTTAAATTAAGGCTGGAAGGGGGCGTGGAATTTAAAGAGCTGTCAAAATTGTTTTTCATCGAAGAATTCTTTTTTAAAATTTCTGATTACAAATCTAGTAACTTTTTGTTGGCTCCCTGAAGTTACTAGATGAATGTAGCGGAAGAGAATATTAATTTACATAAATATTCATTTTATTTTCAAACCTATTTTTCTGTGTTCATTTTTGTTGATTCAACACCAACTTTCTTATGCCAAATATTAATCAATCTGGATGAAATTTTTACTGCAAGTATTTATGAGGCAGCTGCATGTTTCTATGCATTTATTTTGTGGGAAATGCTACTAGTTCATTTTATTAATATTAAGAAAAATATTAATAAAATAAACTAGCAGCATTAAGAAGAATATTAATAAAATAAACTAGCAGCATTTCTCACAAAATAAATGCATAGAAACATGCAGCTACCTCATAAATATTTGCAGTAAAAATTTCATCCAGATTGATTGATATTTGGCATAAGAAAGTTGGTGTTGAATCAACAAAAATGAACACAAAATAGATTTGAAAATAAAGTGAATATTTATGTAAATTAATATTCTCCTCCGCTACATTCATCTAGTAACTTCAGGGAGCCAACAAAAAGTTACTAGATTTGTAATAAGAAATTTTAAAAAAGAATTCTTCGATGAAAAACAATTTTGACAGCTCTTTAAATTCCACGCCCCCTTCCAGCCTTAATTTAAAAAGTGTAAACATACGAGTATTTGTAATCAGAATTGAGCTGAATCCATTTGGGGTATGAAAATATAAATTCTGAATAAGTGAAATAGCTAAAAAAAAATTTGGAAAAATTGTCATAATTTTCAGTGGAGTCTTCCCTTAAAAATTTTACTGATAACTTATTCAATATTATTTTGTCATCATGGTTTCCTTGCAGCAAAAATCACAGCCAATATTATTGTGGTATGATAAATCTGAAGTACAGTGTGAATTAAATGCAGCAATGAAATAAGAGAGAATAAGAGAAGCAAGAGGTGGCGAGGGACATGTAAAGGAGTGAAAATTCACTGAGAAGCTAGGCACAAAAATGAAGACATTTAATGCATTCAGGAAGTATTCTAATAGAATCCAGGAAATTTGTCGCCCTATTGAGTCCTCAGCTTATTATCTGTAGTGTTCTTTACAAAAAATTTTCTTTAAAACTACAAATACAGTGAAACCTCTCCTTACGGGCACCCCCAAGATACGGACACTCCTCAAATACGGACAGATTTTTATGTCCCAGCTGAAATAATATAGAAATAATGATAAATTTAACTCTCGTTTACGGACACTCTCAGACACTGACATGGACAGCTGTTTCACAGTCCTAAAGCTTGGTCTATTCCTGACTGCGGACAGAACTTAAATTTTAAGACCTAATGTGTTACAAAAATGGAAAATTAAGTTTTGAGAACTGTACAGAAATTCCTTAACATGAAAGAAGACAATAAGGGCCCTATTCATAGACATTCTTAGCGTGGGCTTTCGGTGGATGATCAGCGAACTAACGCCTTTCATATTCATAAACCAGTGTTAGCGATATGATATGAATCCTGTTTAGCACTCTCGTAGCACGGGCTAGCGGTATGTCTATGAATAGCACCCTAAGGGTCTCTTAGGCTACCACCAGCCCAGCCGGCTACCCCTTGTTATCTGCAAGAGGGTGGATAAACAGAGTCATAAAATTTAACCTGTCTGATGGGTCCAAGGTTTCCGCGATCGTGAAATTGTATTCGACACATGATAGGGTTAGTAGGATTATTCGCTTCACTTCAATCAGTTGTTCTGTTTCGAGAGACATGGCACCTGAACATAAAGGCTAAGTTGAAAACTGTGAATTACAGTACTACATAACTGTAGACCTAGAATAAAACTGCATGGCACAGTACTGTATTTTCCTTTTTCGGTCTTATCTACTGTAGTTGAAAGTTCCAAAGAATTTACTGTAGTATACTGTATTTAGAATTAAACTATCGTAATACATTTAATTTAAAGCGTGAAGGAATACATAATGCACATTATAAATTTACTGTTAGATTGCGGAGCCTCCCTCCCAATAAAGGACACCTCCCAGATGCGGACAGATTGCTATGTCCCTTCGATGTACGTTAATGAGAGGTTTCACTGTATCAGGTACTTGAGAAATCATTTAACACAGCAACAGCTAAGATTTGGGAGTTTAAAGGCAATGTGTAATAAAGACAGGAAAACAATTTTTGAACTGCACTAACTTTACAAACGAGGTGACATTTCATTTACATGGACATACATAGTGGGGTAACTGTTATTCAGAGCATAATATCACCTGCAGAATTTCTACAACATCAGCAAGACTGTATAAAACTAAATTCGTGGCATACATTAACAGACGAAAAATCAATTGAGCAGTTCTCCCCACATCTTCCCTCTCCCCTCTGAGGAAATGCCAAAAAAAAAATTAATTTCTGGACATGCTGGAAATTTATAGCCTACAATTCGTAAGTTACGAAAACATCTTTGAATTTGATGTGAATCTAGCATTTTAACATTCTTTGAGACTTTCTAAATAAGAATTTTTCTACTAAAGGACAGAATTTCTTGCCTCCTCACTCTCCTAATTTAACAAGTAAAGGCTGTCATCTGTTCCAGATCTTCCGGGATCACACTGGAATTGAAATCTGCATCCCAGCATCCCAAAATAATTCTTAGGACGCATAAATGTCTGGGTTACCAGCAAACAAGTAAAAAAGAAAATGAGTTTCCTTTTCTTTTCACATGATTTTATACTCTTGAATTTATGGGTATGGCAGTTCAAAACAGTTCAAAATAAAGAACTTAAACATTGGATTTAATTTCATGATTCAGCTTGATGCATTTCATTGTTATGTCTGAGACAAACGAATTATGTTTCTGCACATCTGTCTGTGGCAGAATTAATCTTTACTCTTTCCAGGACCAATGCCTCCATAGAGCATCTTTTCTCAAATATAAACTTGTTATGGACCGTTGAAAGGAATAAACTATACACTGGCACTGCTGGAGCATGTGTGATGCTTGAGAGACATATTTTTTTCCCCACTTATAACGTGTAAAGCTTCACCCCAAAATAATAGCAAATAATGAGATAATAGCAAATTCATGATTGAAGAAAGTACTCTATGTGCAGACCCAGGGTGATAAAAATGGAGCAGGAACATCAATAACGTGGGTTTTTATTTATTTACTTATAACAACATGTATATTAAGCCTTTTTTCCAGGAAGTACTCTGTTTTAAAGTTTTAGTTTATTTTATATTTACTACACCATCAAATGCAAGGAAGTGCGTGTGTATCCAATGACTACCCACTTTACTTGCGTAATTCAGGTTTTGCATATTGCAGAAAGATGGCAGGACTGTGATCCATTTTTAAATTGCACAGCACTTCGACGAGCCACACAAATGCAAGGAAGTTAATTGCCCTATTGCCCTATCGCACATTTTAAATACATAGGTTGGATAAAAAGTAATGGCAACACTGCTGTCACGTGACAATGTTACGTTCGAGAGCTGCCAGCTGTGTGGACATGAACAAGGACTGTTAGATGAGTTAGTGCAGCCAGCGGCGACAGTACTCCATCAATCTACTGCAGTGTGTAGAACGTTCACTTTCATAGGGATAGTGTGAGCGCCCTAAGACCATCCTTACAAAACTAGAGCAACGTTCCTGGATCAAAATTGAAATGGCACGAGGTCATAGTGCACAAGAATGTTTTCAGGGACTGCATGAAGCATGTGGCGATGTAGCGTTGCCATATTGCACAGTTGCACGATGGGTTAAAGAGTTCCGGGAAGGCCTTGTTGCACCGGTACCAAAGGGAAGGTGACGACTTTCTTGGACGAATCGTCGCTATGGACGAAACCTGGACTCGCTCGTATGAACCAAACTTGAAACGCCAATCAAATGAATGGAAGCATCCCGGTTGTCCTCGTCCAAAGAAAGTGCGCCCTACACAAAGTGCTGTGAAGGAGATGTTCATTGTGGAGTATGACATTGATGGGGTAATACTGCACCACGCTGTACCTCCAAGGCAGATGGAAAACGCGGACTACTGGAACATTCACCGTACTCACCCGATATGATCCATGCGATTACGATCTTTTCACCAAAGTGAAAGAACCACTGCGAGGGACCCAGTACAATACCAGAGATGAACTTATCCATGCTTTAGGGCGGTCAATACGGAACATTAACAAAGATGGACGTGCTGATGGTGTACGATGCCTTCCAAACATTTGGCAAAAGTTAATAAATAAGGGGGGCGACTATATAGAAGGTACGTAAATGTTGTACCCCTGTGAATAAAGCCATGTCAGAAATATCGAACTGTTGCCATTACTTTTTATCCAACCCTAGTATAAAGTATTCTGGACTTGTTTCATTTTTTAAATAAGGTAACCTTAAACAAGCATAGTTAGAAAGTAAACACACTGCAAAAACTTCAGCAAATGGCATGTGTGATTGAAAGTGTTACTGGAGATACTTTGCAGCATGTCTAACTGCAAGAGGGAGGCTAAAGATTTTATGTATGTATGATTATACAGAAAGTTCTTATTGAAGTACAACAGAAGGGGGGAGAGAAGGATTTTTTTTTTCTGGTATAAAATTAAATAACTGGCTTTGTTGTAACTTCTTTTTTGTTTCAAAATCAACAATTTAAAAAATACCACTATTTTCGGAAAACCCTGCATTAAACTTATAAAACATCATACCGGGCCTGGCAGAAACAATTGTTAATTTTAAAAACTGTCGTTCTCAACACCTGGCCCTAGCACACTCAAATTTGTTCCACTGTTCAGTGTAATTAAAAATATTTTATGCTCGACCACGCCGAAATGTAGTAATTATACACCTGGTAGTAACCCTTTAATGCACCTCATTAAAGTACACCTATTCATTATAGTTCAGTTGTTCAGCCAATGAGAAATCATCATTGTAGCATTATAAAACCGCAAGTATCGATTATTCTCGGATATGCAATTGAAAGACAACTAGTGAAACATCACGGAGGCTGGAAATCCAATACTGTCGCAGAAGGTTATGTTCTGTTACTATAATAATTAGCGTTAATTGTAAATAATATTCAAATAAATTCAATTTGTCATCTCGTTTTTCAATTCTAAATCAATTTCCTGGTTACATCAAGACTAATGGTCATGTTATTCTCTAGATTATATCAAGGTCAATGACATTCGTTCCTCAGAAAAAAAATCAATACTTTCGCGTCTGCGCACATCTCACAATTTAGAAGGTCAGTTCCACTCCTCACTTAGATAACTATAACATGAATAGTTATGAATAATTTCAAGTTAGAAATATGGTCGAGCATAAAAAGTCGTATGAAACTTGCCTATAATGGTAATTAAGACGCTCGTATGAAAATTATGAAACTCGCTTGCGCTCGTTTCATAAACAAACGTACTCACGTATTAATTACTACCATTATAGGCTCATTGCATAATGTACTATTATTTACAATATTAATTTTAATATAGGCAAAAACAGTCCAATGCACCAAGACTTGAACTTCCACCCATTTAAAATGTAATAAAATTGTAGCAGAAATTATTGCCACGAGATTTAGATGGTTCTCAAAATTGCTGTATTCAACTTTTGGAGATGATTAACAAACATTCAGATTTCCTTGACAATGTTACCATGACTGACGAAGCTCACTTTCAATGAAGTTCTAAATGGGTAACTGTTTCTGCCAAACCTTGTATTATGAACAAAAATTGAACAGAAAAGACTATAGAACAATGAACTGAAAATTATATCGAACACATTCTCTTTATATAAAAAAAACACACACACACACACACAAAACTACCAAATAAGCATAAAAAGAACCAATAATGAAAGAAAAGCTTCTATATGTGATTCAGCTGATATACGCATAAATTTTTCTTTACAAATCCCTCACACTCTTCTAACATTAATCTCTGCACTATGTATTGATTTTGTATAGTGTCCACAAATCAGAGAGAGCACTTACCCATGCCAACATCTACACATGTATCAAAGAGTCCATAAACAGCATTTTTGTATGTTTAATCTACTTCAGTTCCATTGGACGGATATTCATGAATACTATTTCTCAAACTTTGTGTGATGACATAACATAAAACATTATTAAATTCTGTTTAGACTATATTTCTTAAATTTCAGTTCCAGGTAATATTATGATATACAGAATATGATCGCTTTAATACAAAACTTATGCATTACCATCTTGTAAAAGAAAAAACAAACAGTGCAATGTGAATTGAACATATAGGACCATCCAGAAATCAACCTCCAGTGATCTGGTAAAGAAACCAAGTGAAGAGGGAAGAAATGTATTATACACAGTACACATTATTTTCTATATATTTATACTACTTCCATGCCACCTTCCAAGCCATTTCATCTAGTGTCATTCCTGAGCAAGTTAACACGGCTACCATTATCAAAGCTCCTGCCAATTGCAGGGTTTTTCTGTAACTCATTTCACTTGTAAACTTAAAATAGGTATATTCTGATGTTTATTATACAAGATTCCCACAAATGACCTTTCCGACTTCGAACACATTAACTTACTGTTAATGAAACTCTGATACTTAAAATTCATACCGATAGCAAGAGAAACTCACAAAGTTTTGCTTTAGTACATCACATGTGGTCAAACTGTTGCGTAATAATATTTCTTCATTGTTGAGACGAAATGGCTGCTATAGAAGACAGAGAAGGTTTTTTTAGCCTTGATTTTCATGTCAATCATTCAGTTATTTACTAGTATCCAATAACATTTCCGAACAAGATTTGGTGCAGAATCACACGGTAGCTTAGAAATTACAAGTGATACTCTGATTTTAAGGCAAAGGGATGCATTTGTACGAGGAAATCAACCGGACACCCACCAGTAAGAGAGAAAACAGTTTCGTGGAAGTTTCTCACTTAGTCCGCAAAAATCTACCATCAGAGCCAGCAGAGAGCTGTAAATATTGAAGTCGACTGTGTTAGAGAAGAGCTGAATAACCGACTACTAGATGGATTGGACTGGTCGCAACGACCACTGGCCTTCACGTTCTCCAGACCTGACATCCCTTGATTTTTTTTCATGTGGGCATATGTTAAAAATAGGATCTTAGTGCCAACTTTACCATAGACCAACCTTGATCTACAAGCGCACAATGCAGGAGCCATCGCAATAGATTGTGATATGTTTCAATATAGCTGGGAGGAATTCTACTACAGGCTTGATGTGTGCCGTTTTTACCACGAGGGCTCGAATTAAACATCTTTGAGGTAAAGTACCAAAACTTTCCAAGTCTCTCTTTCTATTAGTACCAGTTTTACATATCTGAGTTTCATTAAACATAAATTACATGTGTTTGAAACTGGAAAGATCTTTTGTGGGAGCCCTGTATATGTTTTGTATAAATGGTGTTCGAGCAACTTGAAAAATATATACCTTTCAAGTGAACTATTGAAAGCCAATACATGTTCACTAGGGGCAACAATAACAGAAGGTAAGGACAAGTAAGGAAAAAATGCTTAAAATATACTATTTGTCTTCAGGTAGGTACATGCCCATCCCCTTCCCAAAAAATAGGGATAAAATACAAAGACACAATTCATAAAAGAATGACAAAGTGAAGAAAAGCACCAGCTGTGTCAGCCCTTAACTTAAATTTCACTATCACAGCAATGCAAATATGGATTAATATTGGATCCTATTGTCCGCTCTGAGTCTCAAGAAGGACAGCCAAACGAGATGGACTCTGAGAAGAGCATAAATGAGCCTACTGTCACATATTACTTGCTTACAAATGGCTTTTTAAGGAGCCCAGAGGTTCATTGCCATCCTTACATTAGCCCATCAGTCCCTATCCTGAGCAAGATTGATCCAGTCCCTACCATCATATTCCACTTTCCTCAAATCCATTTTAATATTATCTTCCCACAAAGATCTTTTCTCCTCAGGTCTTTCAACACTCTATATGCATTTCGAGATTCGCCCATATATGCTACATGCACTGTTCATCTCAAACGTCTGGATTTAATGTTCCTATAAATTATGTCAGGTAAAGAATACAATACATGCAGTTATGCGTTGTCTAACTTCCTCATTCTCCTGTAACTTCATCCCTCTTAGTCCCAAATATTTTTCCAAGCACCTTATTTTCAAACATCCTCAACCTCTGTTCCTCTCTCAAAGTAAGAGTCTAAGTTTCACAACCATACAGAATTGGTAATATAACTGTTTTATAAATTCTTTCAGCTTTTACAAGAACAGAATGAATGATAACAGCTTCTCAACCGAAGAATAACAGGTATTTCCCATATTTATTCTGTGTTTAATTTCCTCTCGAGTGTCATTTAGATTTGTTATTCTTGCTCCAAAGTACTTGGAATTTTTCCATCTTTTCAAAAGATACATTTCCAACCTTCATATTTCCATTTCGCACTATCTTCTAGTCACGAGACATAATCATACACTTTGTTTTTTTGGGGTTTACTTCCAAACCTAGCTCCTTACTTGCTTCAAGTACAATTCCCGTGTTTTCCCTAATTGTTTGTGAATTTTCTTCTAAGATACTCAAGTCATCCGCATAGACAAGCAGCTGATGTAACTCGTTCAATTCCAAACCCTCTCTGTTTTCCTGGACTTTTCTAATGGCATATTCATGAGCAAAGGTAAAAAGTAAAAATGATAGTGCATGTCCTTGCTTCAGCCCGCAAGAATTTGAAAAGCATCGAGACAGAAACTGGCCTATATGGACTATTGTCACATATTACAAAACCAAACAAGCTAAACAGTATAAATATTGTTGGCTTAATGTTTTGGGAAACAAGGAACTATACTAAAATTTTTAGTACATTTTTTGACTTCACAAGAACTACATACCTCTTAAATATTATGATTGCTGCACTTAAGAGGTCTATTTCCATATTGAGAAGTAATTTCTTTGGCAATAATTACACATTTTAATATTTTTGTGTAAAAACAAATCATGCCGGTACTCGAAAATCTAGCTTTCGGGTGTAACTCTCCATGTTTTCCCGAAATTATACTCTTTCATTTCGATTACTTTTTGATTATTTTATATATTAGAGCTATAACTGCTGTATTTTTATATTACACTTTTGTTATTTTATTACAAAGTTTCAAGCTGTTTATATCAATTTGTCCATGTGGCAGTCCTCTAATGAGGGAAGTTTTGTAAATTAAATTAAGATTAGAATCCAGATTTACCATACTACATTTTTCCAATGGAAATACTTACAAATTTGTAATACTTGTGTGCTAGTGGAAATATATATATTTTTTTTTGTCTAATGGCGGGTACCTGACTGTTTGCCCTTTACCCATTTTGATTTATATAAAACATTCAGTATTAAGGAATACTGTATGTGTTTGGATATATGAAAATGCTTATTGAAATGCCATGTTTTTCATGTTGCAAATAAATTCTGAATTTAATTGAACATTATCAGTGAAAGTAACTATATTGTGTATGACAGAGTGGAAAACTGTACGACTCAAGCAGCTTTCATGAGAGTAAGCCTATCATAAAATATTTACACCTGTAAAATGCTGCTTTTGCCGTCAAGATTTTCTACCATGCCTTCAAGTGCACATAATGCTGTCGACTCTCAAAGAGAGAAAGAAGCTTCCTTACTGAAGATCCAGATCATTCTCCATAGCTTGCAAGGGCGACCCAGAAGCAGATGAATTCCAGTCAAAGAAAGGTGTTCACAAATATTTTAAACAAACCTTTTTGGAAACACGCAGACTATAGCACACTGTTTCATTTCTCACTCTCTCATTAAGAAAAAAACACAAAGAAAATTGTATGACCAGAAAAGGTTGTCACAATATAACAGGTTTGTCTGTAATTTATTGGCAACTACTTCGAGAGTAAGGCTGTGTTTTGACTTTTCTCCAATAAGGCTTAGTTATCCCAAAAAATAAAATATAAGAGTTTTAAATGTACTCTGTTATGTACACTACTGTCCACCTTCTGCTATAGCTGCACCAGGCCCTGGGTGCTGGCTGTTTTTACAGCTGTAGTGATACACCACAGCAGGTATTATTACTTCGGAAGGGGGGTGGGCAGTAAGGGGTGGATTTTAGCATATTTGCATGTTTTATTCCTTAGTTACAAATCATATGTTACCATTACATAACTGCATTTCAAATTATTTACAACCAAAAGTAAAGATTTTATAGTGTATATATATGCATATTTAAGGAGTTAATGCATATTTCAGCTTTTAGTGCATATAAAAGCATATCTTGTTATTTTCTAGCAATCTGGTGCTTAAATCAAGATTAAAAATACGGAATATCAAAAAACTTGAACACAGAAGAAACGCAGACATTGAAACTTATTACAATAGTTATATTTTATTTATTGCAATTTGACAACATGTTGTTGTTGTTTTCTAATGCCAGGCGTTTGACAATAGTCATTTGACCTCTTGCACTCCAAAATTTTTCAAAGATATTATCATGGTCAGCCACTGAAGCACAGATTTTGAGGTGTTCCGAATCCATTTCTTGGTTTGAGTTGCACAATGGGCAATGGGGACTGATATATTCCAATTCTATGCAGGTGTTTGGCCAAACAATCATGGCCTTTTGCCAATCTAAATGCTGCTACAGACGATTTTCGTTGTAAATCGGGAATTAACTGTGGGTTATGATGCAGAAAGTTCCATTTTTTTCCCTTGAGATTGTGTTATCAAATTTTGTTTGTTAAAGTCTAAGTATGTAGATTTAATAAATCTTTTCACAGAGTAATACGTACAGTAGATTTAGTAACAGGTCTGTAAGTAGGCAGTACACTGTTGTCAGCAAATCATTGTGGACAATTTCGCGGCAATCAAGGGCCCAGATGCCGATGGTCACTCAAGCAGTGTCCTGCCCAGCAGCCAAAGAATAAAAACCGGTACGTATCTCTGGAACACTGTGTAGTTAATAAACGAGTACAGGTATTGTAGAATAAATTTTATTTCACGTAGCAATGAGTGCAGAGCTGGAGACCTGTGTACAATGAGAGACTATGTATAGCAGTGATATGATTTTTAAATGAACATTTTTCTCCAAGTCTAAACAATATTAGCGAAACTTCCATGTTTTATGAACTACAGCCAAAAAAAATTAAGGTCTGAATTGAAGGAAATGCTGCTTTGGACATGCTAAAAATTCGGAGAGGGGCCCATATTTATTTTCTTTCGAGAGAACCAAGCCCTATTGGAAACATGGGACGTATGTCCCCTAATTTTTAATGTAGTTTCACAAAAAAAAAATCCAAACACAATTCCGTTATATGACAATTTCTTCTCATGAGACATTTGACCAATTACCTTTTTTTTTTTTTTTGGTAACCATTTAATACACAATACGAATATGAATTAAATCCATCCTGTAATTTAGGACAAACTTCTGTATGCAGACAACATGACAAGGACCACAAACCATTTTTTTTAGTAACATTGAAATTGTAGATTTCTGTGACAATCTTTAAGCCCAATTTTACAGCACTATAACACATTTCCTTTTCGTTTGCATAACAAAGTAAAAAAAATTAACAAAACTTCTTTTTAAAAAAATCTATATTCTTCACTAAAGTTTTACAAAATGATAATGTAGGAATTTTGTAACATTCTGAGCAATCAAATTCTGTATACCATATCATGTTTCTGAAATATGTTATACAAAATAATACAATTTTATTAAAAATTTGTCACCTAAGGTATGAAAATTGCAATAAAGTAAAGGTTGTGTGTATTAAACAAAAGAAAGAATCATGTAACATTCACATGCCACATCGATGCACACATTACTTAAAAATGTCTGTCTAAATTATAATTCGAGTCCCGAACTTTAGGTGCTAAAAGTTAAGAATGACAAAGAATGTAGATGAATAGATGTGGTGTCTGTGAGGAGGGTTTTTAAGCCTAGTTCACAAGAATCCGATATGTAATAATAGATAACAGAGTCACAAGAACTGAACAATGGATCTTGTAAACCGTGACTTAATTTGTAAGTGGTGGTTAAGAGGATTAAAGATCTTTAATGGTACAAAAAGGAAAATACTAAATGAAGAGAAAGACATCTCAAAGAAGTAGGGGCATGGCAATGTATCTTTTAAATTGTGCGCTAGTTTGTAAGTGACAGTTAAGAGCATTAAAGACCTTCAATGGTACGAAAAGGAAAATACTGAATGACATCTCAAAGAAGTGGGGGCATGTCTTTTATATTTATAAACTATAATGAATAACATTATTAACTTTTAGCACCTAAAGTTCCAGGCTCTAATTATAATGTATGTGGAAGTTAAGCTATGGTTCTGCTACAGCAATCATCGCCGAGCGAACATCGCTTGATTAGCTTTACATGTAAATAAATGGAGCTAGTTTCTTTACAACATTCTGTGTGGGCTGCAGCAATCTGCACTGCCGTTCATTGCTCTGGATTGACTTGGCTTCAAATTGACAGCGATGATTATCGTTCATTTACAAAAAAAAAAAAAAGTGGCAATATCACAAATATGGCTGCAAAACATCGTGTATTTAACAATTTCTTACAAATAAACGATGAAATTTTAATTAACCATGTTTCCAACCATCCTGCCCTGTACGGTGTGAATTCAAAAAAATACAGAGATACCCATAAAAAGGAAAATATGTTATGGAAGGAAGTTGGTGAAATTGTAGGTAAGATTGGTAAAAGTATCTGTATTTCAACACAGGTTAATTCTACATATATTCCAACACATTAGAGAAAGAACAATTAATGTATTACCTATTTTTAAAGACAGTGTTTATAAAAAAAACTGAATTTAGTGTTGTTAGAGCAGGAATGTATATACAGTATCAAAGGAACAGGCTATCTTCCCCGAAATTCCAAACTTCAATAACGACAATTAATGTAACCAATTACTTGAGATCATTTAAAAATCTTAATGAAGTATGTTTCAGAATTAGTTTTAAGTTGAACAGCTTGGACAAAAGCTTGAATATTGTAACCACCATAATTTAAAACAAACTATTTAATTAATTTTGACATGGATTAGCTTGCTCAGAAAATAATTTAAATATATGGTACATCTCTGTTTAAAGTGGCATAAATAGAACAATGTATCTCACTGATACCATTTAGCTCTTCCTCCTTCAGTAGAAAAATAAGTCTTAAACTTGTCTCCAACCTCCAATTCAGCAGAATTATTGCCTCCAAACTTAGTGCTATCTAATTTTCTGATGACATAGGCCCTAATACTTTTGACAGGAAAGACGACGATTTTCACTGTAAAGAAACCAGCTCAGCTGACGTTCGCTCGGTGATGATCACCAACATTGTACGCTAGATGATGATCGCCAGAGTGGAACCATAGCTATAATTATTAAAACTCTGAAGTCATTAACTACAAAAAAATGAACTCATCCTTACCATTAATCCCACTTGAATAATTTCAATTTACACCACGAAATTACATTTCAAAAATTGTACATTACAACATATTTTCATTGGCATAATCTAAAATGTTATGTATGTGTATAGTTGAGAAAAATATCACTCTCCACATGAAGGAAGCAGATATTATTCCAACTGCTACTCAAAAGAAAAGTATTCAAATATCTATGCATATATCTTCCTCCAGATGTAAACGATTTACTGAATGATCGAGATGGTGATCATGATTAATCAACACATAGTACAGTGGGTCAAGAAAAAGTCAGCTTGTAAGCTCACAAGCCAGAGGTTTTCAGTCAACTGCGTGCTTTGGGAGGCCAAGATTTGTTTCTAGCTTTTCTTTGTGCTCAATTTAAGTACTACATCCCATGAAAAGTTATCATGTACAATTCCTATATATTACTCGGATCAGAAAGTTTCCGGAATATATTCTTTTTGCTGAAATGAATAATGTGTGTGTATGTACCAGGTGGTTATAACTGGCAGTGTTCAGCATGGCACAGCACTGACTATAATGATCGTAGGAGTGTGAAACCTCGCATATATGCTAATTAAGAAATGTGCTCGCGAATTATATCAAAAGAATAATTAGTTCCAAGTTTTGCCACCAGGTGAAAATATGGCGCTGTAAGCAGTCAGAACGTGGTATGGGCGCAGGAAAAAGGAGGAAAGAACAAATATTTGAACACGTTGTGGGTCTGTTAGATGCACAGTGACATCTGCACGTTATACGGACCTGCTTGTGCAACACGTGATTCCAGCTTTGCAAGAAAGCAACTGTGACCACACCATTATTTTCACGCAAGATGGTGCAACAACACATATCGCTCGTCAGGTGAAAGATTTGCTGAGAGAAACTTTCAGTAAGAACAGCATTATCTCTATGCAATTTCCAGAAGCGTGGCCTTCAAGATCCTCTGACCTAAATCCTTGTGACTTCTGGTTGTGGGGATATTTGAAAGAATGTGTCTAGAATATCTGATCTCTGCCTGATCTAAAGGCTAGCATACGACATGTCTCTCTGATTTCAGCAAATATGCTGCAGGCAACTGTCAGCCATGCCATGTTACGGATGCAACATATTGCTGAGGTGGGAGGCCATGTTGAAATGTTTGTAACCATAGTTCCTAATAAACATACCAGAACCACTGTTATGTGCTTGATTTTTCCTACCTTTTTCCTGCTCCCATACCACATTCTGACTGCTTACAGCGCTATATTTTCACCTGGTGGCAAGACTTGGAACTAATTTTTTTTTTCCATAATTCGTGAGCGCATTGCTTAATTAGCATATCTATGAGGTTTCACACTCTTAAGATCATTACAGTCCGTGCTGTGCCACGTTAAACACAGTTTAATTTTAACCATCTGATATCTAATGCCTACCCACTTCACTTGCGTGATTCGGGTTCCACATATTGCTGATAGATGACAGGACTGTGACCCATTTTCAAGTTGCACACCACTCTGGTGGGCCACATTATGCATGATGTGTACCTATGAAGAATTATGTTGTGTACTAGGTTGAGTGTATGTACAAGTGCAGTGTATGTAATGGGTAAGGATGATGATAAAGGTGAGGAAGGGAGAAGGGGAAACCCGATGCCGGCACGTAGCCTACTGTCGAATAACACAAAGGGGGCCACCAGGCTTAACGTCCCCATCCGACAGACGAATCACTATCAACAGTGACATATCCCTTCTCTTCATATGCACTGCGGAGAGATTTGGGATTTAACCCAGGCATATCGGTGCACAATCTACTGATCAGAAGTTGTGCACCGCCACCTCTCCTAGTTCCGAGGCAGAAATTTTACATAAAAATTTCTGACCCCACCCGGGATCAAACCCAGGCCAGCTAGTCTGGAGGCAGACACACTACCACAGAGCTAACTTGGCAGACAATGAATAATGTTATATTGCATAACTTTGTTTCTGGTGTTAGCATCATTCATGACGTCACTTCCATAGAAGTTTCATGATCATAGTCGTTGTTGTTGTGTGGCAACCAGCTGTTGTTTGTGTGATATTGCATTTCAGAATGAAGACCGTATGAGTATCAAAGACGACCAGCGCTCCTCCGGTCGACCTTCAGACCTGCGTTTCTTTCACTGCTGCTTCACCATAAGCTTCTTCAAGCATTCTTAATGTCTCTGAAGGAGATACGTACAAAAAAACACAAAATTTTATATTTCCACATTGCTCTGTATCCCATATTCTGAAATAAGACGAATATCACACAAACAGCCAGTTCCCATACAACAAGGACTGTGATCATGAAACTTCTGGGGAAGTGACATCATTAATGATGCCAACACCAGAAACAGAAATATACCACATAACATTAATTTTGGTAAAAAAAATTTATTCTGGAAACTTTTTGATCCGAGTATGTATTACTGGAGTCAGCAAATGAAGTTCAGAGATGATTCAGTTTATCAGTATTAGGGTTCCACAAGTTCCCATACTACACAACTTCATGAATAAATTGCAGAAGATGGTGTTACAGATAAAAAAAAAAGCTACCAGCAGCAAAGAGATAAGACAAATTGGCTTTCAAATGGAAAAATTACACTACCAAGATTTTGTAAGTGGCTTCTAAATAATGCACAAGATGGGGATGCAGATCCAATCATTTCTTACATGGAACTACAGTAAGGAATGTTTATTTTCGTCAGCAGATGTAAACAAATTTCTGGAACAAGAGGGTCGACCTTCCAGCATCTACTTGCTTAGTTGGGGAATCTTTAAAATGTCTATATTTAATAATGTTATAGAATTGGCTGCTGCTGTGTTGCATGGGAAGCTTGCACTGTCAGCATGTATTAGCTTGCCTGCCAATACCACATACACCATATGGACAGTCGACTGCCAACTGGATCACCGAGTGGAATCTACGAGCAATTATTCTGATCCCTCTCAATGTCGAACACCTTCTGAAGAAGTCTGAATTTTCTCTTTCTATCATACATAAGAAAATCTTAACAATACAATAGTTACAATCACCATTAAGGCAAGCTACTGAATATATTTATAGTGTGTTTCCATACAATATATACTCAGTCAGGAACTGCCAAATTATAAGGTGAATGAATTTCTTTGACCCTAATTATCAGAAAAATTACCAAGTGAAGAACCAAAAAGTCTTCAATAATGATAAAGACACCCAAACCATGAACATTTACATCCTCATTTTTTACATTACTTAACAAACTTGTAAGATCACTATATCTATGTTTCTTTCACTAATTATTAAACTAAGTAAAATTATCCCTAACACACACCATGAAGGCCCACACAGTAAACCAGCATTAAGGGTAGTAGGGATCATTAAGTTCATGAGTTAAGTTTGTACCTTCAATATTACTATATGAAGAAATTCAAACTTCTGAGGTGGATGAACAGTGTAATTCAACTTAGGATAATAAGCATTTGCACAATAATAAATCTTTACATAAAAGTTAATTTTGAAAAATGGATGTAAGCAGAGAAGTTCATCTGTAGCATTAACAAAATGATGTATTGAAAATGTGCAAGTTCAATCAAACAATTATTATTAAATACCTTGATTATTGCCGTCTCTGATATGCAGATGAAGTCCAGAAATAAAAATTACTGTACATTAGAAAAACTCCACTAAGCACAGAATACAATGTTCTGTGAAAACATTGTTTATACTTAAAAATATGTACAATGGCTACAAGCGTAACATGAGTATCTTGTAAATTATTCAAACATAATTTGAACATGATACAGTGATCTAATGAAGTGTAATCAAAATTTTAATTTGTATTTTTTAATCAACTTATTGTACAGAGTACACTAATTATGAAATGAATTCTTAACATCCTACTTTATCAGGATTTTATCCCAAAATCGCTATTTGAAATGTGTATGACACTAACTCACAACACTAATATATAATTATTGATGTATTTTGTTCGACATTAAATTCCACATACATCAAGTTCCCAATAGCAAATACGGATTTTGTGTTACAAAATGTAATGTGTCAGCATCCTCCTCCTCTTCTGATTGATACAGGAATGAAGGTGTTGCCAATAAATAAGGTGACTTTGCTTTCATTCCTCACGTTTCAGGAAGCAAGATATGAATTTGACAAGGGGACAGAGGAATATAATGAAATAAATCCACATAACCAACAATTATTATTCTTAAATTAAGGAGTAGTATTTCGTACATCTATTTCAATATTCGCAATTATTTTTCATACTAACACTGAGCTGCACATAAACATAAATATGCAATGAAGGAAACACTTATATAAAATCTCATAACATTTAGCACTACATTGCACAGAATGCGTCAATAAAAAAAAGTAGGTACTGATAATTCTGTAATGTGTGAAGCTGCTCACAGTTCATGGCATCACATGTACTACAATACCGCTTTATATGAGAACACCAGCTTCAACACCAAGACAGAGTTCTCTTACATAAGTGAGCTTTAATCATCCAGCACAGTTTCTCAATATCTCGACTGAATAACTGGTATGTTCTTCGGGCCTGCTGAAGAGGAGGATGGATAGTAGCTTTCACTTCTGGAGTAACTGCCTCGTTTTTGAACCCAATCTTCCGACTCAGCCGGTTTCCTCTTGTAATGAGCCTTCTCATCACTGTCACTGACATCTGTTCCGTAGTAACCCTTGCTACTGTCCTTAGCTGAACTTCGACTGTGTTTGTGGCTGTGACCATCACTTGCATGCTTGTAGCTTCTTTCGTAACTGCCATGACGAGATGATTTCTCACGCTCTCTGCGTGCAAGCTTCTCCTGGTACCTTTCACTGTAACGGTACGATGTATCCTTCGCACTATGTCTGTGCAGCTTCCTCTGGGATTCAGTCCAACTTCCTGAAGAACTGTATGACTTGTCTTGAGTTCTATCATAATTTGTAGTACTATAAGACTGATCATAATAATGCTCTGGACCTCCTGGAAACCTGGAACTTCTCTCTTCACTATTGTATCTGTCGTAAGTCAAGTCATGCTCCCGCTCGTATGTTTTGTCTCGAACTTGAGAAACAAACTGTCCATGGCTCGATGACCTGTGTCCATCTGATCTATGAACATCTTCATAATCTTTCTTGATAGGCATACGATGCATATTTGCGTAATAATCGACTTGGTACCCACTCACACCATCATCCTTGTGGGTCCCATCTGGTGGACGATAATGATCCGTTTCACCAACTTTGTTGTAAACACCATTGACAGCATAGCTGCCAGTTCTGGGAGTTGTATCGTATGTCCCACTGTTAACCTTATAGTTTTCACCAGTCATATATACACCACTCATGGAATTGCCAAACTGATAATTGGCATCATACACGTATGGTCCCACTTCACTATATTGGTACATTTGTGTTCCGTCATACTCATTGTAAGCAGCTGCAATGTCATTGGGTTCATAGTGTGCAGTGGTGCCACCATTATATACCTTTCCGCCCCTCGTGGTAGAGCAAACTGCATCCAAACTCTGGAAACACCAAATATGTGGGTGTTATTTTCTCCCGGTCGACCCCTCGGTTTGGTTTCCGACTTCCTCTCATTGCATCAGGCAGAGAAGGGGCGGAGAAGGCGGCAATCACAGGGAGTCATACAGATTCACACACATTCGTGATGACGAAAACTCATGCACATACAATTCACACATACTCACATACATCCACTCAATTTATCCAACACAGCTCTACAGCATAGGAGTGACATTTACCAAACCAGAGGTAGAGATACAACATTAACACCTTCTGCTATGAAGAGTACCGAACACTAAAACTCAATTTACAGTTGAGTGCAAAAACACTACAAAAGTGGGGGGATAATCTACAAAAACTCAATAGAGGGCTATATCTTTCAACATTATATACAATATTTGATCATTAACATAAATAGTTTAGTGCACCCATTTAATACTTCCCAATTTAGGAACTTTCCTTTATATCTAACGCATAAACTGATAATACCATCACTAGATTTCTTTAGAAATTTTTTACACTACCATTCTATTTTCCACACACACTCAGGAAAGCTTTACAATATTCGATATTGCAGCAACAGGAAATAACTCTTTAATCCCTTTCATCTTAAATTTATCCCAGCATCACGGTTCCCATATTAGACAATAAAGTGCAAAGAAGTATTTCATGAAGAATACATTTAACTTACCTTAGAATTTGGAATCTTAACATCACACCACCGGCCATCAATCATATGCCTCTGTGCCAAAACTCGCATCTGTGACTCATATGTACCAAAACGGATGAATCCAAATCCTTTCGACTGACCAGACTTCGGATCCTTTTTAACCTGTCACAAATAAAAAATGAACTCGAATATAAGCTTTCACATTTTAAATCCTCTCTTCTGCAATCAAAATAATGGATTTCAATGCTGTAGTAAATCATGCTTTAAATAAAACTGCCACAGTATACATAGAGACATAACCACATGCTTCATTTAATAAAATTTATTTTTTAACAAATGTGGTAAAAATATATCTTCATATACATCTAATTAATCAAATATTAATAAATCACGTTTACCTTAATATAACTTATTTTAATCTATTTATTAAAAACAACATTTTCTTGTACTGTTCAGCACTGATTATTTTATACCCAACTTTCTATATTCCAAGTCTACAGAAAAATTTATTATAGTAAAACTGTTAAAATTGGAACCTGAATAATCTGGAATCCTGTCTTTTTGGAAACAATTTATTGGTCCCGGCGAAATTCATATGTATTATGTTTAATTTTTCCTGAATAAAATTGAAACTATCCAATGCAGAAACGGAAACTGTCTGCTACTGTTCAACATAGAAATAATATTTTGGAAACCCACTTTAATGTAGACTATATTTTGAAACGGTGTATGCTTTCAAGGAATGTACAAAATATGTAGATCACTAACATAAAAACAAGTTTTCTTTGCAAAATTTTAGTGGGTGTAAGGGTGTGTTGGCCTGGCAGTCATAAATTTTATTACCCTGTAGATTAGGCAGATGAGTCCCTTCAAAGGTTTTCAATGCTTCACACCCGTGTACTGGCTTAAATGGGCAGAGTGGAAGTGTAGTGATTTTGTGACAGAAAGAAAGTTGCGTAAAAATGTGGACATATCATTAAGTGATCAAATAAAAGTTATTGAGTTAAAGGAAAATGAGAAACTAAGTGTATGGAAAATAATGTTGAAGTTCAGTTATGGGAAACTCAGGTGTGACACTTTAAAAAATAAAGACCATATCATGAGTGAGGAGTGACTTGCGGTCAATAATGATAACTAGGGGGCAGACGTTGATGAAAAGTCATCTTATTTATCACATTAGGACGATGCCTATTAATATAGAAATTCTTTCTATGTTAACATCAACATAAAAAAGTTATTTCTTATATTGCATTTTTTGACGTTTTTGAACTAATAGGTCATTTTTATATTTTTTCGGAATTTTTTGGTCATTTTTAGTACTTTGAAGAAATTTTAGATCATTTGGAATGCATTTTACTTTCTTCTTTACCAACAGATCTGTTAAATCATTTTCTAACCAAATAGGTCAGTAGTAATTATCTACTGAATAAGTGAATAACAGTGAAGTTTGAGTTTTATAGTTTGGAACAGACTCTGAAGTCCATCCCTCATTCCACTGAAGGCTTCACTTCACAAAACAGAAGTAATATAAAATGCTTCACAGCAGCTTAGTTTAAGTGAGGACTTTGACTGCTACTGTTCTTTTGTTGGTACGAGGGTGTCTTTAGATTTTATGTTTAGAAAGGGGAGAAACGTTTACCACGTCCTGGACAGGACGTTGTGTCCTCAACGTGGTTCAGAAGGGATGTCTACTGTAGTAGACAGTATTTTTAATACAAAGATTGCAAGAATGCATGCTTCGCTCACAATTTGTTTTGTCATTCACACTCCCTCATCTGGAAGACCTGGTAACAAAAGTGAAGTATGGAAAGAGGAGGAGACAGAGAATGAAGGCACTGATATGGACCACCCCTGATTGAAACACATTGTAAACCCTCATTAAAATCTATAGTTTTCCCTTAAAAATCTTCATTTTGTTGCAAGTTCTTTTTCTTTATCTTAGCCAAATTCCAGGAAGTTGCTTCCTCTCTCCGAGATATGCAGGGCAGTCATTGAAACAAGATGACTAATTTTTAAGACGTTGTGGTGCGAGTACGGTGAATAATATTTAAATGTCATTTTCTTTTAATTTTATATCATTTTTTCATTAGTTTAAGGGCATTTTAATGATAATTTTAAGTAGATTTTTAGGTCATCAACATCCGCCCCCTAATGATGACACAAAAACTAAACAGAAAACAACTGATTATATAGAAATAAATGAACTGTTATAGGAATGCATTCTTCATGCCAGACCATGTCAATTTCTGAACCTATTCTACAAAGCAAATCCTTGAACTGGCAAAGAAATTAGTAAAGCCAGAATTCAAGACTTCTAATGAATGACTCCTGGTCAGTATAATATTACAGTATATTATTAGATATTAAATTTAATGTGATTAGTAAACTTTAATAGTGTTTAATGATTTACAATAACATTTATACAGAAAATGAGATTTTCATCAAAATAATTCACCAATGGTATAAGCGACAGAAAGCTGATTTAATGTCAGCAGTGTTAAACGGAATATTTTGTACTTCTTGCAGTTTGCGGCCTGCTATTTTGTTTTTCATTTATACAAATGATAAAATATTCAACTTTAACTTCACACCTTAATAATATGGAAACCTGTCCACAACAGAAAAAAATTGGGACCATATCACTTTCGTCTTGAACAGGTTTTACTGTATAAACACCAATAACTGGCCACAGGCATAGACATATGCTCGCGAAAATGATCGTAACAACAATACTCGCACGTAAGATCATGGCAAGCTTCTTATTTGTCCATAAACATACGATCTAAACAAACACTATTACTAACAGATTTACTTGTCCAGTAAAATTGTGTGTCCACAGACTGTAAATACAGATTTTCTCATTAGAATGAAATGGTTCATGGATTGGTGTAATTTATAAAAGACCGTGAGCCATATCCATTATCATGTTGTGTATCATATTTGTAATAGATTTTTCATCATTAAGGGACAATAATTCTGATGACTACACAAATCACAAGTGGATGCTAAGACCTATGATGAACTTTATATCATGTAGGACATCTAAACAAACAAGACACTCCAATGCAACAAAGTACTTTCCCAGAAGAAACACTACAGTTAAAATAAAATGTTTAGCTACTGGAAGTGCTTGCGAAGATTTAAAATTCATTATTCTCTGCGGAAAATCTCCTGCAAATAACCTTCGACGGCTTCATGGGTGCCGCGAATCAGTGGTCGGATATTTTTATTTAAATCTGAAATTCAGTAGCTTGCCAGGTATGAAGAGAATGAATTTCTAAGTATGCTCCAAAAAAGACAGTAATTTTAAGTAAAACCATTCTCTCTGCACAATTAATATAAAGATACGGTTTATAGCACAGTGTTCGAACTTAATGTAATTATATATATACAGTAGAACCCCGATTATCCAACACCCTATCAACCGATTGTTGGATTATCCATCTGTCATTCTCTCCTATTTTTGTTGTAGACAAAATATTGAGTAGTGCACAGTACATTAGTACGTATTTTTTTTTAATAGAGAATGATATTACAAGCCTTTGCCCTTACACATTATGATCTACTGTTCGAGTGACCTGTTTAATTTCTCTGCAAAACGTCTTCCAGAAGTGCCAAAAGAATACATATTGTGCTAAGTATGGAAGAGAAGTGCATTAAATTGGGTAGTTTTGTAAAAGAGGAACTGTGGTTTATCTCACATCGGAATACGAGATTAGAGTCAACTGTGCGAGATTTAATAAAAAAACAAGGATAAAGTGTATAAATTACTTATAACACAAGACCTATACTTTTCCTATCTTTCCATGGAAATCCATCATACGAAGTTTCCTTGACTCTTAGAAACCCGTCATTGACATTCATTCATAGTGTTCTGTCACTGCAAACCCAGCATTCTCCACTCTTTCCTATTTTCTGCCTTTCTCTTAGTCTCCACATATGATCCATATATCTTATTATTTGATATCATCTTCTGCCCAGAATTTTCTCCCGTTCACCATTCCTTCCAGTGCATCCTTCAGTAGGCAGTGTCTTCTCAGTCAGTGACCCAGCCAATTTCTTTTTCTCTTCCTGATCAATTTCATCATTATTATTTCTTTACCCACTCTTTCAAACAGAGCTATTATCTTAAAACTTCTGATCCACTAACTAATGTGTTAAAACACATGACCATGGAGAAAATCACGAAACTGCATTATGCAACACTTAATTTATGAAAGCCTTCTATGGTACGGATTATCCGATTTTTTCGATTAACCATTCAGCTCACTCCCTTCATTACCACGGATAATAGAGGTTCTACTGTATATATACACATAAAAAACACACACGGTCGAGCTGACACTCACGAGTCTTCCTCCATATTTATATGTTGCACAAGAAGCAGGTCATTTCTCGTTCATGTGAAGAAATATGTTACACAATGTCACTAGCGTGATTGATTGACTATCGTAGGAGCTAAGACGTGATAAACATTTAACGGAGCAGGAAACATGTCTGTCTCTCACATGAGACATCACTTTTTTGCACAATCCAGCAATATATGCCGCATCTATCGTCATATGCAGGAGATTTGTTAGAGAATAATCACATCTGCACAAGCATTTTAGTCTATTTTTCTGAAAACGTGCAGAATATTCGAAGTTCTCAAAAAAGATTTGAAGATAAGAGTCACTTCAGGAGCAAAATTAAAAAAAAAAAAAAAACGCGCACGCGCACCCCCCCCCCCCACGCGCTCGTGAACAACATCGAACATTCCTATGCAATATCGTTACTGTTTACGAAAAACTGTGTCTTTATGCTAACATAAGGAAAAGAAAGGAATGGTTGAGCCCGAACAAAAAAGCAAAAGCAAAAGATGTTAGGAGAGGGTGTGCTGTACTATGAATTGCTTCCCCGAGCTGTAACCATTACTGCCAACATTTATTGCCACCAACTGAGACGTCTTGCACACGCAATCCAAGAAAAACGACCAACAAGATTGTGTGAAGTGATGCTACTCCACGATAGCTCCAACCCACTCTCTGCTAACCTGACACAAAACACTATCCAGGAGTTGGGTTGGGAAGTCATTCTGCATCCACCTTATTCACCTGATATTGCGCCCTCAGATTTTCACCTTTTCCACTCTCTATCGAACCTTCAAGGAATTTCCTTTCCGGATGAAAATGCCCTCCGAACATGGCTTGACGACTTCTTTAACTCAAAACCACGCGATTTCTACATAATATAATACATAGTATAATAAATTGTAAGAGAGGCTGTAACTACTGTATTGTTAGTACATACTTGTCTATATCTGCAATTTCATAGTTTTATGTTCTGATCAATATAATCCATCACTTTTAATCAAATAATAAAGAAAGTCTCATTTACAATAACTATAACCACCACAGTAACTCAGTATTAGTAGTCTTAGGCTTAGTAGTTAGGAGGGCCAGGCTCAAATCACAGTCAATCCACTCTGAATTCATAACTTGTGTTGGACAAGCCCATGATCCAGGCAACACACCGAGTTTTCTCTGGGTACTCTATTATGGGTGTTATGTGGACCCACAACATGTCACATACTCTGGATAGTCTTTTACAAACTAAATGATCTATGCTTCTCAGCTCTAGTAACATCTGTGAGTTATATAGTTGGAGCAAATAAGTTAAGGGCCTTGTCATTTGGGGGCGGGGGGGGACTAAGTTAAGCCCAGTTCCCACAGTGCTGGTTTCGTTGCTTGTTTCCTTGATGGTCAGCAAGCTTGGTTCTCTGACAGGTAGACCAATGGCTCCCATGTTTGCTACTATCCTCGTTGCAGCTGGCTCTTTTCATAGTACAAGTTGGAAAATCATCTGCTATTCAATCTGTTGCCAACACTCATGATCAAAAAGAAACTAAACCGTGAGTGGAAAACAATTTAAGTCCTACATCAGGTAGCGTCAAGTGACTACATTCTTGTGTGTACATACAAGCCCTCAAGCCCTGACGTACGGCTGCGGGCAAGGGTAGCTGCTTCCACAGTAGCAGAACCAAATTTGTGATAAGAATATAAATTAATTTCAGCTTTTAATTGAAGCACACTTTCAGTGTTAATTGCACTATACTGAAAACAGTACTCTACACAATTTGGTACAGTTAACTATATACGAAATAAATTTTTGCATGTTTGCACAATAATAAAACCAAAGAAAATATACACTTTTATACAGATTAACATACTACGAAATAAAACTGTTCACTGTTTGTCTTCTTCTCATTGCTATACAGTTCAATTAACAAAATAAAACAACAGTACAGACATTATTCAAATACAATTCTCTAAGAATAATACTTTTTCTTATACATCAGAGATCCGCAGCGATTTTTTCAGTTTTCTGTTAGTAAGCAGTTTTTCAATTCGCAGAGCTATTGTTTTAGTACCACCCAATCGCAAACATATTTTCAAGTGTTCATCACTTAATTGGCTTCTGTGACGTGACTTTGTAAACTTCATTAAAGAAAACAGTGTTTCGCATACGTAGGTTGTCCCGAACATGCACAACGTTCTTGCAGCGAGAAGTATAGAAATGATAAATACATTTTCTGTTTTGATACTTATCCTTTAGCTCAATATCGCTTTGTAAATAAAGTATTTCTAATTGTAGTTCAGCAGGAATATCCAGGACACTCACTGAAAAAGGTGTTCCAAATATCTTAAATTGTTGTTCAAGTTTTCTAATATCCTGAAATCTACGTTCGAAGTCTTCGCACAATTGTTGCATTATTCTTCTATATTCTTTCATGTCCAAGGCTTCTAACAGGTTTCCCATGTACATCCATAAATAAGGCAATTTCATTCCTAAGTGGGAGAAAACGTGCCAGAACTTTTCCTCGACTTAACCATCTTACCTCGGTATGGTAGAGTAAATCCCCATACTCACTGTTAATATCATCCAGCAGTGCCCTGAACTCCGTGTGATGAAGTCCTTTAGACCTTATGAAATTAATTGTTCGCACAATAACATCCATTACATTGCTAAGGTTCATGTTTTTAGCACATCAATTTTCCTGGTGCAAAATGCAGTGCACCGGTGCCCCCAAGCAAACTCTATAGGCTCCACCACTGATAGACTGCAGTGTACAACTGTACTGCCCGCAGTGGAAGCCGTAAGCAGGCCTGTATGCCCTCTTGCGATCTTGACTCGACCTGGCGGAGCCTGTCCTACATCAACAATAGTAAATGTCGTAATAAGGTAATTAAACCAGAAATGTTGTTGTTGTTGTTTTCTAATGCCAGGCGTTTGACAATAAAGTCATTTGACCTCTTGCACTCCAATATTTTTCAAAGATATCATGACCAGCCAATGAAGCACAGATTTTGAGGAGTTAAATGGCAAGTTGTAGCCGATTTAAGTGAACACCATATTTTAACGTTTTGGTGGCTACTTCATTCACACACAACCCCCAGAAAGTCTGGAGGACCACACCTGCTGTTGGTCGACGGGTCCACTGGACCTAGTGGGAGATCTTGTTGATCACCAGCTTTCCCTCCTTAAGCCACTGGAGAACGATTTTAGTGCCATAGCAGATCAGCACTAGGAACAGAAAAGTAGAAAGAGGAGGAAGGAAAGGGAAATGAACCCCTAGGCCTCGAATGCTCTAATGCCGTCGGGGTCGAAGAAAGTAAGAGTTCAGTCAGAGGACTGGATAGGAAAGGGTAAAGAGGGAATTGGGTATTGAATAGAGGAAAATTATACCAAATTCAGTCATTAACTCATCAAGCTGACCAGTGCTAATGGATGAGTAGCCCCTCCCTTTAGTTCAGCTCGTAAAATTATGCTTACTAACAGCTGCACCACAGGAAGGTAGGGATGGGACATTGGGTATTTGTCCAGGTTGGTTCCTTAAAGCCTTCAATGGGAAGGATTAATGGCTCTTCCCCCTGTATCCAACAGATACCCTTTTGCAGCCAAACCAGAAATGTAAGAAGTCCGATATATATAGCCTAATTGCTGTTTCTTAGCAACCAAGGGATGAAAAATAAACGATTTAGTTGGAAAACAACGAACATGGTAACATTATTTCAGCAGTGATACTATATCATCATCTTTGGTTCCAGCCTGCAAGCCAACACGAAAAATAGCAAGCAACCTAATCTCGAAATCCAGCAAGCTAGCCACCAGAGTGCATTGTTTCCAGCAAGCAAGTACACAGAGCAGCCGTCAACGCTGCCAGCTTGGAATCCATCACAAAACAAGCACCATGGGAACCGGGCTTTATTCTGGGCTAGCAGTCACAAGCAGCAGCGAATCTGCTACAGAATGATCACATAATTTCTCTTCCTCTCTCCTTAAATGAATACTACAGTACAAATTTTATGATGTTACACACTGGATAAAGTATAACGAATGAAATGGAAGAATTTATGTAGACCTTGTCAGTGTGAACTAGGCAGATTTCACACAAGTTATGGATATGTTTAAAGCTAGTGTAGTCCGGAAAATAATGCATCCATTGATCACCAACATTGGATCATTGCTGATTTTCTCCCCTTCCCCTGTTCATCACAGCAAATAATTAACATTTCTCATGTTCATAATACATTTCCAGACTTCAAATCTCCACATTTTGAGAACTGAATGTCATTCTAAGAAAATTAATGGAGTGTAACATGACTGTCATATATCATATATTATATACATAGGCCTATACTGAAAGTACTGTTTCCATGTTGATTCTCAGTACAGATTATAATCATTTTGGTAATTCTACAGAACAACTAGACAAAAGGAGCCACCATTTTTTTCTTTAATGTCTTCATACTACGAATAGTATAGAGTACTAAAACATGTAGTACTTTCCACAGTATAGCCTAGTACTATTCACCTGTTGTATATATGAATGGATGTAATGCCAGTTCGCCACCATAACTTCATATGCTCATGAGGAATGCAATTTATGTACTTTAGTTTCCTCGTGAGGTCCAGGTGCAAATTTCTGGACTGTGGTGTTTTGGGAGGACAGAACCACACTAGCAAGAAAGCATTTTAGTGCCAGTGGAGGTGCAAATGTCTCTGTAGTGGGTATTTGGGGGCATGGACCACACCAGCAAGCAAGTATTTTCAATGCCAGTGAAGTTGTAAATTTCTGGACAGTGGGTGTTAGGGACCTGGACCACACCAGCAGGAAAACAGTTTTACAGTGGAGATGGAGATTACTGTGGAAGGTGGTCTATTTCGACGTAATTAACAACAGTGTTTTACATTTAAATGGTGATCCATTAGTGCGTAATGTCTGATGTGCACAATATAGCAGCGATACATCGATTCATTACTACATACAACAGGTGAACTGTTCTAAGTTATTCTGTGGAAAGTACTGGGTGCTGGAAAGTAAAACATGCTTAGTACTCTCCATTATTCGTACTTAGTAGGCTACGCAATTATTAAATAACGAATAGTGCCTCCATTGGTCTAGTTCTTCAGTAGAATTACAATCATTTTAATCAGAATGCCATTACGGACAAGTGAGTACCTCCACAGAATAAGGTTGGATGTAACACTTGGGCAACATGTTACATCCAACCTTTTTCCACGGAGGTATTCAACTGTAATTGCTATACACAGGGGCTGCAAATTCATATAGTAAACAGAGCAGTCGGCACATGAGTACCCATGCAACAGCAACTGCAGCGGGAGAAGCTAAGCACTCTGAGAGCGGCTGTTTCCCGCCAGTCTGACAAACATACATATAAAAATATTTGACAACTTGTGGTGGAATATTTCATTCATAAAGTATCCACCTGAGCTGATTTCACATCAAGCATAATAAACGCCGTAAAGTACGAGGTTATCTAAAACATGCATTTTGTTTACTCAAAGTACTACTCTCCAGAATACAACCTCATTGTTAGTAGGCCTAACCGTGCCGTTCCCATGCGGTCATAATGCTGAAGTAAAGAATTTGTTGAATTTTCCTTGAACCAAAAATATATAGCTATTGCATTTTTACTAAAACAATATTTTTGAAGAGTAGCTATTGGACCAAAAATACGATATGGCGTTGCTATGACATCCTTTCAATAATCCTTTATATGCCGTGAAGTATGGCTTTATTTCTTGATATGATCCTATTATAATTTTCATCGGCTCCATTTTTTTTTTTCATTGTTGCGCCTTCTTACAGTTTAATGCAACATTATCTCGAGTTTTTTTAGCTCGGCACGATCACTAATGCTAGTTGATTTACTGAGATATGAAGTCGCTCCCGAGAAAGTTAGAGCTATCTAGAATTTTACCTGTGCCATGAGAACTTCGCCAAATGACTCGAAATATTCGCGTAACTGTTGTTCTGTCGTCTTCCATGGTAAGCCAAGAACAATCAAATCTGAACATTTCAACTTTGTTTCCATTCGTTTTGTCTTTGCTGTGGAGTTCTCCAAGTGGTCGTCCGATTTACGTTTATTCTCTGCAATGAAAATCAATTCGTCAACTATGTAACACACTGACCTATATACATGCGAACACAACAAAAGTGAAAGCAACTTTTACCTTTCGGGAAAACACAGTAGTAAACACCATTTCCCCATCCATTTTCCGGCGGGTGTAACCTTCCATCAGCCAAACGCACTCCTCTCATAGCCCGAGACTCTGGGTTACGGTACTTCAACCCACAAGTTCCTGGAAACTGGGCGGCTAACGTGGAGAGCAGTAACGTGCCATCATCTTCTGTTGGAAGTTCTATAGGTTCTTCGCCTTCATCTTCGGCCACTTGAAGGTATGAACTCATTTCCGCCGTCAGTTTGAAGCCGTTTAATCACAACTACACGAAATTAGTCACTGACGCTCTTTCTGCCAGTATTCCTCTAAGCCAAGCGCTGCTCCAGAGAAAATATAACAATATAGACGCGAAGATGCATTGTGGGAGGAAATGAACTTTACGTGGCCAAGATAGTAGACTATAGAAATTCTTGTTATCGAAATATACGCAAGAGCGCTGAAATAGCTATATCGTTATTACCAACAATCTGATTGTAAAAATGAAATAATTATGTATTAACTCATAATACATCAAGCAACTAAATATCGAATTATGCTTTTTTACTCAAATTAACGCAACATTAAAAATTATGAGTAATGTTACGAACCCAAAATACTACAAAATTCTGACAACATAGCCTAATATATAGAGTACACAAATTAATGAATGTGATGTACTGGCGGCACCGGTGTAGATGTAAACATTAACCTCATCCCAAAATGCCGTTACTCTCCATATCAATTACGAATTTCATTTTATAAAATAATTATTTCCTCTTGTCCGCTCGTCATTACCTTATTTTATGAGCTCTTATTAATGTACAAAATGTTAAAATTGAAAAAGAAATAAACATAACATTAAGGTGACCTTAATCGTCTAATTACTTTCACTTTTTTGTTTCGTAAAACTCATTTTCCTGTTTAAACTTCTTAAAATATTACTAAAACAGTTCGGTACATAAATTAAGTCATTCATTGTGAAACCAAATATGAAGAGTGGAGTTTTCTACATTACTAAAAAAATACACGTATTTTGATACGGTATATTACTCCTCTACCCGCAATACGCATGGGCACCAGTGGTGAAACAAGAAATGATAAAATTCAAAAGCTTACTGTTACAACCACAACACTATTAGCTACAGACTAACGCCAACGTTATGAAATTACAGTACTGGTAGTGCTGATTTAAAGGTATTATTCTTGTTTCGATGGAGAATGAGGATCTATGACAAGAAAGCAATAATAACATTAATGAAGGGCGTGCAATATAATCTCTCTTCATTTTTGTTGTTTAGTCAACTCTTCCGAAGACAGGTCTGAACCTCACAAATGTTATCAACAAGGCACCAGGCAATTAGGCCAGGAGATAATGGGGTAGAGTGGCCAGTTGCTTTCCCCCTCCATTTCGTACATCGCCGACCAGCTACGTATTACACTACTCAGACTTCAGATGCATACAAACAATAAAATTGTTTTTTCCTCTGACACATATCGTCAAGTAAGATTTACAGTACCTATCAGCCAGAACCTCAATATCAGAAGAATCTCTCTCTTCATAAGAAGCGATAATCCAAAACTAATCCCACCTCACATCAAATTTTTCACTAAGGTTTACTCAAAGTATAATACGTGTCTTTTATCTGTTTAATATTTCAGAATTCGCAATTACAAATCAAACAGGTATGTAGCCGAAATATTACTGAGAGGCCGCGTGGCACGGTCAATTATACGCAACTTCGGCGCTCTCACGCCCGTAGAGATGGGAGATAATAATATCGAGCATGATCACACAAGTTATAGTATCTCTTCAAGAACTACTAATAACATTAGCACTCGGCTGTGGCTCATACTGTTGTTATAGTAAGCATTTTAAATTCTGCCATTGTTTGTTTCACCCCGGATCGCGTCCGCCCATGCTCGCTGCAGGAAAGACGTATCCTACGTCAAAATCGCAGAAGCTGGTCCAACACGTGGTTGCAAAAGAAAAACAATTAGCTCATGTAAACTTGTTACATGAACTGAAATTTAAACAAGAAGATTGGCAAAATTATTTAAGTATAAATGAACAAATATCTCTCATGACATTAGTAACACTTTTAATTGTCCGCCTCGCGGAGTAGTGGTCTACTTGTGGGCCTGAGAAACTCCAGACACCGGTTCAAATCTGGTTGGGACAAGTTGCCTGGTTGATGTTTCTCCACAGTTTTTCCTCAACCCATTAAGAGCAAAATTGATGGGTAACTTTCGAAGCTGCATTCTAAATATATTTACCCGGCATTATCAACTTCATTTCACTTAGACGCTAGATAACAATCACAATTAATAAAGCGTCGTAAAATAAATAATCAAAAAACACCTGCAACAGCGTTCAATATGCATATTTGAGAAAATGCATTGCACCATGAACGTTTAAGCGCTAGATTGCGATTTCTGTCTACATAAAGGTGTTATGAAAGTCTAAAATTCATTACAGATCTCTTATTATATCTCTGCCTCCGTGTAAAGTCACAGTTTGCGGTAGCGGGAAGATAGGCAACAGAATTTGCAATGCTTTTAAATGCTGTGACGCCCACGACCAAGATAAATCATTTGAAATTTACCGGTCATTCACTGGCAGATACAATAAAAGAACTGTATATTAATATCTTCAAAGTCATAATTAAATAACACCAGCTGTCTTATTCTTTCAGTCCCTGTTACTGCAATCACATATCCCTATTTCTCAATCACGAGAGTTATTCCGTAAATCAGTCTTCATAATGGTGATCAGAAACAATAAAATGCTACTTAATGTGACTATTGGAGTATGTAAGAATCCAACAATAAATACTGCATTGTTGTAGGCAGGTGTGCATTGACAACGTATGTTGAAGAGAAAATACTTGATACAAATGAACGATAAAGAAAATGGAGACCTTACTCTTATAGAGATGTTCGTTCTCTATCAGCGGTCCACGATCAAAATTGAGGTAAACAATAAATTATTTCTCCGCTGACAAAATCATAAGAAATCTACCATGAACAGACTTTCAACAAAACCTTCAAACATCACTGCAGTGTGTGTGGCCAGCTTGAAGTAACCATAGTGTTAAACAGATTCAGTTTTATAATACTTCTAAAGATGAGAAAATAAAATTCTATGTAGGTATTTCAATATTGCTAGTGAAATACATAATAAAATGACAAAACATGCTCTTAAAATTAATTTAATCGTGAATTGCAGAAACCACAGAGGTCACATTTTATCTCAAATTCAGTTTTTCATATGGTTGTAATATTCATACAAAGGCCGTTCCAGTGATGCAGAAATTCCACACATTCCGTGCTCAGTGTATACAGTATTTCACAGTCGCAACATGCTACAGTGAATTGCAGAAATTTGCAGGAATATCACAAATTCAGAACATATGG